>NC_041382.1:363077515-363148419 GCF_002162155.2 Triticum dicoccoides | reverse complement strand
ATGCCCGCGCCTCGCCCTCCATCGCGTGCCGTCCTCCGGCCCGGAGCCGGCCGGTGCTCGCCGCCCTGACCCCGGTGGCGCTTCTCCTCGTCCACCCGACCATCTCCGGCCACCCTCCGGCCATCTCCGTCGTCTCCGGCGAGGTCCGGTGGATCAGGACCAGATCCACCAGTTCGTCCAACCAAACGGCGCCCTCCGTCCCGGATCTCGTCGTCCCGCTCCACTCCATCCCGTTGACTTCTCGGAGGGGTATAATTTCGACTAAGTCCCAGTAATTTTTTAGCATTTTTCATCGCATCATAACTTTTCACCCGTGGCTCCGTTTTGGGCGTGTAGCCTATCAAATTGTTCGTCTCGACGTGTACTTCATTTCATTTCATTGCACCATGTTCATTTGAGCTCATCTTGATGCCCTAAATGCTGTTGCAAGAGTGCTATGTAATGTTAGTTTCAGAATCTTATCAGATATTGGTCATTTGTCATTTTTGCCATGATTAATGTGTGCCTCCTATGAACTTGAGCCCTACATGTGTTTTGAAGTATGCCATGCCATCTTTACAGGGGTGTGTGCCATGTATTTTTGTGATCTTTGTGGTGACTAGCACAAGAATGCAAAGTAGCTCTCGTGATGTTGCTGATTTTAGGGACTTAGAAATCTTCTAAGTCTTTTCCCTGATAATATTTTTATGCCATGTATTCATGTTGCTACAGAGTGATCCATGCCTCTTTTGAGCATGTTCAGTAAGGATCATTTTGAGACATTGTTGTGCTCTATCCATCCATGTTTTTGTTTGCATTTTTGGAGCACCTTAGCATGACTCAGTCTTGCTCTACTTTTGCTATCAAATGTTCCTGGCAGATTGTTTACATGTTATTCAATTTTGCCGGGGTTGATGTAGTTGATCCATGCATGCTATGAGGTTGTTCTTGCCATGTTTAGCTTCTATGCCATGTCTACTTGCTGGGTGTATGCTTAGTTTGTCATGAAATGCCTTGTGGTGAGTGTGTCGAGCTCGCAAACATGCCTACGTGAATCGGTTTTGCCATGTTCCAGTTTTCTGCCAAGTCTGAATCTGTTAACGAAAGTTGCTATGTTCACATGGTTGCCATTGTATTTTCTAATCCCTTTTGGCTTATGGCCAGTAAGGGACTTTTGTTGTATGCTTTGAGTAGCTTCATGCCATGCCTTGCTTTGCCATGATATGTTCCTATAGCATGTTGTTATCTTGCTCTAAACTTTGCTTCCTGATGTTAATTCCTGACATGTTGTTATTTTCACTAAGTCTATAACCTGATATCTTCTGCACTTTTGCCATGCTTGTTTGAACCTGCTATTGAGTGATTTAGCCGTAGCTCAGTGTTCATCTTTTGTCAAGCATCTTGAGTGGATCACTTCCATGTGCATTGTTGCTATGTTAGGGCGCAGTAGCTTGTTGCTCTTGATGCATTTAGATGGCCTCGTGCTGTTAATCGCAGATCGGTGCCATATGTGTTTTGCTTGTCCTTTGCAAACCATGCATCCGATTCCGGTGATCTTTATATCGATTTCGACCAAAATCAACTCATCTTTCCAGTGGCACTCTTGGTTTTCCAAGTTGGGGCCAGGTTCAATCTTTCCTTTCCGAAGCATACATATGCATTGCATATTACATCCCGCATATCATGCCATGTTTTGCATCATGTTGCTTGCACATTGCACCGTGGTTGATTGCGGTTCCCTTTGTTTGTGTTCTTTTTTTGGGTAGAGCCGGGAGACGAGTACGTGATCGAGGAACCCGTTGAGTACGCTTACGAGGATCAAGCTAACGTCAACTCGGAGAACTTTGCAGGCAAGATGACCATACCCTCGAAATCACTTCTATCTTTGCTTGCTAGATGCTCGCTCTTTTGCTATGCCTATGCTACGATACCTACCACTTGCTTATCATGCCTCCCATATTTCCATGTCAAACCTCTAACCCACCTTGTCCTAGCAAACCGTTGTTTGGCTATGTTACCGCTTTGCTCAGCCCCTCTTATAGCGTTGTTAGTTGCAGGTGAAGATTGGAGCTTGTTCCTTGTTGGAACATGTTTATTGTCGGGATATGACAATATCTCTTATTTAGTTAATACATCTATATACTTGGTAAAGGGTGGAAGGCTCGGCCTTATGCCTGGTGTTTTGTTCCACTCTTGCCGCCCTAGTTTACGTCATACTGGTGTTATGTTCCTTGATTTTGCGTTCCTTACGCGGTTGGGTTATAATGGGAACCCCTTGACAGTTCGGCTTGAATAAAACTCCTCCAGCAAGGCCCAACCTTGGTTTTACCATTTGCCACCTAGCTTTTTCCATTGGGTCGGCAACCCAAGGGTCATCTTTATTTTAAACCCCCGGACCAGTGCTCCTCTGAGTGTTGGTTCAAACTAGAGTCCTTTGCAGCGCCCCCTCGGGGAAACTCGAGGTTTGGTTTTAGCTGTACGGAGCGCTCATCCAGTGTGCCTGAGAACGAGATATGTGCAGCTTGAAGGAAATATGCCCTAGAGGCAATAATAAAGTTATTATTTATTTCCTTATATCATGATAAATGTTTATTATTCATGCTAGAATTGTATTAACCGGAAACGTAATACTTGTGTGAATACATAGACAAACAAAGTGTCACTAGTATGCCTCTACTTGACTAGCTCGTTAATTGAAGATGGTTATGTTTCCTAACCATAGACATGAGTTGTCATTTGATTAACGGGATCACATCATTAGGAGAATGATGTGATTGACATGACCCATTCTATTAGCTTAGCACCCGATCGTTTAGTATGTTGCTATTGCTTTCTTCATGACTTATACATGTTCCTATGACTATGAGATTATGCAACTCCCGTTTACCGGAGGAACACTTTGTGTGCTACCAAATGTCACAATGTAACTGGGTGATTATAAAGGTGCTCTACAGGTATCTCCAAAGGTACATGTTGGGTTGGCGTATTTCGAGATTAGGATTTGTCGCTCCGATTGTCGGAGAGGTATCTCTGGGCCCTCTCGGTAATGCACATCACTTAAGCCTTGCAAGCAATGCAACTAATAAGTTAGTTGCAAGATTATGTATTACGGAACGAGTAAAGAGACTTGCCGGTAACGAGATTGAACTAGGTATTGAGATACCGACGATCGAATCTTAGGCAAGTAACATACCGATGACAAAGGGAACAACGTATGTTGTTATGCGGTCTGACCGATAAAGATCTTCGTAGAATATGTAGGAGCCAATATGAGCATCCAGGTTCCGCTATTGGTTATTGATCGGAGACGTGTCTCGGTCATGTCTACATTGTTCTCGAACCCGTAGGGTCCGCACGCTTAACGTTACGATGATAGTTTCATTATGAGTTTATATATTTTGATGTACCGAAGGTTGTTCGGAGTCCCGGATGTGATCATAGACTTGACGAGGAGTCTCGAAATGGTCGAGACATAAAGATCGATATATTGGACAACTATATTTGGACACCGGAAAGGTTCCGGGTGAGATTGGGACAATACCGGATCACCGGAAGGTTATCGGAACCCCCCCGGAGGTATATGGGCCTTATTGGGCCTTTGTGGAAAGGAGGGGAAAGGAGCAAGGGAGGGGCCGCCCCCCCAAGCCCAATCCGAATTGGGAGGGGGGCCGGCCCCCCTTTCCTTCCTCCCTCCTTCCTTTTCCTTCCCCCTCCTACTCCTAATAGGAAAAGGGGGAGTCCTACTCCCGGTGGGAGTTGGACTCCCCCCCTTGGGCGCGCCACCCTCCTTGGCCGGCCCCCTCGTCCACTCCTTTATATACGGGGGCAGGGGGGCACCCCAGAGACACAACAATTGATCATTGATCTCTTAGCCATGTGCGGTGCCCCCCTCCACCATAATCCTCGATAATATTGTAGTGGTGCTTAGGCGAAGCCCTACGACGGTAGAACATCAAGATCGTCACCACGCCGTCGTGCTGACGGAACTCATCCCCGATACTTTGCTGGATCGGAGTCCGGGGATCGTCATTGAGCTGAACGTGTGCAAAAACTCGAAGGTGCCGTAGTTTCGGTGCTTGATCGGTCGGGCCGTGAAGACGTACGACTACATCAACCGTGTTGTGCTAACGCTTCCGCTTCCGGTCTATGAGGGTACATAGACAACACTCTCCCCTCTCGTTGCTGTGCATCACCATGATCTTGCGTGTGCGTAGGATTTTTTTTGAAATTACTACGTTCCCCATCAGTGGTATCAGAGCCTAGGTTTTATGTGTTGATGTTATATGCATGAGTAGAACACAAGTGAGTTGTGGGCGATATAAGTCATACTACTTACCAGCATGTCATACTTTGGTTCGGCGGTATTGTTGGATGAAGCGGCCCGGATCGACATTACGCGTACGCTTACGCGAGACTGGTTCTACCGACGTGCTTTGCACACAGGTGGCTGGCGGGTGTCAGTTTCTCCAACTTTAGTTGAACCGAGTGTGGCTACGCCCGGTCCTTGCGAACGTTAAAACAGCACCAACTTGACAAACTATCGTTGTGGTTTTTGATGCGTAGGTAAGATTGGTTCTTGCTAAGCCCATAGCAGCCATGTAAAGCTTGCAACAAACAAAGTAGAGGACGTCTAACTTGTTTTTGTAGGGCATGTTGTGATGTGAAATGGTCAAGGCATGATGCTAAATTTTATTGTATGAGATTATCATGTTTTGTAACCAAGTTATAGGCAACTGGCAGGAGCCATATGGTTGTCGCTTTATTGTATGCAATGCAATCGCCCTGTAATGCTTTACTTTATCACTAAGCGGTAGCGATAGTCGTAGAAGCATAAGATTGGCGAGACGACAACGATGCTACGATGAAGATCAAGGTGTCGCGCCAGTGACGATGGTGATCATGACGATGCTTCGGAGATGGAGATCACAAGCACAAGATGATGATGGCCATATCATATCACTTATATTGATTGCATGTGATGTTTATATTTTATGCATCTTATCTTGCTTTGATTGACGGTAGCATTATAAGATGATCTCTCACTAAATTTCAAGATAAAAGTGTTCTCCCTGAGTATGCACCGTTGCCAAAGTTCATCGTTCCCAGACACCACATGATGATCGGGTGTGATAAGCTCTACGTCCATCTACAACGGGTGCAAGCCAGTTTTGCACACGCAGAATACTCAGGTTAAACTTGACGAGCCTAGCATATGCAGATATGGCCTCGGAACACTGAGACCGAAAGGTCGAGCGTGAATCATATAGTAGATATGATCAACATAGTGATGTTCACCATTGAAAACTACTCCATTTCACGTGATGATCGGTTATGGTTTAGTTGATTTGGATCACGTGATCACTTAGAAGATTAGAGGGATGTCTTTCTAAGTGGGAGTTCTTAAGTAATATGATTAATTGAACTTAAATTTATCATGAACTTAGTACTTGATAGTATCTTGCTTGTTTATGTTTGATTGTAGATAGATGGCCCGTGCTGTTGTTCCGTTGAATTTTAATGCGTTCCTTGAGAAAGCAAAGTTGAAAGATGATGGTAGCAATTATACGGACTGGGTCCGTAACTTGAGGATTATCCTCATTGCTGCACAGAAGAATTACGTCCTGGAAGCACCGCTGGGTGCCAGGCCTGCTGCTGATGCAACTGATGATGTTAAGAACATCTGGCAGAGCAAAGCTGATGACTACTCGATAGTGCAATGTGCCATGCTTTACGGCTTAGAACCGGGTCTTCAACGATGTTTTGAACGTCATGGATCATATGAGATGTTCCAGGAGTTGAAGCTAATATTTCAAGCAAATGCCCGGATTGAGATATATGAAGTCTCCAATAAGTTCTATAGCTGCAAGATGGAGGAGAACAGTTCTGTCAGTGAGCATATACTCAAAATGTCTGGGTATAATAATCACTTGATTCAACTGGGAGTTAATCTTTTGGATGATTGCGTCATTGACAGAATTCTCCAATCACTTCCACCTAGCTACAAGAGCTTCGTGATGAACTATAATATGCAAGGGATGGATAAGACAATTCCCGAGCTCTTCGCAATGCTAAAAGATGCGGAGGTAGAAATCAAGAAGGAGCATCAAGTGTTGATGGTCAACAAGACCACTAGTTTCAAGAAAAAGGGCAAGGGGAAGAAGAAGGGGAACTTCAAGAAGAACAGCAAGCAAGTTGCTCCTCAGGAGAAGAAACCCAAGTCTGGACCTAAGCCTGAAACTGAGTGCTTCTACTACAAGCAGACAGGTCACTGGAAGCGGAACTGCCCCAAGTATTTGGCGGATAAGAAGGATGGCAAGGTGAAAAAAGGTATATGTGATATACATGTTATTGATGTGTACCTTACTAGAGCTCACAGTAGCACCTGGGTATTTGATACTGGTTCTGTTGCTAATATTTGCAACTCGAAACAGGGACTACGAATTAAGCGAACACTGGCGAAGGACGAGGTGACGATGCGTGTGGGAAATGGTTCCAAAGTCGATGTGATCGCGGTCGGCATGCTACCTCTACATCTACCATCGGGATTAGTATTAGACCTAAATAATTGTTATTTGGTGCCAGCGTTAAGCATGGACATTATATCTGGATCTTGTTTGATGCGAGACGGTTATTCATTTAAATCAGAGAATAATGGTTGTTCTATTTATATGAGTAATATCTTTTATGGTCATGCACCCTTGAAGAGTGGTCTATTTTTGATGAATATCAATAGTAGTGATACACATATTCATAATGTTGAAGCCAAAAGATGCAGAGTTGATAATGATAGTGCAACTTATTTATGGCACTACCGTTTAGGTCATATCGGTGTAAAGCGCATGAAGAAACTCCATACTGATGGACTTTTGGAACCACTTGATTATGAATCACTTGGTACTTGCGAACCGTGCCTCATTGGCAAGATGACTAAAACTTCGTTCTTCGGTACTATGGAGAGAGCAACAGATTTGTTGGAAATCATACATATACAGATGTATGTGGTCCAATGAATGTTGAAGCTTGTGGCGGATATCGTTATTTTCTCACCTTCATAGATGATTTAAGCAGATATGGGTATATCTACTTAATGAAACATAAGTCTAAAACATTTGAAAAGTTCAAAGAATTTCAGAGTGAAGTTGAAAATCATCGTAACAAGAAAATAAAGTTTCTATGATCTGATCGTGGAGGAGAATATTTGAGTTACGAGTTTGGTTTACATTTGAAACAATGCGGAATAGTTTCACAACTCACGCCACCCGGAACGCCCCAGCGCAATGGTGTGTCCGAACGTCGTAATCATACTTTACTTGATATGGTGCGATCTATGATGTCTCTTACAGGTTTACCGCTATCGTTTTGGGGTTATGCTTTAGAGACGGACGCATTCACGTTAAATAGGGCACCATCAAAATCCGTTGAGATGACGCCTTATGAACTATGGTTTGGCAAGAAACCAAAGTTGTCGTTTCTGAAAGTTTGGGGCTGCGATGCTTATGTGAAAAAGCTTCAACCTGATAAGCTCGAACCCAAATCAGAGAAATGTGTCTTCATAGGATACCCAAAGGAGACTGTTGGGTACACCTTCTATCACAGATCCAGAGGCAAGACATTTGTTGCTAAGAATGGATCCTTTCTAGAGAAGGAGTTTCTCTCGAAAGAAGTGAGTGGGAGGAAAGTAGAACTTGATGAGGTAACTGTACCTGCTCCCTTATTGGAAAGTAGTACATCACAGAAACCGGTTTATATGACACCTACACCAATTAGTGAGGAAGCTAATGATGATGATCATGAAACTTCAGAACAAGTTACTACTGAACCTTGTAGATCAACCAGAGTAAGATCCGCACCAGAGTGGTACGGTAATCCTGTTCTGGAAGTCATGCTACTAGATCATGATGAACCTACGAACTATGAAGAAGCAATGGTGAGCCCGGATTCCGCAAAATGGCTTGAAGCCATGAAATCTGAGATGGGATCCATGTATGAGAACAAAGTGTGGACTTTGGTTGACTTGCCCAATGATCAGCAAGCAATTGAAAATAAATGGATCTTCAAGAAGAAGACTAACGCTGACGGTAATGTTACTGTCTACAAAGCTCGACTTGTCGCAAAAGGTTTTCAACAAGTTCAAGGGATTGACTACGATGAGACCTTCTCACCCGTAGCGATGCTTAAGTCTGTCCGAATCATGTTAGCAATTGCCGCATTTTATGATTATGAAATTTGGCAAATGGATGTCAAAACTGCATTCCTGAATGGATTTATGGAAGAAGAGTTGTATATGATGCAGCTGGAAGGTTTTGCAATCCAAAGGGAGCTAACAAAGTGTGCAAGCTCTAGCGATCCATTTATGGACTGGTGCAAGCATCTCGGAGTTGGAATAAACGCTTTGATAGTGTGATCAAAGCATTTGGTTTTGTACAGACTTTTGGAGAAGCCTGTATTTACAAGAAAGTGAGTGGGAGCTCTGTAGCATTTCTGATATTATATGTGGATGACATATTGCTAATCGGAAATGATATAGAATTTCTGGATAGTATAAAGGGATACTTGAATAAGAGTTTTTCAATGAAAGACCTCGGTGAAGCTACTTACATATTGGGCATTAAGATCTATAGAGATAGATCAAGACGCTTAATTGGACTTTCACAAAGCACATACCTTGACAAAGGTTTGAAGAAATTCAAAATGGATCAAGCAAATAAAGGATTCTTGCCTGTGTTACAAGGTGTGAAGTTGAGTAAGACTCAATGCCCGACCACTATAGAATATAGAGAGAAAATGAAAGATGTTCCCTATGCTTCAGCCATAGGCTCCATCATGTATGCAATGCTGTGTACCAGACCTGATGTGTGCCTTGCTATAAGTCTAGCAGGGAGGTACCAAAGTAATCCAGGAGTGGATCACTGGACAACGGTCAAGAACATCCTGAAATACCTGAAAAGGACTAAGGATATGTTTCTCGTATATGGAGGTGACAAAGAGCTCATCGTAAATTGTTATGGTGATGCAAGCTTTGACACTGATCTGGACGATTCTAAATCGCAAACCGGATACGTATTTACATTAAACGGTGGAGCTGTCAGTTGGTGCAGTTCTAAACAAAGCGTCGTGGCGGGATCTACATGTGAAGCGGAGTACATAGATGCTTCGGAAGTAGCAAACGAAGGAGTCTGGATGAAGGAGTTCATATCCGATCTAGGTGTCACACCTAGTGCATCGGGTCCAATGAAAATCTTTTGTGACAATACTGGTGCAATTGCCTTGGCAAAGGAATCCAGATTTCACAAGAGAACCAAGCACATCAAGAGACGCTTCAATTCCATCCGGGATCTAGTCCAGGTGCGAGACATAGAGATTTGCAAGATACATATGGATCTGAATGTAGCAGACCCATTGACTAAGCCTCTTCCACGAGCAAAACATGATCAGCACCAAGGCTCCATGGGTGTTAGAATCATTACTGTGTAATCTAGATTATTGACTCTAGTGCAAGTGGGAGACTGAAGGAAATATTCCCTAGAGGCAATAATAAAGTTATTATTTATTTCCTTATATCATGATAAATGTTTATTATTCATGCTAGAATTGTATTAACCGGAAACGTAATACTTGTGTGAATACATAGACAAACAAAGTGTCACTAGTATGCCTCTACTTGACTAGCTTGTTAATCGAAGATGGTTATGTTTCCTAACCATAGACATGAGTTGTCATTTGATTAACGGGATCACATCATTAGGAGAATGATGTGATTGACATGACCCATTCCATTAGCTTAGCACCCGATCGTTTAGTATGTTGCTATTGCTTTCTTCTTGACTTATACATGTTCCTATGACTATGAGATTATGCAACTCCCATTTACCCCGAGGAACACTTTGTGTCGTGGAATTGTCACGGCAGATGTCCTCATGAAAGGACTTAGTCGCGAGGCCAACGCATCTATGTGGTAGCTTGAAGGGGTTGAGCGGAATCGAGAGACGCAACACACAAGACGAGGATTTAGACAACTCCGGGCCCCGGGAAACATCGTCCGGTAATAACCCTACATACTGTTTGAGGCTAGGTCTCATTATGATCACGAGAGAGTCGCCGGTAAGCCGGCTCTTTGTGTCTAGCCCTAGAGATTGTTTTTCTCTCCCTCCTTTGGGGAGCCCTGCCCCTCCTTATATAAGTTAGAGGGGCGGGTTACATGTGGAGTCCTAGTAGGACTAGGACTAATCTATCTTCTCTTACAAGTTGATTACAAGTCCGGGTCTTGCTTCCTCGTAAATGAAATATTCGTCATCCCTTTCCTCTTAAGACGGCCCACCATAATATGAGCCGGACTTCTAGGCCTTGGGCCATCCGTGAGTCGCTAGGCTCGTGAGTCGTCTGATCAGTGAGCCGCCAGACCCGTGAATCGCCAGTCCTCCGGCGGGTCATCGGTGAAGCGCCAAGTCCGGTCGGGTCATACTTCCGGCCGGGTCATACCGCGGGGTATATCCCCGACATTAGCTCCCAGTTTAATTTGGATTTATCCATGTTAAACTGATCCTGCAAAACAACTCAAGAACGACTTTGACAGGTTGCGCTCCGGGTTAAATATTCTTTATAAGCCGACACTTGATCATCCTTAAGTCTTTGTCATCTCCTTCTTGATATGTATCCATAATCTCATAGCAAATCTCTTTAGCAGATATGTTCAAATTTTGCCAATGCAAAAAATCCAGATACTTTCTTTGAAAAATCTGGGTCAACATGCCAGCTTCAGAGTCAATTTGCTGACATTGGTCTCTTGTTGAGAAATATTGTAAGAGATAATCCACTTGAGTCGGCTTTCAATGCTCTGTCTTGACAAAAATATTGGTCTTCAAATATTCAACTTATATTCAGCCAGCTTGAAGATATAAAACTTGCCGGTTTATGATTACCAAAATTGCCGGGTTATAAATAGATGATGTCGAGTCATAATTGTCGCCGACGCCGGTTTATGATTTTTGCAGACACCGGGTCAATCTGATTTACTCAAACTGAGAATTTGAAGATATTTCTCCCTTATATCCATATTACCTGTAGCCCCCAAGGGCCGGTTTAATCAACATGAATAAGCCGGGACTTATCACCATGGCTTTAAAAAAATCCAGTTGTGTAGCCCCCATGAGTCGGCTATATATAGTCATATAGTGTAGCCGGGTCATCCTAGAATTGTCTTCAGCGAAGAGCAATTTTCATTAGCCCCCAAGTGCCGGGTCATTATGTAATAATGAGCAGGGACTTTGTAAATATGACGATATAAATTTGAGCAGTGATGTGTAGCCCCCAAGGGCCGGCTTAGTAAGATAATACTAAGCTGGGACTTTTCATTGAAAATAATATCATAAGATGTAACCCCCATCCTGGGGCTTGAACCCACGTCCACAAGGTTAAGAGCTTTGTGCTTTACCAACTGAGCAGTGGATCCTTCAATATAATGGAATAAGGCTTGTATATCTTGAATTTTAACAGGAGCAATTGGTAGCCCCCAATGGCCGGCTCATTACAATGGGATGAGTCGGGTCTTCAATAAGGCCAATAAAAATGACTTTGCATTAGCCCCCAAGTGTCATGGTGCATGCTTGCAGCGACATGAGACTTGTATATTTAATGTAACCTCAACTTGAATAATGTAGCCCCCAAGTGCCGGGATGTAAGCCTGCAGCGACTCGGGACTATTTCCTCCATTGTAAAATAAATCATGCCCATTGATAAAGATAATAGCCATTGCGCTAAAGCGACTTTGAAAACCTCAATCATAATACTGGTTATTGATAATCATAATAGAAATCCAGCCATGTTGGCTATTCAAGATTTGAATAATATAATCCGGTATGAAAAACCTCAATCATTGAATATTATCATGAAAATCCAGCCAAGTTTGGCTATTTTAAAGATTCAAATACCTTATCTGTTGACAAGTAAATCCGGAGTTTTAAATACCTGGCTGCTCTTGACCGATGGCGATTTAATACGCCTCCATTGTAAGCCGGAATTTTTATAACCCGGCGGCTTATAGCCTTTGAGAAAATCCAGAACGGATAATCATTTTGAAGCATCAATTTTAATGATGAGTTTGGACTTAAGCATTTATATAAGTCATAGTTCTGCAAATCCTGCACAAAATTTAAACAACATATACCCTGGCGACTTAACGTCAAAAGCCAGGGCGGGTAACCACCCAAATGTAGTCTTATCCTGCACACAAGTAGATCACAAGATCCCTATGATCCTTTGGATTATACCGCCGATTTATATGACCCGGACAGTGAGGGTGAGAACCCAATTCTGTAAAAGCCGGCACATATGATATTTGTGACAACTCAAATATTTGTGATTACAAAAAACTGTATGAGAAACAGATAATTTTTTTTGAGGCTTCTGATTCGAATACGATCAGTAAACCGTTCCAAAGGGGTTAAGCTAAGATTCGAATATGATCACATAGCCCCCAGTGGCTTTGGCGATGCCGATCAAGAGGGTATCGACAGCTATGTTCTCTTTGGTTCGAATACGACCTATGTTTGAACAGGAAGCCTCCAAATGACCTTAAGAGTTGTTTAGCGACGCTGATTCGAATACGATCCACGTCGATTCCCAAAGGGGTTGAGCTATGATTCAGATACGATCAAGAAGTCCCCAAGTGGGTTCGGCAGTTTGCCAATCAAAAGGGTATCGACAACTATGTTCTCTTTGGTTCGAATACGACCTATGTTTGAATAGGAAGCCCCCAAGTGACCATATAAGTTTTGGCATTGCGCCGATCAAGAGCGTACTGATAGCTATGCCCGATGAGCAGGAAGCCCCCAAGTGATCATAATAAGATAAGCCGTAAGGCAGGATATCCAAGTTTGAACTGCGCATCATGGCAGCAAGTTCTTTTGGCAACCTTTAATTTTTCTGAGAACTCGAACTTGCGAGAGATTAAATCTTTTTGAACCAGAACTTTAAACCGGATTTAAAAGCTTCAAAAACTTGTGAGGGACAAATTTACCTTGAGCCGGATTTTGAACCGGATTTGAGAGCTTCAGTGCTTTGTGGGAGAAAGATGTCTCTTGAACCGGATTTTAAACCAGAATCCTTATTTCGAGCCGGAAATCTTTTGATAGCCTTTAAATTTTCATCGATCTAGCAGTAATCTTCGGGGCCGGGTTATTTTTCCCTTCAATGACCCGGAGTTCTTAAATTTATTAAAACCGGCTAATTTTGCCGAGTCATACCATTGTATCCCCCAAGTCTCAAGACGACTCGAGGAGTTGGCTTGAGATTCTCCATATTTAACCATAGCAAAAGGTGTATAAGGTTGAGGTGACTGTGGCGGGTTATAAATGATCCCGTATGAGCCGTGTCAGCAACTCGGCCAATGGCTCCTTCCAACTGGTTGTTCGAAGTTAACCAAACTATAGTGGCGGCGACTCATGCACCTGCCGATTGAACCATCCAGTGCAGACGGTGGCTGATAATATATTATAATTTGCCTGTAGTTTGTTGGAAAAAAACCGGGCTTCCCAAGTAGTGACTTGCTCATACTCAATAAATAGCTCATCCAGATAAGTGCAGCCCGGTGTGCCGATGTAAATCAGGCCGCGAGAGACGGATGGTAAAGACGACCGTAACATCAGAGGCGGCACAGACAGATGAACCGGCCATGGCGTTGTAAGCCGGTGCAGACAGGCAAGTTGTCCTCCTTGTTGTAAGCCGGCGTGGTCGCGAGAGACGGCCACGGCGTTGTAAGCCGGCGTGGTCGCGAGAGACGGCCACGGCGTTGTAAGCCGGCGTGGTCGCGAGAGACAGCCACGACGTTGTAAGTCGGTGCGGGAGTCCCTTGAGTAACGACGACCACCTGTGCCAAAAGATGTTGGCGTGCCTCCATCTCCTCCATATAATATCACTTTTTGTCATAAATAATTGCCCTGCATAAACAATATTGCAGACCAAGGCAAAGATAAACTTGTTCTTTGACAAAAACAACATGTGCTAATAAAACAAACTTGGATGGATATCACCTGATTTGTTTGGACGACGGATGATCACAACAAAAGCGGTTCAGGCGGACCGGCGACTCCCAGCGGCTAAAGACCGCAGAGGCATAGATGATGTAGGCAGCATAAAAACAGCGATGCAAGCTCGGACAGCGGGTCAGCACGAGGGCGGCTCAACGCCCGACGGCGGAGCGATGTGCTGGCGACTTAGCGATGACAGCGTGACGCAGGGGCAGAGGTAGCCCAACGTGGCTCCGGCGGTTCAACGCAGAGGCAATTTAAGCTAAAGCATGAACTTGGCTTTACTAACGACCATAGTGTCGATCAATCTTCTCTTAATGACTTCTCCATCATCTCATCCATCTCAACAATAATCTTGCTGTGAGGCCATAGCCACGCACGATAGAAATCAAGGGCAGGGCCGACGGGTTAGCTACAGCGGCTCTCGGCGGTTTAGCGATCTTAAACAGCCGGAGGCGCGGCGACTTGACCCGGCGGCGGCCGGCAATGGGTGGTAAGTCAGCTTGAGGCGGTTTAGACAGAAGCGGGGCGGGTCAAGGTGTCCCCCGCAAGGCGGAGAATAGCAGTGGCTCAGGGCCGGCTCGACGGAAATTGGCATCGTCAACGGCGCAAGGTGCAATGGGCACAAGCCGTCCCTGATGTATTTGACCCTTATGATCCTCAGCAGTGTCCGTTAGTCGACCCGGCACGTTGAATAAGCCGGACCGCAGGGGGCTTGGCCCATCTTGATAATTTTTGGATGTACATCGACTAGTACTGATGATTCTGAGCGGATGCTTTATTGATCTGGGACTATTTTGCCTTGTACACCGAACAACAGTAGTAGTGAGAGGAGCGCCCATGAGAAATTCTTCTGAATGTACGCCCTCATGTATATGAAAACTCTGCACCACAACCGAACACGCAGTTGCAGAGGGGCGTCGGCGGTTCGTTGGCTGAGGCGATAGCCGATCAACGGAAACGCGGCGACGGGGCGATCTGATGAGGCCACAAGCGGCAGAGTCCGAATCCAAACCTCCCTCCATGTTGTTTCCAGGTCGTGATTGCTTTGTCTTTTTCTTCTTCTGATACTTCGGCATGTATCGCATGTGCAGCAGCAGTAGTAACTACTTATCCCTGTCTTGGGGAATCAAACCAAATGACTAGCTGAAAATTTTAGTCCATCTTTAAACTGATTTTTTGATCATTCAGAGAGCTTGAAAAATGATGACACCAATATATACGCATAACAGCGTTTGATTTCCGATTATTGACAATCGTGATTATGAGTCTCAGCAGTGCTTGAGGTGGCCAACTTGCAAAACGGCTTGGAATCGGCTCGAGGCGCGAGACAACGGCGACGGCCAAACGGCGTGAGGTGGAACCGCAGCCGCGGGCTGAACGAAGTATGGAGACCCGGCTACTCAAGCGAGGACTGCAGCTCGGACAGGCTGGTTTGACACCATCCACGGCAGAGGCCAAGCGTGAAGGCGACGGCAGCTTACAGCAATAGCGAGGTGGCAGGGCCGCGCTTGAGACGGACACGTGAGGCCATAGCTAAGGCGGCCGTGAAGCCAGACGGTTCGACGCCGGCCACAGCGGCTCGACACGGCGGGGAAGGCCGCAATGATGGCGACCGCTGTGGGTCCCCCGACAACCCGGAGCGAGGACGAGGCGGCGATGGCGAGTGAGGCCGCGCGTGCCCAGGCGGGCGACGGGGCGAGGCCGGGAAGATGAGATGGGCGAAGGTTCAGTCCGCGAATTCCCATCGTTGACTCTCCTGGGACCCGGATCTGAACCACCCTTTTTTTCCTTTTTCTTTTGAGGTTTGGCCACGTGACCAGCTGTTTGGCCGGTAGCTGATTTTCTGCTTCCCTCGGGACTTGCTTCCCTGGTTGGACTCGGACTTTGCTTTTTATTGCATGTACTCATCAATGCAGAGTTTGCCCAGGAGCCGATCGAGTTGGACAATGATACGGACAACCAAAAAACAATGGAGACAACCGATGCTGGCAACGATGACTCTGTCGATCTCGACTCCGGGCGATTCAAATCTCTGAACGCTGGCCGAAAAAAAATCCCATACCTTCAGTAAATACGATCAACCATCTCCAGTAAACATGCTAGCCATCCGGTGCAGCGATAGAGCCGCTGCTATTTTGTTGATGACGATTGGACTGAATTCCCATGAAATCCAAGGTTACTCATGACGGGTTATAGTGCATGATTTCCCCATGCCAGTTCTTCTTTATCGGACCAATCGCGAGCTTCTCGACACCTAGGAAAAATCCCTCCAAGAAGGCGCGAGCCCCACGGTGGGCGTCAACTGTCGTGGAATTGTCACGGCAGATGTCCTCATGAAAGGACTTAGTCGCGAGGCCAATGCATCTATGTGGTAGCTTGAAGGGGTTGAGCGGAATCGAGAGACGCAACACACAAGACGAGGATTTAGACAGCTTCGGGCCCCGGGAAACATCGTCCGGTAATAACCCTACATGCTGTTTGAGGCTAGGTCTCATTATGATCACGAGAGAGTCGCCGGTAAGCCGGCTCTTTGTGTCTAGCCCTAGAGATTGTTTTTCTCTCCCTCCTTTGGGGAGCCCTACCCCTCCTTATATAAGTTAGAGGGGCGGGTTACATGTGGAGTCCTAGTAGGACTAGGACTAATCTATCTTCTCTTACAAGTTGATTACAAGTCCGGGTCTTGCTTCCTCGTAAAGGAAATATTCGTCATCCCTTTCCTCTTAAGACGGCCCACCATAATATGAGCCGGACTTCTAGGCCTTGGGCCATTCGTGAGTCGCCAGGCTTGTGAGTCGTCTGATCAGTGAGCCGCCAGACCCGTGAATCGCCAGTCCTTCAGCGGGTCATCGGTGAAGCGCCAAGTCCGGCCGGGTCATACTTCCGGCCGGGTCATACCGCGGGGTATATCCCCGACACTTTGTGTGCTACCAAACGTCACAACGTAACTGGGTGATTATAAAGGTGCTCTACAGGTGTCTCCAAAGGTACATGTTTGGTTGGCGTATTTCGAGATTAGGATTTGTCGCTCCGATTGTCGGAGAGGTATCTCTGGGCCCTATCGGTAATGCACATCACTTAAGCCTTGCAAGCAATGCAACTAATAAGTTAGTTGCAAGATGATGTATTACGGAACGAGTAAAGAGACTTGCCGGTAACGAGATTGAACTAGGTATTGAGATACCGACGATCGAATCTCGGGCAAGTAACACACCGATGACAAAGGGAACAACGTATGTTGTTATGTGGTCTAACCGATAAAGATCTTCGTAGAATGTGTAGGAGCCAATATGAGCATCCAGGTTCCGCTATTGGTTATTGACCGGAGACGTGTCTCAGTCATGTCTACATATGGTTGTCGGTACGAGTTAGTTGCGGGATGATGTATTTCGAGATTAGGATTTGCCCGAGATTCGATCGTCAGTATCTCAATACCTAGTTCAATCTCGTTACCGGCAAGTCTCTTTACTCATTCCGTAATACATCATCCCGCAACTAACTCATTAGTTACAATGCTTGCAAGGCTTATAGTGATGTGCATTACCGAGTGGGCCCAGAGATACCTCTCCGACAACCAGAGTGACAAATCCTAATCTCAAAATACGCCAACTCAACAAGTACCTTCGGAGACACCTGTAGAGCACCTTTATAATCACCCAGTTACATTGTAACGTTTGGTAGAACACAAAGTGTTCCTCCGGTAAAGAGGAGTTGCATAATCTCATAGTCATAGGAACATGTATAAGTCATGAAGAAAGCAATAGCAACATACTAAACGGTCAAGTGCTAAGCTAACGGAATGGGTCAAGTCAATCACATCATTCTCCTAATGATGTGATCCCGTTAATCAAATGAAAACTTATGTTTATGGTTAGGAAACATAATCATCTTTGATAAACGAGCTAGTCAAGTAGAGGCATACTAGTGACACTCTGTTTGTCTATGTATTCACACATGTATCATGTTTCGGGTTAATACAATTCTAGCATGAATAATAAACATTTATCATGATATAAGGAAATAAATAATAACTTTATTATTGCCTCTAGGGCATATTTCCTTTAGTGTCCCACTTGCACTGGAGCCAATAATCAAGATTACACAGTAATGATTCTAACACCCATGGAGCCTTGGTGTTGATCATGTTTTGCTCGTGGAAGAAGCTTAGTCAAGGGTCTGCAACATTCACATCCGTATGTATCTTGCAAATCTCTATGTCTCCCACCTAGACTTGATCCCGGATGGAGTGGAAGCGTCTCTTGATGTGTTTGGTTCTCTTGTGAAATCTGGATTCCTTTGCCAAGGCAATTGCATCTGTATTGTCACAAAAGATTTTCATTGGACCCGATGCACTAGGTACGACACCTAGATCGGATATGAACTCCTTCATCCAGACTCCTTCATTCGCTGCTTCCGAAGCAGCAATGTACTCCGCTTCACATGTAGATCCCGCCACGATGCTCTATTTAGAACTGCTCCAACTGACAGCTCCACCGTTCAATATGAACACGTATCCGGTTTGCAATTTAGAATCGTTTGGATCAGTGTCAAAGCTTGCATCAACATAACCATTTACGATGAGCTCTTTGTCACCTCCATAAACGAGAAACATATCCTTAGTCCTTTTGAAGTATTTCAGGATGTTCTTGACCGCTGTCCAGTGATCCACTCCTGGATTACTTTGGTACTTCCCTGCCAAACTTATGGCAAGGCACACATCAGGTCTGGTACACATCATGACATGCATAATAGAACCTATGGCTGAGGCATAGGGAATGACTTTCATTTTCTCTCTATCTTCTTCTGTGGTCGGACTTTGAGTCTGACTCAATTTCACACCTTGCAACACATGCAAGAACTCTTTCTTTGACTGGTCCATTTTGAACTTCTTCAGAGCTTTGTCAAGGTATGTGCTTTGTGAAAGTCCTATTAAGCGTCTTGATCTATCCCTATAGATCTTGATGCCCAATATATAAGCAACTTCATCGAGGTCTTTCATTGAAAAACTCTTGTTTAAGTATCCTTTTATGCTATCCAGAAATTCTATATCATTTCCAATCAACAATATGTCATCCACATATAATATTAGAAATGCTACAGAGCTCCCACTCACTTTCTTGTAAATACAGGCTTCTCCAAAAGTCTGTATAAAACCATACACTTTGATTACACTATCAAAACATTTATTCCAACTCCGAGAGGCTTGCACCAGTCCATAAATGGATTGCTGGAGCTTGCACACTTTGTTAGCACCTTTTGGATCGATAAAACCTTCAGGTTGCATCATATACAACTCTTCTTCCAGAAATCCATTCAGGAATGCAGTCTTTACATCCATTTACCAAATTTCATAATCATAAAATGTGGCAATAGCTAACATGATTCGGACAGACTTAAGCATCGCTACTGGTGAGAAGGTCTCATCATAGTCAACTCCTTGAACTTGTCGAAAACCTTTCGCAACAAGTCAAGCTTTGTAGGCAGTAACATTACCATCAGCGTCTGTCTTCTTCTTGAAGATCCATTAATTTTCGATGGCCTGCCGATCATCGGGCAAGTCAACCAAAGTCCACACTTTGTTCTCATACATGGATCCCATCTCAGATTTCATGGCCTCAATCCATTTTGTGGAATCTGGGCTCATCATCGCTTCCTCATAGTTCGTAGGTTCACCATGGTCAAGTAACATGACTTCCAGAACAGGATTGCCGTACCACTCTTGTGCGGATCTTGCTCTGGTTGACCTACGAGGTTTGGTAGTAACTTGATCTGAAGTTTCATGATCATCATCATTAGCTTCCTCACTAATCGGTGTAGATGTCACAGGAACTGGTTTCTGTGATGAACTACTTTCCAATAAGGGAGCATGTATAGTTACCTCATCAAGTTCTACTTTCCTCCCACTCACTTCTTTCGAGAGAAAATCCTTCTCTAGAAAGGATCCATTCTTAGCAACGAATGTCTTGCCTTCGGATCTGTGATAGAAGGTGTACCCAACAATTTCCTTTGGGTATCCTATGAAGACACATTTCTACGATTTGGGTTTGAGTTTATCAGGTTGAAGCTTTTTCACATAAGCATCGCAGCCCCAAACTTTAAGAAACAACAACTTTGGTTTCTTGCCAAACCATAGTTCATAAGGCGTCGTCCTAACGGATTTTGATGGTTCCCTATTTAACGTGAATGCAGCCGTCTCTAAAGCATAACCCCAAAATGATAGCGGTAAATCAGTAAGAGACATCATAGATCGCACCATATCTAGTAAAGTACGATTACGACATTCGGACACACCATTACGCTGTGGTGTTCCGGGTGGCGTGAGTTGCGAAACTATTCCGCATTGTTCCAAATGTAGACCAAACTCATAACTCAAATATTCTCCTCCACGATCAGATCGTAGAAACCTTATTTTCTTGTTACGATGATTTTCCACTTCACTCTGAAATTCTTTGAACTTTGCAAATGTTTCAGACTTATGTTTCATTAAGTAGATATACACATATCTGCTTAAATCATCTGTGAAGGTGAGAAAATAATGATACCCTCCACGAGCCTCAATATTCATCAGACCACATACATCAGTATGTATGATTTCCAACAAATCTTTTGCTCGCTCCATAGTCCCGGAGAACGACGTTTTAGTCATCTCGCCCATAAGGCATGGTTCGCAAGTACCAAGTAATTCATAATCAAGTGATTCCAAAAGTCCATCAGTATGGAGTTTCTTCATGCGCTTTATACCAATATGACCCAAACTGCAGTGCCACAAATATGTTGCACTATCATTATCAACTCTGCATCTTTTGGCTTCAACATTTTGAATATGTGTATCACTACTATCGAGATTCAACAAAAATAGACCACTCTTTAAGGGTGCATGACCATAAAAGATATTACTCATATAAATAGAACAACCATTATTCTCATATTTAAATGAATAACCGTCTCGCATCAAACAAGATCCAGATATAATGTTCATGCTTAACGCTGGCACCAAATAACAATTATTTAGGTCTAAAACTAATCCCGAAGGTAGATGTAGAGGTAGCGTGCCGATGGCGATCACATCGACTTTGGAACCATTTCCCACGCACATCGTCACCTCGTCCTTAGCCAGTCTTCGCTTAATCCGTAGTCCCTGTTTCGAGTTACAAATATTAGCAACAGAACCAGTATCAAATACCCAGGTGCTACTACGAGCTCTGGTAAGGTACACATCAATAACATGTATATCACATATACCTTTGTTCACCTTGCCATCCTTCTTATCCGCCAAATACTTGGGGCAGTTCCGCTTCCAGTGACCAGTCTGTTTGCAGTAGAAGCACTCAGTCTCAGGCTTAGGTCCAGACCTGGGTTTCTTCTCCTGAGCAGCAACTTGTTTGCTATTCTTGTTGAAGTTCCCCTTCTTCTTCCCTTTGCCCTTTTTCTTGAATCTGGTGGCCTTGTTGACCATCAACACTTGATGCTCCTTCTTGATTTCTACCTCCGCTGCCTTTAGCATTGCGAAGAGCTCGGGAATTGTTTTTTTCATCCCTTGCATATTATAGTTCATCACGAAGCTTTTGTAGCTTGGTGGCAGTGATTGAAGAACTCTGTCAATGACACTATCAACAGGAAGATTAACTCCTAGTTGAGTCAAGTGATTATGATACCCAGACATTTTCAGTATATGTTCACTGACATAACTATTCTCCTCCATCTTGCAGCTATAGAACTTATTGGAGACTTCATATCTCTCAATTCGGGCATTTGCTTGAAATATTAGCTTCAACTCCTGGAACATCTCATATGCTCCATGGCGTTCAAAACGTCGTTGAAGTCCTGGTTCTAAACCGTAACATGGCACACTGAACTATCGAGTAGTCATCAGCTTTACTCTGCCAGACGTTCTTAACGTCATCAGCAGCATCTGTAGCAGGCCTAGCACCGGCAGTGCTTCCAGGACGTAATTCTTCTGTGCAGCAATGAGGATAATCCTCAAGTTACGGACCCAGTCCATGTAACTGCTACCATCATCTTTCAACTTTGCTTTCTCAAGGAACGCATTAAAATTCAACGGAACAACATCAAGGGCCATCTATCTACAATCAACATAGACAAGAAAAATACTATCAGGTACTAAGTTCATGGTAAATTTAAGTTTAGTTAATCATATTACTTAAGAACTCCCACTTAGATAGACATCCCTCTAATCATCTAAGTGATCACGTGATCCAAATCAACTAAACCATGTCCGATCATCACGTGAGATGGAGTAGTTTTCAATGGTGAACATCACTATGTTGATCATATCTACTATATGATTCACGCTCGACCTTTCGGTCTCAGTGTTCCGAGGCCATATCTGCATATGCTAGGCTCGTCAAGTTTAACCTGAGTATTCTGCGTGTGCAAAACTGGCTTGCACCCGTTGTAGATGAACGTAGAGCTTATCATACCCGATCATCACGTGGTGTCTCGGCACGACGAACTTTGGCAATGGTGCATACTCAGGGAGAACACTTTTACCTTGAAATTTAGTGAGAGATCATCTTATAATGCTACCGTCAAACAAAGCAGAATAAGATGCATAAAGGATAAACATCACATGCAATCAATATAAGTGATATGATATGGCCATCATCATCTTGTGCTTGTGGTCTCCATCTCCGAAGCACCGTCATGATCACCATCGTCACTGGCGCGACACCTTGATCTCCATCGTAGCATCATTGTCATCTCACCAACTATTGCTTCTACGACTATCGCTACCGATTAGTGATAAAGTAAAGCAATTACAGGGCGATTGCATTGAATACAATAAAGCGACAACCATATGGCTCTTGCCAGTTGCCGATAACTCGGTTACAAAACATGATCATCTCATACAACAAAATATAGCATCATGTCTTGACAATATCACATCACAACATGCCCTGCAAAAACAAGTTAGACGTCCTCTACTTTGTTGTTGCAAATTTTACGTGGCTGCTATGGGCTGAGCAAGAACCGTTCTTACCTATGCATCAAAACCACAACGATAGTTCGTCAAGTTAGTGTTGTTTTAACCTTCACAAGGACCGGGCGTAGCCACACTTGGTTCAACTAAAGTTGGAGAAACTGACACCCGCCAACCACCTGTGTGCAAAGCGCGTCGGTAGAACCATTCTCGCGTAAGCGTACGCGTAATGTTGGTCGGGGCCGCTTCATCCAACAATACCATCGAACCAAAGTATGACATGCTGGTAAGCAGTATGACTTGTATCGCCCATAACTCACTTGTGTTCTACTCGTGCATATAACATCTACGCATAAAATCAGGCTCGGATGCCACTGTTGGGGAACATGGTAATTTCAAAAAAATTCCTACGCACACACAGGATCTTGGTGATGCATAGCAACGAGAGGGGAGAGTGTGTCTACGTACCCTTGTAGACCGAATGCGGAAGCATTAGCACAACGCGGTTGATGTAGTCGTACGTCTTCACGATCCGACCGATCCAAGTACCGAACGCACGGCACCTCCAAGTTCTGCAGACGTTCAACTCGATGACGTCCCACGAGCTCCGATCTAGCAAAGCTTCACATGAGAGTTTCGCCAACACGACGGCGTGGTGACGGTGATGATGATGCTACCGACGCAGGGCTTCGCCTAAGCACCGCTACGATATGATCGAGGTGGATTATGGTGGAGGGGGGCACCGCACACGGCTAAGAGATCAATGATCAATTGGTGTGTCTTTGGGGTGCCCCCTACCCCCATATATAAAGGAGCAAGGGGGAGGAGGCGGCCGGCCAGGGAGAGGCGCACCAAGGGGAGTCCTACTCCCACCGGGAGTAGGATTCCCCCCTTTCCAACTTGGAGTAGGAGAGGGAAGGAAGAGGAAGGAGGGAGGAAGGAAAGGGGGCCCGGCCCCCCTCCCAATTCGGATTGGGCTTGGGGGGCGCCACCTACCTTGCTCCTTTCCCCTCCTTTCCACTAAAGCCCAATAAGGCCCATATACCTCCCGGGGGGTTCCGATAACCTCCCGGCGCTCCGGTATATTCCCGATCTCTCTCGGAACCACTCCGGTATGCAAATATAGTCGTCCAATATATCAATCTTTACGTCTCGACCATTTCGAGACTCCTCGTCATGTTCGTGATCATATCCGGGACTCCGAACTACCTTCGGTACATCAAAACACAAAAACTCATAATACCGATCGTCACTGAACTTTAAGAGTGCGGACCCTACGGGTTCGAGAACTATGTAGACATGACTGAGACACGTCTTCGGTCAATAACCAACAGTGGAACCTGGATGCTCATATTGGTTCCTACATATTGTACGAAGATCTTTATCGGTCAAACCGCATAACAACTTATGTTGTTCCCTTTGTCATCCGTATGTTACTTGCCCGAGATTCGATCATCGGCATCTCAATACCTAGTTCAATCTCGTTACCGACAAGTCTCTTTACTCGTTCCGTAATACATCATCCCGCAACTAACTCATTAGTTACAATTCTTGCAAGGTTTATAGTGATGTGCATTATCGAGTGGGCCCAGAGATACCTCTCCGACAATCGAAGTGACAAATCCTAATCTCGAAATACGCCAACTCAACAAGTACCTTCGGAGACACCTGTAGAGCACCTTTATAATCACCCAGTTACGTTGTGATGTTTGGTAGTACACAAAGTGTTCCTCTGGTAAATGGGAGTTGCATAATCTCATAGTCATAGGAACATGTATAAGTCATGAAGAAAGCAATAGCAACATACTAAACGATCAAGTGCTAAGCTAACAGAATGGGTCAAGTCAATCACATCATTCTCCTAATGATGTGATCCCGTTAATCAAATGTCAACTCATGTCTATGGTTAGGAAACATAACCATCTTTGATAAACGAGCTAGTCAAGTAGAGGCATATTAGTGACACTCTGTTTGTCTATGTATTCACACATGTATCATGTTTCCGGTTAATACAATTCTAGCATGAATAAGAAACATTTATCATGATATAAGGAAATAAATGATAACTTCATTATTGCCTCTAGGGCATATTTCCTTCAGTGTCGGCCAAGGAGGTGGGAGGACGTCCCAAGGCAGCCTAAAACTAACCCTAGGTTGTATAAGGCCCATGGTCCCAAGTGGAAGTGATTCAAAACCTTTGGACTTGTAGATTGACTCGGATTCTGCTGCAGCGTCAAATTGTTTCATCAATATCTCAACACTCCGGACGAATTTGAAGGTGAATCCAATTGGGTTTGAAAGAGAACGAAATCTACTTTGTTACAAAAAACGAATCACCCAATTCGGAGTCCGGATGGAAGTGTTGGAAATATGCCCTAGAGGCAATAATAAAGTGGTTATTATTATATTTCCTCAATCAAGATAAAGGATTATTATTCATGTTATAATTTTATTGGCCGGAAACTTAAATACATGTGTGGATACATAAACTAATATTGTGTCCCTGGTGAGGCTCTACTAGACTAGCTTGTTGATCAAAAGATGGTTAAGGTTTCCTAACCATAGACATGTGTTGTCACTTGATAACGGGATCACATCATTAGGAGAATGATGTGATGGACAAGACCCATCCGTTAGCTTAGCATATGATCGTTCAGTTTATTGCTACTGCTTTCTTAATGTCAAATACATATTCCTTCGACCGTGAGATCCTGCAACTCTCGGATACCGGTGGAATACCTTGTGTACTATCAAACGTCACAACGTAACAGGGTGATCATAAAGGTGCTCTACAGGTATCTCTGAAGGTGTATGTTGAGTTGGCATGGATCAAGATTGGGATTTGTTACTTCGTGTGACGGAGAGGTATCTCTGGGCCCTCTCGGTAATACAACATCACAAGAATCTTGCAAGCAAAGTGACTAAGGAGTTAGTTACGAGATGATGTATTATCGATCGAGTAAAGAGACATGCCGGTAATGAGATTGAACTAGGTATGGAGATACCGATGATCGAATCTCGGACAAGTAACATACCGACAAACAAAGGGAACTACATATGTTATCATAAAGGTTTGACCGATAAAGATCTTCGTAGAATATGTAGGGACCAATATGGGCATCTAGGTCCCGCTATTGGTTATTTACCGGAGAAGTGTCTCGGTCATGTCTATGTTATTCTCGAACCCGTAGGGTCCGCACGCTTAATGTTCGTTGACGAGATAGTATTATATGAGTTATGTGAGTTGGTGACCAAATGTTGTTCGGAGTCCCGGACATGACGAGGATCTCTGGAATGGTCCGGAGGTAAAGATTGATATATAGGATGATAGTATTTGGTGTCCGGCAAGGTTTCGAAATGCACCTGAATTTTATCGGAGTGTCGGAAGGGGTCCCGGGATGCCACCGGTACTTGGTGGGCCTCATGGGCCAAAGGAGGGAGGCGCATGAGCGTCTACAAAACTCAACTTGTTGCGGAAGGTTTTTGACAAGTTCAAGGGGTTGACTACGATGCGACTTTCTCACCCATAGCGATGCTTAAGTCTGTCTGGATCGTGTTAGCAATTGCCTCATTTTATGATTATGAAATATGGCAAATGGACGTCAAAACTGCATTCCTTAATGGTTTCTTAAAAAAGAGTTGTATATGATGCAAACAGAAGGTTTTGTCGATTTTAAAGGTGCTAACAAAGTGTGCAAGCTCCAGAGATTCATCTATGGACTGGTGTAAGCATCTCGGAGTTGGAATATACGCTTTGATGAGGTGATCAAAGCATATGGTTTTATACAGACTTACGGCAAAGTCTCTATTTACAAGAAAGTGAGTGGGAGCTCTGTAGCATTTCTAATATTATATGTGGATGGCATATTTCTGATTGGAAATGATATAGAATTTCTGGATAGCATAAAAGGATACTTGAATAAGAATTTTTCAATGAAAGACCTCGGTGAAGCTGCTTATATATTGGGCATCAAGATCTATAGGGATATATCAAGACGCTTAATAGGACTTTCACAAAGCACATACCTTGACAAAGTTCTGAAGAAGTTCAAAATGGACCAGTCAAAGAAAGAGTTCTTGCATGTGTTGCAAGGTGTGAACTTGAGTCAGACTCAAAGTCTGACCACAGCAGAAGATAGAGAGAAAATGAAATTCATTCCCTATGCCTCGGCCATAGGTTCTATTATGCATGTCATGATGTGTACCAAACCTGATGTGTGCCTTGCCATAAGTTTGGCAGGGAGGTACCAAAGTAATCCAGGAGTGGATCACTGGACAGCGGTCAAGAATATCCCGAAGTACCTGAAAAGGACCAAGGATATGTTTCTTGTTTATGGAGGTGACGAAGAGCTCGTCGTAAAGGGTTATGTCGATGTTGGCTTTAACACAAATCCGGATGACTCTAAGCCACAAACCGGATACGTATTTATATTGAATGGTGGAGCTGTCAATTGGTGCAGTTCCAAGCAGAGTGTCGTGTGGGATCTACATGTGAAGCGGAGTACATAGCTGCTTCGGAAGCAACACATGAAGGAATCTGGATGAAGGAGTTCATATCCGATCTGGGTGTAATACCCAGTGCATCGGGTCCAATGATAATGTTTTGTGACAACACTGGAGCAATTAACTTAGCAAAGGAATCCAGGTTCCACAAGAGAACCAAACACATCAAGCGATGCTTCAACTCCATTCGTGAATAGGTTAAGGATGGAGAAATAGAAATTTGAAAAGTACATACAGATCTGAATGTGGCAGACCCATTGACTAAACCTCTTCTGCGGGCAAAACATGATCAGCACCAAGATTCCATGGGTGTTAGATTCATTACTATGTAATCTAGATTATTGACTCTAGTGCAAGTGGGAGACTGTTGGAAATATGCCCTGGAGGCAATAATAAAGTGGTTATTATTATATTTCCTTAATCATGATATAATTGTATTGATCGGAAACTTAAATACATGTGTGGATACATAAACAAATATCGTGTCCCTAGTGAGCCTCTGCTAGACTAGCTCGTTGATCAAAAGATGGTTAAGATCTCCTAACCATAGACATGTGTTGTCACTTGATAATGAAATCATGTTATTAGGAGAATGATGTGATGGACAAGAATCATCTGTTAGCTTGGCATATGATTGTTCAGTTTATTGCTACTGCTTTCTTAATGTCAAATACATATTCCTTCGACCATGAGATCATGCAACTCCGGATATCGAAGGAATACCTTGTGTGCTATCAAATGTCACAACATAACTGGGTGATCACAAAGGTGCTCTGCAGGTATCTCCAAAGGTGTCTATTGATTTGGCATCGATCGAGATTGGGATTTGTCATTTCGTGTGATGAAGAGGTACCTCTGGGCCCTCTCAGTAATACAACATCACAAGATGCTTGCAAGCAGAGTGACTAAGGAGTTAGTTACGAGATGATGTATTATGGAACGAGTAAAGAGACTTGCGGGTAACGAGATTGAACTAGGTATGTGATGGTAGCTGGAACTACGTCAGTATTTCCCTGGAGAGGGAGAGATGATGTAGCACAACGATGGTAGGTATTTCCCTCAGTTATGAAACCAAGGTATCGAACCAGTAGGAGAACCAAGCAACACAACGTAGGCAGCACCTGCACACAGATAACAAATCCTCGCAACCCGACATGTTAAAGGGGTTGTCAATCCCTTTCGGGTAACGGCGCCAGAAATGGCACGTGGACGGGAGAATGTTGTAAATATTGATAGATCGAACGCCAAATAAAATAAATTGCAGCAAGGTATTTTTGGGTTTTTGGTTTAGTAGATCTGAATAAAAATGCAAAGGAAAAGTAGATCGCAAGGCGAATATATGAGAAAGAAGACCCGGGGGCCATAGGTTTCACTAGTGGCTTCTGTCGAGAAAAATAGCAAACGGTGGGTAAAAAAATTACTGTTGGGCAATTGATAAAACTTCAAATAATTATGACGATATCTAGGCAATGATCATTACATAGGCATCACGTCTAAGATTAGTAGACCGACTCCTGCCTGCATCTACTACTATTACTCCACACAGCGACCGCTATCCAGCATGCATCTAGTCTATTAAGTTCATGGAGAAACGGGGTAATGCAATAAGAGTGATGACATGATGTAGACAAGATCCGTTTATCTATGTGGCGGTATATATTGATCTCGTCTTTTTATCCTTAGTAGCAACGATGCATACGTGTCGGTTCCCTTTCTAGCACAGGGATCAAGCACCGTAAGATTGAACCCACTACTGGGCACCTCTTCCCATTGCAAGATAAATAGATCAAGTTGGCCAAACAAAACCAAATATCGCAGAAGAAATAAGGCTATAAGAGATCATGCATATAAGAGATCAAAGAAACTATAACTTTCATGGATATAAAAAGATATGACTGGTCATAAACTCGAAGTTCATTAGATCCCAACAAACACACGCAAAAGAGTTACATCATATGGATCTCCAAGAGACCATTGTATTGATAATTCTGCGAGAGAGAGAAAGCCATCTAGCTACTAACTACGGACCCGAAGGTCTACAAAGAACTACTCACGCATCATCGGAGAGGCACCAATGGAGGTGGTGAACCCCATCCGAGATGGTGTCTAGATTGGATCTGGTGGTTCTGGACAATACGGCGGCTGGATGAATATTTCGTCGATGACTTTAGGGTTTTTGGATAATTATGGTATTTATAAAGCAAAGAGGCGGCCCGGGGGGCACCCGTGGTGGGCACAACCCACCAGGGCGCACCTGGGCCTTGATAATCCCCAAGTGCAGGGAATCATCGTAGCAATTTCCAAAGGTGGAAGTGATAAGTAGGGAGTGTCGATCCCACAAGGAGCTAAAGGTAAGACCCATATACTCTCAAGCCCTATCTGCCATTGATACGACTCTACGTACACCGAACGTTTGCTTCCAACTAGCATCAATAATTACACTACGTTGTGGGTATGAAGTGGATAACTTTGTATTGTATCAGAGAGCTAAGATATTAAAGTAGGTGTTTGTTATTGTAAAGTTAGAATATATTACTAAATATTATAAATAGCGAGTGTGGAATAATGGTGGATCGGTGTGCGGAGTTTTCCTAGGCAATTGTTAACAAGACCGGTAATCACTATTGCAATTTCATATGAGGGAGAGGCATATGCTAACATACTTTCTCTTCTTGGATCATATGCACTTATGATTGGAACTCTAACAAGCATCCGCAACTACTAAATATCATTAAGGTAAAACCCAACCATAGCATTAAAGTATCAAGTCCTCTTTATTCCCATAGGCCATGTCTCGCTTATCCGTGTTTGTGTTTCAGTCACTTACGCAACGCAAACAATAAGCAAACCATGGACATATTGCAACACCCTACAGCGGGAATCCCTCACGCTTGCGCGACATGGAGGGCATCATAGGACAACACCAAAGTAAAACATACAACTCATACCAATCTAGATCATCAATCAACCCAAAGACCAAGGATATCTACCCAAAACTGTTGGAAATATGCCCTAGAGGCAATAATAAAAGTATTATTATTATATTCCCTTGTTCATGATAATTGTCTTTTATTCATGCTATAACTGTATTATCCGGAAATCGTAATACACGTGTGAATACATAGACTGTATGTCCCTAGTGAGCCTCTAGTTGACTAGCTCGTTGTGATCAACAGATAGTCATGGTTTCCTGGCTATGGACATTGGATGTCGTTGATAACGGGATCACATCATTAGGAGAATGATGTGATGGACAAGACCCAATCCTAAGACTAGCACAAAAGATCGTGTAGTTCATTTGCTAGAGCTTTGCCAATGTCAAGTATCTCTTCCTTCGACCATGAGAGCGTGTAACTCCTGGATACCGTAGGAGTGCTTTGGGTGTATCAAACGTCACAACGTAACTGGGTGACTATAAAGGTGCACTACAGGTATCTCCGAAAGTATCTATTGTTTTATGCGGATCGAGACTGGGATTTGTCACTCCGTGTAAACGGAGAGGTATCTCTGGGCCCACTCGGTAGGACATCATCATATGCGCAATGTGACCAAGGAGTTGATCACGGGATGATGTGTTATGGAATGAGTAAAGTGACTTCCCGGTAACGAGATTGAACAAGGTATTGGATACCGACGATCGAATCTCGGGCAAGTAACATACCGATAGACAAATGGAATTGAATACGGGATTGATTAAGTCCTTGACATCGTGGTTCATCCGATGAGATCATCGTGGAACATGTGGGAGCCATCATGGGTATCCAGATCCCGCTGTTGGTTATTGACCGGAGAACGTCTCGGTCATGTCTACATGTCTCCCGAACCCGTAGGGTCTACACACTTAAGGTTCGATGACGCTAGGGTTATAAAGGAAGTTTGTATGTGGTTACCGAATGTTTTTCGGAGTCCCGGATGAGATCCTGGACGTCACGAGGAGTTCCGGAATGGTCCGGAGGTAAAGATTTATATATGGGAAGTCCTATTTTGGCCACCGGAAAATGTTCGGGATTTTTCGGTATTGTACCGGGAAGGTTCTAGAAGGTTCCAGAGTGGGGCCCACCTGCATGGGGGGACCCACATGGACGTGGGTAGTGGGGGCAAGGCCCCACACCCCTGGTCAAGGCGCACCAAGATCCCCCCTTAGAAGGAATAAGATCATATCCCGAAGGGATAAGATCAAGATCCCTAAAAAGGGGGGATAACAATCGGTGGGGAAGGAAATAATGAGATTTCTTTCCTCCCACCTTGGCCAACGCCCCAATGGACTTGGAGGGCAAGAAACCAGCCCCTCCACCTCTATATATAGTGGGGAGGCGCATGGGAGCTATAGACGAAGTTCTGGCGCAGCCCTCCCCCTCTCCCAAGTACTCCTCTTCTCCAGTGGTGCTTGGCGAAGCCCTGCAGGATTGCCACGCTCCTCCACCACCACCACACCGTTGTGCTGCTGCTGGATGGAGTCTTCCTCAACCTCTCCCTCTCTCCTTGCTGGGATACATCACCGGGCTGTACGTGTGTTGAACGCGGAGGTGCCGTGCGTTCGGCACTTGATCATCGATGATTTGAATCACGACGAGTACGACTCCTTCAACCCCGTTCTCTTGAACGCTTCCGCTTAGCGATCTACAAGGGTATGTAGATACACTCTCCTTCTACTCGTAGCTGGTTTCTCCATAGATAGATCTTGGTGACGCGTAGGAAAATTTTGAATTTCTGCTACGTTCCCCAACAGTGGCATCATGAGCTAGGTCTATTGCGTAGATTCTTTGCACGAGTAGAACACAAAGTAGTTGTGGGCGTTGATGTTGTTCAATATGCTTACCGTTACTAGTCCAATCTTGTTTCGACGGTATTGTGGGATGAAGCGGCCCGGACCGACCTTACACGTACTCTTACGTGAGACAGGTTCCACCGATTGACATGCACTTGGTGCATAAGGTGGCTAGCGGGTGCCAGTCTCTCCCACTTTAGTCGAAACGGATTCGATGAAAAGGGTCCTTATGAAGGGTAAATAGCAATTGGCATATCACGTTGTGGTTTTGCGTAGGTAAGAAACGTTCTTGCTAGAAACCCATAGCAGCCACGTAAAACATGCAAACAACAATTAGAGGACGTCTAACTTGTTTTTGCAGGGTATGCTATGTGATGTGATATGGCCAAAAGGATGTGATGAATGATATATGTGATGTATGAGATTGATCATGTTCTTGTAATAGATGATCATGGAGCCCCAAGATGGAGATCAAAGGAGCTATATGATATTGGCCATATCATGTCACTATTATTTGATTGCATGTGATGTTTATCATGTTTATGCATCTTATTTGCTTAGAACGACGGTAGTAAATAAGATGATCCCTCATTACAATTTCAAGAAGTGTTCTCCCCTAACTGTGCACCGTTGCTACAGTTCGTCGTTTCGAAGCACCACGTGATGATCGGGTGTGATAGATCCTTACGTTCACATACAACGGGTGTAAGACAGATTTACACATGCAATACACTTAGGGTTAACTTGACGAGCCTAGCATGTACAGACATGGCCTCGGAACACGGAGACCGAAAGGTCGAGCATGAGTCGTATAGCAGATACGATCAACATGAAGATGTTCACCGATGATGACTAGTCCGTCTCACGTGATGATCGGACACGGCCTAGTTGACTCGGATCATGTAATCACTTAGATGACCAGAGGGATGTCTATCTGAGTGGGAGTTCATAAGATGAACTTAATTATCCTGAACATAGTCAAAAGACCTTTTGCAAATTATGTCGTAAGCTCGCGCTTTAGTTCCACTGTTTAGATATGTTCCTAGAGAAAATATAGTTGAAAGTTGATAGTAGCGATTATGCGATCAGTAGAAAGCTTATGTCCTTAATGCACCGCTCAGTGTGCTGAACCCCAACGTCGTTTGTCGATGTTGCGAACATCGGACATACACGTTTTGATAACTACGTGATAGTTCAATTAAATGGTTTGAGTAGAGGCACCAAAGACGTTTTCGAAACGTCGCGGAACATATGAGATGTTTCGAGGGCTGAAATTGGGATTTCAGGCTCGTGCCCACGTCAAGAGGTATAACACCTCCGACGATTTTCTTAGCCTGCAAACTAAGGGAGAAAAGCTCAATCATTGAGCTTGTGCTCAGATTGTCTGAGCACAACAATCACTTGAATCGAGTGGGAGTTGATCCTCCAGATGAGATAGTGATGTTTCCCCAAAGTCATTGCCACCAAGCTGCTAGAGCTTCGTGATTAACTATAACATATCAAGGATAGATATGATGATCCTTGAAATATTCATGATGTTTGACACCGCGAAAGTAGAAATCAAGAAGGAGCATCAATTGTTGATGGTTGGTGAAACCACTAGTTTCAAGAAGGGCAAGGGAACAAAGGGATACTTCATGAAACGGCAATTCAGCTGCTGCTCTAGTGAAGAAACCCAAGGTTGAACCCAAACCCGAGACTAAGTGCTTCTGTAATAAGGGGAACAACCACTGGAGCAGCATTACCCTAGATACTTGGTAGATGAGAAGGCTGGCAAGGTCGATAGAAGTATATTGGATATACATTATGTTAATGTGTACTTTACTAGTACTCCTAGTAGCACCAGGATATTGGATACCGGTTCGGTTGCTAAGTGTTAGTAACTCGAAATAAAAGCTACGGAATAAACGGAGACTAGCTAACGTATTATTATTATATAACTGTATTATCCGGAAATAAAAGCTAACTCGAAATACACGTGTGAATATGCCCTAGAGGCAATAATAAAAGTATTATTATTATATTTCCTTGTTAATGATAATTGTCTTTTATTCATGCTATAACTGTATTATCCGGAAATCGTAATACACGTGTGAATACATAGACCACAATATGTCCCTAGTGAGCCTCTAGTTGACTAGCTCGTTGTGATCAACAGATAGTCATGGTTTCCTGGCTATGGGCATTGGATGTCGTTGATAACGGGATCACATCATTAGGAGAATGATGTGATGGACAAGACCCAATCCTAAGACTAGCACAAAAGATCGTGTAGTTCATTTGCTAGAGCTTTGCCAATGTCAAGTATCTCTTCCTTCGACCATGAGAGCGTGTAACTCCTGGATACCGTAGGAGTGCTTTGGGTGTATCAAACGTCACAACGTAACTGGGTGACTATAAAGGTGCACTACAGGTATCTCCGAAAGTATCTATTGTTTTATGCGGATCGAGACTGGGATTTGTCACTCCGTGTAAACGGAGAGTTATCTCTGGGCCCACTCGGTAGGACATCATCATATGCGCAATGTGACCAAGGAGTTGATCACGGGATGATGTGTTATGGAACGAGTAAAGTGACTTGCCGGTAACGAGATTGAACAAGGTATTGGATACCGATGATCGAATCTCGGGCAAGTAACATACCGATAGACAAAGGGAATTGAATACGGGATTGATTAAGTCCTTGACATCGTGGTTCATCCGATGAGATCATCGTGGAACATGTGGGAGCCATCATGGGTATCCAGATCCCGCTGTTGGTTATTGACCGGAGAACGTCTCGGTCATGTCTACATGTCTCCCGAACCCGTAGGGTCTACACACTTAAGGTTCGATGACGCTAGGGTTATAAAGGAAGTTTGTATGTGGTTACCGAATGTTGTTCGGAGTCCTGGATGAGATCCCGGACGTCACGAGGAGTTCCGGAATGGTCCGGAGGTAAAGATTTATATATGGGAAGTCCTATTTTGGCCACCGGAAAATGTTCGGGATTTTTCGGTATTGTACCGGGAAGGTTCTAGAAGGTTCCGGAGTGGGGCCCACCTGCATGGGGGGGCCCACATGGACGTGGGTAGTGGGGGCAAGGCCCCACACCCCTGGTCAAGGCGCACCAAGATCCCCCCTTAGAAGGAATAAGATCATATCCCGAAGGGATAAGATCAAGATCCCTAAAAAGGGGGGATAACAATCGGTGGGGAAGGAAATAATGAGATTTCTTTCCTCCCACCTTGGCCAACGCCCCAATGGACTTGGAGGGCAAGAAACCAGCCCCTCCACCCCTATATATAGTGGGGAGGCGCATGGGAGCTATACACGAAGTTCTGGCACAGCCCTACCTCTCTCCCTACTCCTCCTCTCCCATGGTGCTTGGCGAAGCCCTGCTGGATTGCCACGCTCCTCCACCACCACCACGCCGTTGTGCTGCTGTTGGATGGAGTCTTCCTCAACCTCTCCCTCTCTCCTTGCTGGATCAAGGCGTGGGAGACGTCACTGGGATGTACGTGTGTTGAACGCGGAGGTGCCGTCCGTTCGGCACTAGGATCATCGGTGATTTGAATCACGACGAGTACGACTCCATCAACCCCGTTCACTTGAACGCTTCCGCTTAGCGATCTACAAGGGTATGTAGATGCACTCTCTTTCTACTCGTTGCTGGTCTCTCCATAGATAGATCTTGGTGACACGTAGGAAAATTTTGAATTTCTGCTACGTTCCCCAACAGTGGCATCATGAGCTAGGTCTATTGCGTAGATTCTTTGCACGAGTAGAACACAAAGTAGTTGTGGGCGTTGATGTTGTTCAATATGCTTACCGTTACTAGTCCAATCTTGTTTCGACAGTATTGTGGGATGAAGCGGCCCGGACCGACCTTACACGTACTCTTACGTGAGACAGGTTCCACCGATTGACATGCACTTGGTGCATACGGTGGCTAGCGGGTGCCAGTCTCTCCCACTTTAGTCGGAACGGATTCGATGAAAAGGGTCCTTATGAAGGGTAAATAGCAATTGGCATATCACGTTGTGGTCTTGCGTAGGTAAGAAACGTTCTTGCTAGAAACCCATAGCAGCCACGTAAAACATGCAACAACAATTAGAGGACGTCTAACTTGTTTTTGCAGGGTATGCTATGTGATGTGATATGGCCAAGAAGAATGTGATGAATGATATGTGATGTATGAGATTGATCATGTTCTTGTAATAGGATTCACGACTTGCATGTCGATGAGTATGACAACCGGCAGGAGCCATAGGAGTTGTCTTTATTTATTGTATGACCTGCGTGTCATTGAAGAACGCCATGTAAACTACTTTACTTTATTGCTAAACGCGTTAGTCATAGAAGTAGAAGTAGTCGTTGGCGCGACAACTTCATGAAGACACGATGATGGAGATCATGATGATGGAGATCATGGTGTCGTGCCGGTGACGATGATGATCATGGAGCCCCGAAGATGAAGATCAAAAGGAGCAAAATGATATTGGCCATATCATGTCAGTATTTGATTGCATGTGATGTTTATCATGTTTATGCATCTTGTTTGCTTAGGACGACGGTAGTAAATAAGATGATCCCTTACAAAATTTCAAGAAGTGTTCTCCCCTAACTGTGCACCATTGCTACAGTTCGTCGCTTTTAAGCACCACATGATGATCGGGTGTGATGGATTCTTACGTTCACATACAACGGGTGTAAGACAGTTTTACACAGCGAAAACACTTAGGGTTAACTTGACGAGCCTAGCATGTGCAGACATGGCCTCGGAACACGGAGACCGAAAGGTCAAGCATGAGTCGTATGGTAGATACGATCAACATGAAGATGTTCACCGATGATGACTAGTCCGTCTCACGTGATGATCGGACACGGCCTAGTTGACTCGGATCATGTGATCACTTAGATGACCAGAGGGATGTCTATCTAAGTGGGAGTTCATAAGATGAACTTAATTATCCTGAACATAGTCAAAAGACCTTTTGCAAATTATGTCGTAAGCTCGCGCTTTAGTTCCACTGTTTAGATATGTTCCTAGAGAAAATATAGTTGAAAGTTGATAGTAGCGATTATGCGATCAGTAGAAAGCTTATGTCCTTAATGCACCGCTCAGTGTGCTGAACCCCAACGTCGTTTGTCGATGTTGTGAACATCGGACATACACGTTTTGATAACTACGTGATAGTTCAATTAAATGGTTTAAGTAGAGGCACCAAAGACGTTTTCGAAACGTCGCGGAACATATGAGATGTTTCGAGGGCTGAAATTGGGATTTCAGGCTCGTGCCCACGTCAAGAGGTATAAGACCTCCGACGATTTTCTTAGCCTGCAAACTAAGGGAGAAAAGCTCAATCGTTGAGCTTGTGCTCAGATTGTCTGAGCACAACAATCACTTGAATCGAGTGGGAGTTGATCCTCCAGATGAGATAGTGATGTTTCCCCAAAGTCATTGCCACCAAGCTGCTAGAGCTTCGTGATTAACTATAACATATCAGGGATAGATATGATGATCCTTGAAATATTCATGATGTTTGACACCGCGAAAGTAGAAATCAAGAAGGAGCATCAATTGTTGATGGTTGGTGAAACCACTAGTTTCAAGAAGGGCAAGGGAACAAAGGGATACTTCATGAAACGGCAATTCAGCTGCTGCTCTAGTGAAGAAGCCCAAGGTTGAACCCAAACCCGAGACTAAGTGCTTCTGTAATAAGGGGAACAACCACTGGAGCAGCATTACCCTAGATACTTGGTAGATGAGAAGGCTGGCCAGGTCGATAGAAGTATATTGGATATACATTATGTTAATGTGTACTTTACTAGTACTCCTAGTAGCACCAGGGTATTGGATACCGGTTCGGTTGCTAAGTGTTAGTAACTCGAAATAAAAGCTACGGAATAAACGGAGACTAGCTAAAGGTGAGCTGACGATATATGTTGGAAGTGTTTCCAAGGTTGATATGATCAAGCATCGCACGCTCCCTCTACCACCGAGATTGGTGTTTGCGTTGAGCATAGACATGATTGGATTATGTCTATCGCAATACGGTTATTCATTTAAGGAGAATAATGGTTACTCTATTTTTGAATAATACCTTCAATGGTCTTGCACCTAAAGGAATGGTTTATTGAATCTCGGTCGTAGTGATACACATTTTCATGCCAAAAGATATAAGATAGTAATGATAGTACCACTTACTTGTGGCACTGCCATGTAAGTCATAATGGTATAAAACGCATGAAGAAGCTCCATGTTGATGGATCTTTGGACTCACTCGTTTTTGAAAAGTTAGAGACATGCGAACCATGTCTATTGGTGTATATGCATGAAGAAACTCCATGCAAATGGATCGTTTGGACTCACTTGATTTTGAATCACTTGAGATATGCAAATCATACCACATGGGCAAGATGACTGAAAAGCCTCATTTTCAGTAAGATGGAACAAGATAGCAACTTGTTGGAAGTAACACATTTTGATGTGTGCAGTCGAATGAGTGCTGAGGCATGCAGTGAATATCATTATGTTCTTACTTCACAAATGATTCGAGTAAATGTTGAGTATATTTACTTGATGAAACACAAGTCTGAATTATTGAATGGTTCAAGTAATTTCAGAGTGAAGTATGATCATAGAGATGAATATCTGAGTTACGAGTTTTGGCACACAATTAAGACATTGTGGAAATTGTTTCGCAATTAATACCGCCTGGAACACCATAATGTGATGGTGTGTCCGAACATCATAGTTGCACCCTATTGGATATGGTGCGTACCATGATGTCTCTTATCGAATTACCACTATCGTTCATGGGTTAGGCATTAGAGACAACCACATTCACTTTAAATAGGGCACCACGTAATTCCGATGAGATGACACCGTATGAATTATGGTTTAGGGAAACCTAAGTTGTCGTTTCTTAAAAGTTTGGGGCTGCGACGCTTATATGAAAAAGTTTCAGGTTGATAAGCTCGAACCCAAAGCGGATAAAATGCATCTTCATAGGAAACCCAAAACAGTTGGGTATACCTCCTAATTCAGATCCAAAAGCAATATGGATTGTTTCTAGAATCGGGTCCTTTCTCGAGGAAAAGTTTCTCTCGAAAGAATTGAGTGGGAGGATGGTGGAGACTTGATGAGGTTATTGAACCGTCTCTTCAACTAGTGTGTGACAGGGCACAGAGAGTTGTTCCTGTGGCACCTACACCAATTGAAGTGGAAGCTTATGATATTGATCATGAAACTTCGGATCAAGTCACTCCCAAACCTCGTAGGATGACAAGGATGCGTACTACTTCAGAGTGGTACGTAATCCTGTCTTGAAGGTCATGTTGCTAGACAACAATGAACCTACGAGCTATGGAGAAGCGATGGTGGGCCCGGATTCCGATAAATGGCTTGAGGCCATAAAAATCCGAGAGAGGATCCATGTATGAAAACAAAGTGTAGACTTTGGCAGAACGGCTCGATGGTCGTAAGGCTAATGAGTACAGATGGATTTCAAAAGGAAGACGGACAATGATGGTAAATGTCACCATTAAGAAAGCTCGATTTGTCGTTAAGATGTTTTCCGACAAGTTCAAGGAGTTGACTACGATGAGATTTTCTCACTCGTAGCGATGCTAAGAGTCTGTTGGAATTATATTAGCGATTACTGCATTATTTATGAAATCTTGCAGATAGGATGTCAAAACATTGTTTCCTCGACGATTTTAATGAGGAAAGGTTGTATGTGATACAACCGGAAGGTTTTGTCAATCCCGAAAGATGCTAATAAGTATGCAAAGCTCCAGCAATACTTCTAAGGACTGGAGTGAGCATCTCGGAGTTGGAATGTTTGCTTTGATGATGATCAAAAATTTTGGGTTTGTACAAAGTTTATGAGAAACTTGTATTTCCAAAGAAGTGAGTGGGAGCACTATAGAATTTCTGATGAGTATATGTTGTTGACATATTGTTGATCAGAAATGACGTAGAATTTCTGGAAAGCATATAGGGTTATTTTGAAAGTGTTTTTCAATGGAAAGCCTGGATTAAGCTACTTGAACATTGAGCATCAAGATCTATAAGGATAGATCAAAATGCTTAATAATACTTTCAAATGAGCACATACCTTGACATGATCTTGAAGGTGTTCAAGATGGACCAGTCAAAGAAGGAGTTCTTGCCTGAGTTGTAAGGTATGAAGTTAAGACTTAAAGCTCGACCACGGCAGAATAGAGAGAAAGGACGAAGGTCGTCCCCTATGCTTAAGACGTAGGCTCTTCAGTATTCTATGCTGTGTACCGCACCTGAAGTGTGCCTTGCCATGAGTCAGTCAAGGGGTACAAGAGTGATCCAAGAATGGCTCACAGGACAGCGGTCAAAGTTATCCTTAGTAACTAGTGGACTAAGGAATTTTCTCGATTATGGAGGTGGTAAAAGAGTTCGTTGTAAAGGTTACGACGATGCAAGCTTGACACCTATCCGGATAGCTCTGAGTAGAGAGACCGGATACATATAATGGAGCAATAATTTAGAATAGCTCCAAGTAGAACAGTTGTTTGGAATAGCTCCAAATAGAGCGTGGTAGCTGCATCTAGGAGATGACATAGAGATTTGTAAAGCACACACGGATCTGAAAGGTTCAACCTGTTGACTAAAACCTCTCTCACAAGCAACATGATCAAACATAAAACTCATTGAGTGTTAATCACATAGTGATGTGAACTAGACTACTGACTCTAGTAAACTCTTGGGTACTAGTCACATGGCGATGTGACCTGTGAGTGTTAATCACATGGCGATGTGAACTAGATTATTGACTCTAGTGCAAGTGGGAGACTGTTGGAAATATGCCCTAGAGGCAATAATAAAAGTATTATTATTATATTTCCTTGTTCATGATAATTGTCTTTTATTCATGCTATAACTGTATTATCCGGAAATCGTAATACACGTGTGAATACATAGACCACAATATGTCCCTAGTGAGCCTCTAGTTGACTAGCTCGTTGTGATCAACAGATAGTCATGGTTTCCTGGCTATGGACATTGGATGTCGTTGATAACGGGATCACATCATTAGGAGAATGATGTGATGGACAAGACCCAATCCTAAGACTAGCACAAAAGATCGTGTAGTTCATTTGCTAGAGCTTTGCCAATGTCAAGTATCTCTTCCTTCGACCATGAGAGCGTGTAACTCCTGGATACCGTAGGAGTGCTTTGGGTGTATTAAACGTCACAACGTAACTGGGTGACTATAAAGGCGCACTACAGGTATCTCCGAAAGTATCTATTGTTTTATGTGGATCGAGACTGGGATTTGTCACTCCGTGTAAACGGAGAGGTATCTCTGGGCCCACTCGGTAGGACATCATCATATGCGCAATGTGACCAAGGAGTTGATCACGGGATGATGTGTTACGGAACGAGTAAAGTGACTTGCCGGTAACGAGATTGAACAAGGTATTGGATACCGACGATCGAATCTCGGGCAAGTAACATACCGATAGACAAAGGGAATTGAATACGGGATTGATTAAGTCCTTGACATCGTGGTTCATCCGATGAGATCATCGTGGAACATGTGGGAGCCATCATGGGTATCCAGATCCCGCTGTTGGTTATTGACCGGAGAACGTCTCGGTCATGTCTACATGTCTCCCGAACCCGTAGGGTCTACACACTTAAGGTTCGATGACGCTAGGGTTATAAAGGAAGTTTGTATGTGGTTACCGAATTTTGTTCGGAGTCCCGGATGAGATCCCGGACGTCACGAGGAGTTCCGGAATGGTCCGGAGGTAAAGATTTATATATGGGAAGTCCTATTTTGGCCACCGGAAAATGTTCGGGATTTTTCGGTATTGTACCGGGAAGGTTCTAGAAGGTTCCGGAGTGGGGCCCACCTGCATGGGGGGACCCACATGGACGTGGGTAGTGGGGGCAAGGCCCCACACCCCTGGTCAAGGCGCACCAAGATCCCCCCTTAGAAGGAATAAGATCATATCCCGAAGGGATAAGATCAAGATCCCTAAAAAGGGGGGATAACAATCGGTGGGGAAGGAAATAATGAGATTTCTTTCCTCCCACCTTGGCCAACGCCCCAATGGACTTGGAGGGCAAGAAACCAGCCCCTCCACCCCTATATATAGTGGGGAGGCGCATGGGAGCTATAGACGAAGTTCTGGCGCAGCCCTCCCCCTCTCCCAAGTACTCCTCTTCTCCCGTGGTGCTTGGCGAAGCCCTGCAGGATTGCCACGCTCCTCCACCACCACCACACCATTGTGCTGCTGCTGGATGGAGTCTTCCTCAACCTCTCCCTCTCTCCTTGCTGGATCAAGGCGTGGGATACGTCACCGGGCTGTACGTGTGTTGAACGCGGAGGTGCCGTGCGTTCGGCACTTGATCATCGATGATTTGAATCACGACGAGTACGACTCCTTCAACCCCGTTCTCTTGAATGCTTCCGCTTAGCGATCTACAAGGGTATGTAGATGCACTCTCCTTCTACTCGTAGCTGGTTTCTCCATAGATAGATCTTGGTGACGCGTTGGAAAACTTTGAATTTCTGCTACGTTCCCCAACAAAAACATCATAGGATGGCAACACATCATTGGATCATAATATGTGGCATAAAGAACCATGTTCAAGTAGGGATTACAGCGGGGTGCGGGAGAGTGGACCGCGTAAAAGAGATGAGGATGGTGATGATGATGGTGATGTTGATGAAGACGATCACCGCGGCGATGATTTCCCTCCCGATGGCACTCCGGTGCCACCGAGAGAGAGGAGGAGAGGTTCTCCCCCTTATGCTTCCTCCTCCATGGCCTCCCCCCCTGAATGGGGAGAGGTTCTCCCTCTGGTCCTTGGCCTTCATGACGATGATGGCCCCTCTGGGATCCTCCTCCATGCCATCCGGTGATGATGGCCCCCTCCGACATGGTGCCAGAGAGGGCCTAGATTGATTTCTCGTGGCTATAGAGGCTTGCGGCGGTGGAACTTCCGATCTAGGTTATTTCTAGAGGTTTCTGTATTTATAGGAATTTTTGGCGTCGATCTCACGTCAAGGAAGTGCCCGAGTCGTCCACGAGGTAGGCCCACGCGCCTGGAGGGGTGGGCGCCCTCCACACTCGTGGATGGCCCAGGACTCTTCTGTCCCAACTCTTTTACTCCAGGGTCTTCTTTTGGTCCATAAAAAATCGTCAAAAATTGGCACGTCAATTGGACTCCGTTTGGTATTCCTTTTTTGTAAAACTCAAAAACAAGGAAAAAACAAAAACTGGCACTGGGCACTAGGTTAATAGGTTAGTCCCAAAAATCATATAAAATAGCATATAAATGCATATAAAACATCCAAGGTTGATAATATAATGGCATGAATACTTCATAAATTATAGATACGTTGGAGACGTATCAGCATCCCCAAGCTCAATTCCTGCTCGTCCTCGAGTAGGTAAATGATAAAAGAAATAATTTATGAAGTGTGAATGCTAGCAAGTGCATAAGTCTCATCAATGATAGTTCCAATCACTTTTTCTAGCATCATTATATATCATAACAGTAGCTCATTTTCATAAAACTTTTCATGATCAAGTAACAAGCTATTCACATGTTAAAGTATAGATCATAGACTTTCCTGAAACTAACAAACTATATTCTTAGTCATCAAACAATTGCAATTCATCTTATTTTCAGGAAGGGCCTATGTCAGAGCTTTGATTTAGCAAACTCCACATACTCAACTATCATTTAATCTTTCACAATTGCTAACACTCATGTGATGTTTATGGGTTCAAAGTTTTAATCGGACACAGAGAAAGATAGGGGCTTATAGATTCGCCTCCCAACCTTTTACCTCAAGGGTAATGTCAACAATAATAGTTCATGATAACTTACATCCAATTGGATATATATATCAGGATCTTTCCAACACAATGTGCTTGCCAAAGGATAAAATGTAAAAAGGAAAGGTGAAAATCACCATGACTCTTGCATAAGGGTATAAGATAAAAGTAGAAGATAGGCCCTTCGCAGAGGGAAGCAGAGGTTGTCATGCGCTTTTATGGTTGGATACACAAAATCTTAATGCAAAAGAATGTCACTTTATATTGCCACTTGTGATATGGACCTTCATTATGCAGTCCATCGCTTTTATTTCTTCCACATCACAAGATCGTATAAAGCTTATTGTCTCCACATTAATAGATCATACATATTTAGAGGGCAATTTTTATTGCATGCACTGATGACAACTTACTTGAAGGATCTTACCCAATCCATATGTAGGTATGGTGGACTCTCATGGCAAAACTGGTTTAAGGAATGTTTGGAAGCACAAGTAGTATCTCTACTTGGTGCAAAGAATTTGGCTAGCATGAGGGGGAAAAGCAAGCTCAACATGTTGGATGATCCAAGACAACATACTTTATTTTGGATATAAGAAAACATAACCCATTACGCTGTCCTCTTTATTCGACGTCAACCTTTTAGCATGTCATATTTTAATGAGTGCTCACAATTACAAAAGATGTCCAAGATAGTATATTTATATGTGAAATCTCTCTTCCTTCAATATTCTTTCATGAATTGTTCAAGTGACCAATTCTATGTTTGCTAACTTTCAATAAGTTTACTACCTATACTTATTCCGTGTGAAGTCATTACTCCCCATGGTATAAGCATATGAAACATATATAAATTCAGATTTATGATATCAATTCATTCAACCATTTACTCATAGGATATATGTGAAGCACGTGAGTAGATGACAAACTACTCCAAAAAGATATAAGTGAAGGACACTGAGTAGTCAAATGATTAACTAGCCATGGGAGGATTCTTTTTCATTCAAGATTTCAGATCCAATGATTTTATTCAAATAGAAGTAAAACTGAAAATACGCTCCAAGCAAAACACATATCATGTGACGAATAAAAATATAGCTCCGAGTAAGGTATACCGATAATTTAGAAGACGAAAGAGGGGATGTCTTCCGGGGCATCCCCAAGTTTGGCGCTTGAGTCTTCCTTGAATATTAACTTGGGGTGCCTTGGGCATCCCCAATCTTAGGGTATTTCCACTCCTTATTCTCCTCATATCGATAACTCACCCAAAGCTTGAAAACTTCAATCACACAAAACTTAACGGAACTTCGTGAGATAGGTTAGTACGATGAACATTAAACCATTCACTTTGGTACTGCCAAAGACAAGGCTCATAATTGTTATCACACAATTCCTACTGTACCATATCATTTCTACAATTTATATTGAGAAATATAAGCCATAGAAACTAGAAAACAAGCAAACTATGCAATGGAAACAAAATCTGTCAGAAACAGAATAATATGTAATGATCCGAACACCAACCACATTTCTGCTGCTCCAAAAATTCTGAAATAAATTGGTGGACGTGAGGAATTTGTCTATTAATATTCTGAAAAAAGAATCAACTCAATCACACTCTTCTGTAAAAAATGGCAGCTAATCTCGTGAGCGCAAAGTTTCTATTTTTTACAGCAAGATCACATTAACTTTCACCCAAGTCTTCCCAAAGGTCTTACTTGGCACTTCATTGAAACAAAAGCTATAATACATGATTAATACAGTAGCTTAATCATGAGAACACACAAAAATAGTAAGGGTAAATATTGGTTTGTCTCCCAACAAGCGCTTTTCTTTAATGCCTTTTAGCTAGGCATGATGATTTCAATGATGCTCACATAAAAGATAAGAATTGAAACATAAAGAGAGCATCATGAAGAATATGACTAGCACATTTAAACCTATCCCACTTACTATGCCTAGGGATTTTGTGAGCACACAATTTATTGGAACAAGAATCAACTAGCATAGGAAGGCAAAACAAGTATCACTTCAAAACTTTAAGCACATAGAGAGAAAAACTTGATATTATTGCACTCCTACAAGCATGTATTCCTCTGTCATAATAATTTTCAGTAGCATCATGAATGAGTTCAACAATATTACCATCACATAAAGCATTCTTTTCATGATCTACGAGCATAGAAATTTTACTACTCTCCACATAAGCAAAATTCTCCTCATTCAGAATAGCGGGATCACTAGTTCCTAAAGTTGACACTCTTCCAAACCCACTTTAGATAATAGTATTAATCATACTCCAAAAGATATAAGTGAAGTGCATGGAGTGTTATACAATTAATATAGACTAACCAATATCCAAGCTCAAAATATATAAGTGAAGCACACGAAGCATTGTATAAAACCACACTCAAAAGATTTAAGTGAAGCTCAAAGAGCAATTCTATAAGATCATACTTAGAAGATATAAGTGAAGCACATGAAGTATTCTATAAATTGATGAAGGTACATCTCATACTAGCATGGTTCTTAAAGAAAAAGAAAAATGCAAAGGACACAAATCATGTGAACAAAACAAAAACCGAGGTATACCGATAATTGTTGACGAAGAAAGATGGGATGCCAACCGGGGCATCCCCAAGCTTAGATGCTTGAGTATCCTTAGAATATTTACTTGGGGTGCCTTGGGCATCCCCAAGCTTGAGCTCTTGCCTCTCTTTATTCTTCTCACATCGGCAACTCCTCGTTCTTCGAACACTTCATCCACACAAAACTTTAACAAAAACTTTGTGAGATCCGTTAGTATAATAAAGCAAATCACTAACTTTAGGTACTGTTTCAAACTCATTCCAATTTCATATTATAACTATATCTACTGTATTCCAACTTCCCTATGGTTCATACCATCCGATACTGGCCATAGATGCATCAAAATAAGCAAACAACACACGAAAAACAGAATCTGTCTAAAACAGGACAGTCTGGAGGTTTAGTAAATTTCTGTAACTCCAAAAATTATGAAATAAATTAGACAATTTGAAAATTTTGTACAGAAGTAATGTGCAAAAAGTTTCAGACCCATTTGACTTTCCAGTAAAAAATGTAAAATCATGCGCTACAGCCAAAGTTTCTGTTTTTTTGTTCTGCACATAGTAAACAAGCAATCTAATCATCCTAAAACCAAAGCTTGGCACATTATTTTTATAATACAATGGATATATGTAAGGGGATAATTGTTTACAGAGAAACTTCCATGAAAAATTCTACATTGTTTCCGTGATCATGAACACGAGTGCTCAAGGTCGACCCTCACTTCTTCAATGCATAACTTTCCAATCACTTCTCTTTTTGAAAAACTTTTTAGGCATGAGAGGCAAGTTTTTTTTTTGTATTTTCATTCTTAATTTTTTTGTATGTTTCACCTACAACTAAACAGAACCAAAAAAGGGAAAACAAAATCTACTTAGTGAAGAAATCGAACAAGCATACACAGGAATATCAACCCCACGCTATTGCTCCCCGGCAACGGCGCCAGAAAAGAGCTTGATAATCCCTAAGTGCAGGGAATCATCGTAGCAATTTCCAAAGGTTGAAGTGATAAGTATGGAGTGTCGAACCCACAAGGAGCTAAAGGTAAGATCAATATTCTCTCAAGCCCTATCTGCCACTAATACGACTCTACGTACACCGAACGTTTGCTTCCAACTAGCAACGAGAAATAAAACTACGTTGTGGGTATGAAGTGGATAACTTTGTATTGTATCGGAGAGCTAAAATATTAAAGTAGGTGTTGTTATCATAAAGTTAGAATATATTACTAAATATTATAAATAGTGAGTGTGGAATAATGGTGGATCGGTGTGCGGAATTGTCCTAGGCAATTGTTAACAAGACCGATAATCACTATTGCAATTTCATAGAAGGAGAGGCATACGCTAACATACTTTCTCTTCTTGAATCATTTGCACTTATGATTGGAACTCTAGCAAGCATCTGCAACTACTAAAGATCATTAAGGTAAAACCCAACCATAGCATTAAAGTATCAAGTCCTCTTTATTCCCATACGCCATGTCCCGCTTATCCGTGTTTGTGTTTCAGTCACTCACGCAACGCAGGCAATAAGAAAACCATGGACATATTGCAACACCCTACAACAGGAATCCCTCACGCTTGCGTGACACGGAGGGCACCATAGGACAACACCAAAGTAAAACATACAACTCATACCAATCTATATCATCAATCAACCCAAAGACAAAGTATATCTACTCAAAACATCATAGGATGGCAACACATCATTGGATCATAATATGTGGCATAAAGAACCATGTTCAAGTAGGGATTACAGCAGGGTGCGGGAAAGTGGACCGCATAAAAGAGATGAGGATGGTGACGATGATGGTGATGTTGATGAAGACGATCACCGTGGCGATGATTCCCCTCCCGATGGCACTCCGGTGCCATCGAGAGAGAGGAGGAGAGGTTCTCCCCCTTGCGCTTCCTCCTCCATGGCCTCCCCCTGGATGGGGAGAGGTTCTCCCTCTAGTCCTTGGCCTTCATGACGATGATGGCCCCTCCGGGATCCTCCTCCATGCCCTCTGGTGATGATGCCCCCCTCCGGCAGGGTGGCAGAGAGGGCCTAGATTGATTTCTCGTGGCTAATGAGGCTTGCGGTGGCGGAACTTCCGATCTAGGTTATTTTCTGGAGGTTTCTGTAGGCGTCGGTCTCATGTCAAGGAGGTGCACGAGTCGTCCACGAGGTAGGCCCACACGCCCCCCCGGGGGGTGGGGGGGGTGGGGGGGGGGGTGGGCGCGCCCCACCCTCATGGACGGCCCGGGACTCTTCTGGCCCAACTCTTTTACTTCGGGGTCTTCTTTTGGTCCATAAAAAATCGTCAAAAATTGGCACATCAATTGGACTCCGTTTGGTATTCTTTTTCTGCAAATCTCAAAACAAAGAAAAAACAGAAACTGGCACTGGGCACTAGGTTAATAGGTTAGTCCCAAAAATCATATAAAATAGCATATAAATGCATATAAAACATCCAAGGTTGATAATATAATAGCATGAATACTTCATAAATTATAGATACGTTGGAGACGTACCAGGCCTCCTGGCACGCCCAGGTGGGTTGTGCCCCCCTTAGGGTACCCCCAGGTGCAACTAGGGCCCATTGCCTTTCTTCTGGCCCATAAAAAATCTCTGTAAAGTTTCATGGCATTTGGACTCCGTTTGATATTGATTTTCTGCGATGTAAAAAACATGGAAAAACAACAGCTGGCACTTGGCACTATGTCAATAGGTTAGTACCAAAGAATGATATAAAATGACTAAAATGATTATAAAACATCCTAGATTGATAATAAAACAGCATGGAACAATCAAAAATTATAGATACATCAGAGACGTATCAGTATGGAGATACCGATGATCAAATCTCGGGCAAGTAACATACCGACAGACCAAGGGAACTACGGATGTTGTCATAAAGGTTCGACCTATAAAGATCTTCGTAGAATATGTATGAACCAATATGGCATCCAGGTACCGCTATTGGTTATTGACCGAAGAAGCCTCTCAGTCATGTGTACAACATTCTCGAACCCGTAGGTCCGCACGCTTAACGTTCGTTGATGATATAGTATTATATGAGTTATGTGAGTTGGTGACTGAATGTTGTTCAGAGTCCCGGAAGAGATGACGGACATGGTGAGGAGCTCTAGAATGGTTCGGAGGTAAAGTTTGATATATAGGATGATGGTATTTTGTCTCCAGAAAGGTTTCAGAATGCATCGGAATTTTATCGGAGTGTCAGAAGGTGTTCCGGGAGGCCACCGGTACTTGGTTGGCCTCATGGGCCAAAGGAGGGAGGCGCACTAGCCCACTAAGGGGCTGGGCGCTCTCCACCTCCCTTGGCCACGTGCTATGAAGGAAAGGGGGGCGCTAAGGCAGGGCAGCCGCCGGCCCCTCCCCTGCCATCTCCTCCCCCCTAAAGAATGAAAGGGGGAGGCGCCTAGGGCAGGAGCCCAGGGCTGGCCGCAGCCCATCTTGGAGCGCCCTAGGGCAACACACACCATGATCCCCAAGTCATGTGTGTGGTCCCCCCCTCTAGTTCTAGTTCCTCCTCCGTCTACATCCATTGTGCTTGGCGAAGCCGTGCGGATAGTTTCACCACCACCGTCACCGTGCCATCGTGTTGCCAGAACTCATCTACTACTTCGCCTCTCTTGCTGGATCAAGAAGGCGAGGACATCATCGAGCTGAACGTGTGCTGAACGCGGAGGTGTTGTACGTTCGGTACTTGATCGGGACAAATCATGAAGGTGTATGACTACATCAACTGCGTTGATAAACGCTCCCGCTTAGCGATCTACAAGGGTATGTAGATGCTCCCCCCTCTCATAGCTATGCATCTCCATGGATAGATCTTGCACGTGCATATTTTTTTGTTTTCCATGCAACATTCCCCAACAGAAAGAGATCTTGGCGTTTGGAGTCGGGTATGTCTATGCAGTCCAAATCCGAGTCCAGAACGTGAGAGACTTGGACTCTATCTTCTCTTGGCCCAAAAGTGACATGAGAGGACTTTTTGGACATCACCTAAACTTATCTTTTTCCCTTAACATCATATGTGGATTGTACAAATGTCCCATACACCTGCAATTATACATGGCACAAAAGTCTGGGAAGTATTTTTGTCCTGGATAATATAAATAAATTATTGCATAGTTTGTATTAGAAATCACCTCACAATATGCATGTATGCAATATTTTTGGTCGTATCCTAGGTAGTCATGTCCTCATCATCCTCCCCTTCTTGAAAACAAAGCCGTCCTCGGCGTTGCTTAATCTGAAATGTGGCTAACAAAAGAGACAAGGTGTACATGTTGTATATGTATATGTCATCCAGTTTTACTTCCCTTGGTTTTTGCACATATGACACATGTATGCATGAGTAACTTTCATAGTTAATAAAATATAAAGCCAAAATATTATCACAAGAAGTAGAAGGCATGAAAATATTGCAACTCAGTATGCACATATAAGTGAATCTCTTATTCATATCAAAAGATTGACAATGTTCATCATTAAACCATCCCAATATTGGTGAATAAACCTTACTTGTGTCAAATTTACATGCTACATCATGCTTAAATAAGCAAACATGCAATAAGTCATTTGACACGGAATCATCACCAAGATTAGAGGTCATATCAAAATGATTAAACATTGGTTCTTTAGCATCTACAGTTAATTCAATGGGTGCACTCAATTTTTTTGGCATTTTAGTTGTTTGATCACATGACACATTCATGATAGTAATACGATTATCTAAAATAGGTGGCGTGCTCAAATCAATAGGTAAATCAACACATGATGCATCTAAGTTAACTAGGCATGCATCATTCTCATGTGAAGTTATATCATCAATACCTTTACTATTACCTTGTCGCAAAGACGTAGTTGATTTAGGTACGAACGATGACAATGTACCATACACTTGAGATGATGTCGCGCTCACAATCTGAGGTATGGATGCTCTAGTAGGTCCAACGGTGGAGGAACCAACCGGTGGTGGTGAGCATGAACTAGAATAGTAGTTATTGTAGTCACCCAATGCACCCTCATGTATCTGTCTCTCAAAGGTACAAGCACGAACATATATACCAGTAATGCAATGAGGAATATACTGAAATCTTGCACGAATATCATGGTTGAAACCACCAAAAAATCTACTCGTTCTATCATCCTCAGATTCTTCTATGTCACAATGATGCATATAAGATTTGAACTCTTGGTAGTAAGCATGAACAGTGTTACCGCCTTGTTTTAATTGTTCCAATTTGCGAAGCAATTAACGACGATAGTAAGGAGGAAAAAATTGTTGTTTCATTACAGCTTCCAAATCTTTCCAAGTTGTGGGTTGGTTAATGTTTTTCTACAATGTACACTCAGAAGAAAAACCAATAAATGCTCCAGTGGCAGCTCGTACTCTATCAAGTTTAGAAAAATCATGGTGACTAAAAACTTGTTCTACTTCAAGATCCCAAGCTAGATAAATAGCAGGAATAAATCTTATGGAAATATGCCCTAGAGGCAATAATAAAATGGTTATTATTATATTTACTTAATCATGATAAAGGTTTATTATTCATGCTAGAATTGTATTGACCGGAAACTTAAATACATGTGTGGATACATAAAAAAATACCGTGTCCCTAGTAAGCCTCTACTAGACTAGCTCGTTGATCAAGAGATGGTTAAGGTTTCCTAACCACACACATGTGTTGTCACTTGATAATGGTATCACATCATTAGGAGAATGATGTGATGGAGAAGACCCAACCGCTAGCATAGCATATGATCGTTTAGTTTATTGCTACTGCTTTCTTAATGTTAAATACATGTTTCTTCAACCATGAGATCAAGCAACTCCCGGATACCGGAGGAATACCTTGTGTGCTATCAAACGTCACAACATAACTGGGTGATCATAAAGATGCTCTACAGGTATCTCCGAAGGTGTCTGTTGAGTTGGCGTGAATCATGTAGGAAGGGGGTGAATGGGAGTTTTAATTTTTCTTCGGAAAATTTAAATCTCTCAGAACCCAACAGCGGAATAAACGATAAACAAGCTAAGAAGAACTACAACAGAGTACCAAAGGGAAACTAAGGCATGCACCAAAGTAAATTACATGAATGGAATGCATCGAAAGTAAACTTGGGTAACTGAAGGTGCTTGATGGTGACAAGGTATTTGTTCGACCAGTTCGCCCTTCTACACAAGGACTACGTCTGGTTGGAGGGGTTGTGACTTAACATGGAAGATAAACTCTTTTCACCCTATTCTCCTCGACAATTGATTCATCAACCGATGCCGATCAGTCGTGGTAGATACTTGAAGGCGATCTCCGATCCTTTACAGACTTCTTCTTCGAGAACCACAATCACTCTTGGTCTCCGAAGAAATTGACACCTAACCGTCTAAAGAGTTTGCAGCTCTCAAGAGTAATAGGCAAAGCGTACTAAACTTAGATTCCAGTGATGCTGAACCACTATCTAATTCTTCAACTAGGGTTTTTCTCTCAGTAGATTTTAAACTCAAATTGCTCAGAGAGGGGGTTGCTCAACAATCTTCTCAGAATCAAACGGAGTAGCCACCAGACAAAGCTGGCGCGGGGTAGATATTTGCTACCTCTTGAGCTTGCATTGGTTTTCCCTTGAAGAGGAAAGGGTGATGGAGCACAGTAGCATAAGTATTTCCCTCAGTTTTGAGAACTAAGGTATCAATCTAGTAGGACATAACACACACGTCACCTAGTACCTGCACAAACAAACAAGAACCTCGCAACCAACGCGATAAAGGGGTTGTCAATCCCTTCATGGTCACTTACGAGAGTGAGATCTAATAGAAATAATAAGATAAATATTTTTGGTATTTTTGTTGTATAGATTGGAAAATAAAGATTGCAAAATAGAAATAGCAAATTGATAGGAAAATAATATGGTGGAAGATAGACCCGGGGGCCATAGGTTTCACTAGTGGCTTCTCCCAAGATAGCAATTTCTACGGTGAGTGAACAAATTACTGTCGAGGAATTTATAGAAAAGTGAATAGTTATGAGAATATCTAGGCATGATCATGTATATAGGCATCACGTCCGCGACAAGTAGACTGAAACGATTCTGCATCTACTACTATTACTCCACACATCGACCGCTATCCAGCATGCATCTAGAGTATTAAGTTCATAAGAACATAGTAACGCATTAGGCAAGATGACATGATGTAGAGGGATAAACTCAAGAAATATGATATAAACCTCATATTTCTATCCTTGATGGCAACAATACAATACGTGCCTTGCTGCCCCTGCTGTCACTGGGAAAGGACACCACAAGATTGAACCCAAAGCTAAGCACTTCTCCCATTGCAAGAACGATCAATCTAGTAGGCCAAACCATACTGATAATTCGAAGAGACTTGCAAAGATATTTAAATCATGCATAAAAGATTTCATAGAAGAATCAAATATTGTTCATAGATGATCATAAACCCACAATTCATCGAATCTCGACAAACACACCGCAAAAAGAATTACATCGAATAGATCTCCAAGAGAATAGAGGAGAACTTTGTATTGAGATCCAAACACTACTAGGAAAAGGCCTACTAATGGCGCACCAGTTTTGCCTACTAATGGCGCATCACTGGTGCGCCATTAGTATCACGCCACTAGTATTTATTACTAATGGCGCACCACAGGTGCGCCATTAGTGTCTGGTATACTAATGGCGCACCACCCAATGCGCCATTAGTATATAACACCATGCGCCATTAGTATGCCTCCCAGGGCCATATTTAACCATGTGCTTTGGCACACTAATGGCGCACTGTGGATGGATGCGCCATTAGTATACTTGGCATACTAATGGCGCACTCTGTAGTGATGCGCCATTAGTATGAATATTAGGTTTTATTTTTTTTACTTTTCTGATTTTTGCACAGGTTACAAATATATTATTTGACTGAATATAGACAGTAGCACACAGCAACAGCAGATTCATCGAATACAATAGAAGATTAGTCTCCGAATACAATTCATCATATTAGTTTCCGAATTCAAAAGGCCGAACAAAGATAAAACATTACAAGTCTCGAGACCGCGAGTATCGAGTTTGTCGGAAGAATACTAATCCTAAGAAGTCCTACTAATCATCATCATACAACTTCTACTCGTTATTCATAACAAGTCATACGATCATCATCTTGATAGTCATCGAACCAACCCTACTTAATTGTTCTTAGCACATGATCATCAGTATTAGGCAGGACCTAAATACCCTATTTAAGCTAAAATAGCATAAAACAATATAGACCCTGACTCTCCATTATGGAGAATGGAGAACATCCTGTCTCCAATTCTTGCGCCTCGCTTCCTTTTGCTTCCAAGAAGCTCCTTACGACTGTCCATACATTTTTTCCATCCTTTGATTTTCATGTCTCCACTTCTTTTAGAAATCTCGTATGGACAATTGCGATTCGTAGGACGACCTGGCTGTATGTTCAAAACATTAACACTACCTTTCTGATACATCATATGAGGCACACAATTCTCTGGGATTATCTATTGAAAAACATAGTAATAACTTCATAGTTAGCAATGATGTACTAGTTTTAGAAGTATGCAAAAGATGCACGGATGTCGTAATAGTAAAAATCTTACCAGGGTATCTCCATGGTAGTTACCGTAGTTGAACACATGCACTAGTGGCACGTATTTACCATAATGTTGAGGAGTTTGATTGTGGATAGTGTAATTCTCAATGTCAGTACAAAATCCGACCAGATGATTTTTCTCCTTGTAAGTTGTTAATTCGGAGCCATCGGTGTAGTGGGTTTTGTCTACCATCTCCCGCACATTCTTTGAATAATAAAAATAAGCTGTCAATGGAAATAAGCTGTCAACTATTTTGAAATAAACAATATAAATTAGCTAATAACTATGTTTGAGAAACTCACATAGCGGTAGAACTGGAGGCGTATCAACAAGGACCCAAATGTCCATATTGTCTTGGTTGATGTCAGGATTACCAAGATCCATGGTGATAAGCATACCCTCATCAAAACCATACATCTTGCAAAATGCTTCCCAATTTTTGCAACCAAAATGGGTTACGCTCTCAGAATTATATAGATTTACTTCAGAGTCCACATCGTGATGAGTCCTTAGGTGAATTTTCTTTGTTTCAGAAATTTCATGGTCTTCAAAATCCATCCTCTCCAAGACATAGCGTCTTGCATGGCATGGGATAAGCTATACTCGAATTGTAAAAGATGAAAATTACACGTTGAAATAGTTGAAGTCATGCTTAATTATGAAAATAACACTTGTCATTGTTGTGTACCATTCCAACTTCGAAGGTCTCCTCGAGCTTAATGCTGAAGCGCCGATCATCGTCCAGGTGAGGCATGTCGCACAGACCTCGATTGTCGTGGCACCAGTCGCACTTTGCCGGGAGACTTTCGTCGTCCGATGATGATGACGACATATCCTACGTTCATAATTCAAAACTACATCATTTAGGGTTTGTCGACACCGTGGCATCCTAAAAGCTAAGCTTTTATCATTTAGGGTTTGTCGACGCTGAGGCACCCTAAAAGCCTAAGCTTTCATCATTTAGGTTCTTATCGACCGAGGCACCCTAAAAGCCAAGGTTTTATCATTTAGGGTTTGTCGATGTCGAGGCACCCTAAAAGCCTAAGCTTTCATCATTTAGGTTTTGTCGACACCGATGCATGCATTAGTCGCAAGTACCCCATATGTCCTATTTTTAGCAAAGTCATGCTAAAATTCACGGAAAATTTCGGCATGGCCTTTGCTAAAAATAGGACATATGGAGTACCCAAATTTGCCGGAACAGAAGTTAATCGACATTCTGGTAAACTCAAGGGCCTCTCGGGGTACCTGCAAATTCATCACGACACAATGGTCGGAGACAAAACCCAGTAAACTAGCAAGATGATCATCATCTTTAAAAGTCATTACTTGTCAAATACAGAAGAAGGAACAATTTATTTGTGACATAGTTGGCCCATACAGAAGAAGCAACACCCTGCACTAGCCTAAAAACAAGTGAAGTTTCACCCATATAATAACAACTTTATAAAAACAGAGAAGTTGCTATGTTTTTTCTACTGCTAGGAAAAACATCACTCATTGGAAATGAAAATCTCAGTACCAGCATTTTGAACTTTGAAATGAAATACAGTGGTAGTATTAGTAGTATATGGAGTAGTATCTTTTCTAGTAGTAGTATTAGTTGTATATGGAGTAGCAAGTTTTGCCTCAGAGACCGCAAAAGCTATGTTTTTTCTCAATTCAGATAGCTAAGTGGAAAACCACGTCAAGTCCTGTTTTAATACTCTATTTCTCAATGCATGCAATTGGTTTCATCTGGACTACATCATAGAACCACCAATAAAGGACATTGAAAAAATATATAGAGATGCCTACGATTCCTATCCTTGAGTAGCATGATTAGAGATGAGTAGATCTCCTAAAGGTGTCATAAGCACCTGCTGTTACTCTTGGAAGCAACAAACATGTAAAAGTTATTACTGTTGACAATACTACTCAAATATCCAACTATTAGGACACAAGGCATGATAATCCATCTAATCTAATGAAATCTGAACTCAACTTGATCATGGTTCATGCCCTCAGACACATCAGCACCTCAAGAATGCCATGACAAAAATGAAAAGGACCAAGACAATCACCACACAAGTGAAGAGAGAACTCGGGGCCTCTTTGACAAAAATGAAAAGGACCAATACAATGAAAATGACCAGTGATATGAAAAAACTAAGGTAAGGGGGGACATCAAAATGCAGAAGTGCATAACACAAGCTCACCGACATAGACACACATAACAGCCGCACAACAGCATAGACATTAAACATGTGCAGAGATCACAATCAACAGAGGCATAACAGTAGAAATTACAGGTGTAGATTGCTCTGTTCAACAAACTTCCTATCAGTCCAACAATGTTTCTGAATCTAAACTTTTTCAGTTAACAGAACCTAAACCTGACAATGTTCAGTTAATAGAAGGGGGGGGGGGAAGGGGAACCGGTGCAGCTCACCGAGAGGAAGACGATGGGGAGCTCGTGCGGGGATCGACGGTGAGGCCGCGGTGGCCGGAGGTGGAAGAAGGCGCAGACGCCCTAGACGGTGGAGGCGTCGGTGTCATAGAGGTGCCAGAGACCTTGCCCTGCGAGACAAAGAAGGGGCCGTTGTGACACTCTAAAAATTTTATTTGGTTTTTATCAAAAATTTTGTGGTTTTTGAGGAGAGGCCTTTTTAAATTTTTTTTCCAGAAAAACCTTCCACTTAAAAACTTCCTTTGCCTTGGCAAGGACTTTATTTTTTTTTCAAACCTTGGTGTTTGATCTTTTGAAACTTCTTCTCTGTTGGTTCTCTCAAATTTAATTTTTGAGTTTAAATTATTTTTCTTTTAAAATAAAGCTCTATGGAAATTTGGGATTTCCATATCTTGGAACCATCCTTGACTTGGCATTCTTGCCCATGTGATAAAACCTCTCCAAAACCTCCCCTACACCTTGTGATCAACCTAAGTTCTCTGTCCCAACTAATCCAAACAAGTTTTGGATTTTATTCTAATTATTTTCCCTCTCAAATTAATTCTGAAAATTATTTGGAGCCTTAGTGATTTTCAAAGCAAGTACTCTTTTTCATTTGAGTTTTGACCTCACACCAACTCTCCTGGATAGTCCTTTGTACCCACAACCTAGAACCATCTTGATCCACTCCTTCTCTTTTCAAATTTTTCAAAATTCAGCCTCAGCAAGTTTGGACCAGATTTGCCAAATTTGATGAAATTCATATCTACACTCCCCCAAAAATTCCACCAAAATTCAGGCAACCTATTTGAGCAATGAGAAGCCACTCCACCAAGTATCAGCTCAAGGAAAAATCACCAGAGGCCAATTTCATTCTGTCGAACACCTTGCAAGCACTGCTGCTGTTCAAAATTCAGAAACATTCAGAGTTTAGTGTTGATCTTCGACAGAGTTTCAGTCACGCGGCCACAGTGCACTTGGCGCGTTGCATGCGGCTCTTTCTCTCTGGCCAGCACCCCCGCACGCGCGCTTGGCGTCTTCCCGGCGTCGGTGGCGCCCCTGGCTGCCCACGCCGGCGTGTCTTGCGGCGGCCGAGACCCCGTTACAGCCGTCAGGGGGCAAGAACGGCGGCTCAACGCCGTTCCGCGCCGCCCATTGCTCCCTGGCTCTCCGCGTGGCCTCATGCACGCCAGCGCACGCCCGTGCACCGCCACCGCGACCGGCAAGCACAGGACGCGCTCCCTACCGCCGACGGGCCCGCGCCGCCCCGTTCTGTCGAACTCCCTCCTAAGCACCGATCTCCAGCTCGATTAGCACCAAAACGGACCCAGTAGACTCCCACGACGGCGCTCGACTCCCTAATCACCCCCGACCGAGCACTGCGCCGCCGTAATCGCTCACCGGAGACCCCGTTCATGGCAACCGCCTCGGGCCGCCTATAAAAAGGGCCCCCGAGCTCAACCTCGTGCACGCCTCATCCCCACTCCGCACCAGCGCCACGCCAGGCCACTCGGAGGACCTCGAGGAGGTCTCCTCCCCCAGCTCCGGCCGCCCCGATCCGCCTCGGCCTCCACCTCGATTCACTCCCGTGAGGCCATCTCCGGCGCCCAAACCCCGTCCGTTAACCTCTCTAGCTACCAGGAGCCTAACCCCCTCTTCAATTTAACCCTTGCAGCTCTCTCCGACGAGCCCCTCGACCACCCGAGCCGCCGTCCGCCGGAGCAAAGCTCGCCGTCGACGTGGTGCTCGCTGACCGCCTCCACCACCATCAACCGACGCGGAAGGGTGCCCTGAGCACGGAGGTACCCTCCGATCTCTCTGCCTCGCCGTGGATCGCCGCCGGTGACCACCGCGGCTCTCGGGCACCGGCGAACTTTGCCGCCCCGTTTGAACATTTGAACCTGACGAGTGGGACCCCACCGCCAGCCTCTCTGCCCTTTCTATCGAACCGTTTTCTGGAAGCGCCTTCGGGCAAATACGTCTTTCCTCTGGGCTGGCGTAGTCGCTACCGAAGCGCTTTCTGTTTTTATAAACTAGCCCCTAGAAAACTTCTGTTTCATTACAGATGAGTCCCTGGACAAAAACCTTTATATCTTTTAAACAGAAAGGTATTTTTGGTTGATTCTTTTTCTGTTCTCTTTAAAATTTTGTCTAGTTTTTTATCAGATTTATTTGGAAAATATTTGGTATACTTTCTGTGCACTCCTTGGTATTCACGATAGCGCATATATTTTCTTTATACCGTAGATACCGAAGGAGGTGACGGAGCCGTGAACTTCACCGAGCTAGGCTCCGACTACTCTGAACCAGGCAAGCATGTTTGAACTTTTGATATGATGAGTGTCTTGGAATGTTTTGCATTTAGTTAGTCTCATGGCATGTTGATAAGCATATCGATGAATGTCATTTTATGCGATAATGAGGTAAGTGAGTTCGATGATCCATAAGTGGATGGATGTGAGTATGAATGGCCATGTGTTGGCATGAGGATGGGTGAGATGGCAGTGTTGTAGCATGCCAGTCTCATGCCGGACTATGTGACTTCAGTGTCAAACCGTATCGGTCCAGTTCCTTTCATTTCCTTCCCTGTACTACCACATGTTTTCCGCAAGGAATATGGTTTAGTAAGTTGCAAACCGCTTTTCTGTTACACACCAAAAGGAGAGGCCGTGATGATGGTTCCATGGCCCTGGATTAAAGCCAGTCATCCGGTCAGGGGGCATGGGTGTTTCCGGTTGGGACCGAGAGGGGGGCACCCCTTAGAGCGCGCGTATATAAATTTGATCCCATGCTATTCGAGATTGTGATCTCCCCGTCTCAAAAGTTTTTCTTGGACGATGTCTAGGGTGATTCCTAGCATCGAGAGGTATGATGGGTGTGTACTGGTTAGCTGTGTTTTCTTCCGAAATACCGTAAATGGAACTAGTCCTTCGTGACTACGGAAATCCGTTGGCTGTGGGAATAATTTTGTACAAACTCTGCAGAGTCATATACCCCTCCACGTCATCTATTCCATGTCCAAATTCGTATTATCTTGTCCTAACAATGACAGTGTTGATGACAGAGACTCCGGTATTTCGCATGAGTGCTAATTCCGGAAATGATATTCCTGTGGATGGACTAACCCATTTATTCTTATGAATTAAAAGTTTATTATGATTATTATTTATCTGCCCATAAAAGCCCTTTCTGTGATGTCGCCCCGACGCCCGACTGTGGCATTTCTTTTCAAGCCCTTTCTGTGATGTCGCCCCGACGTCCGACTGTGGCATTTCTTTTCAAGCCCTTTCTGTGATGTCGCCCCGACGTTCGACTGTGGCATTTCTTTTCAAGCCCTTTCTGTGATGTCGCCCCGATGTCCGACTGTGGCATTTCTTTTTAAAGCCCTTTCTGTGATGTCGCCGCGACGTCCGACTGTGGCATTTCTTTTTAAAGCCCTTTCTGTGATGTCGCCCCGACGTCCGACTGTGGCATTTCTTTTCAAGCCCTTTCTGTGATGTCGCCCCGACATCCGACTGTGGCATTTCTTTTCAAGCCCTTTCTGTGGTGTCGCTAAGACGCCCGACTGTGGCAGCTTTTTCTTATATTTATTTCAGACACCCGATCGGAAATTATTTATGTTCTGTTGGGATTTCAGGCGGACTACCGCCGTTTTCCTTTTACTTACCTTGTTATGATAATTTGAATGTACATTTGGTGAATTAATCATGACGCATCCATGCATGCATTTGTTATATCTTACGTCCGAACTGTCTTGCGAGTACTTTCAAAGTACTCACTGGCTTGTTGATTTGGCCAGATGCTGACGAAGGCGATCTCATGGATGAAGAGTTTGATAGCGAGTCCGACACCTAGAGGAGTCCCAGTCAGTCTCGTGCGACCCTGGATTTGGTCACTGTTTTATATCCGCTTCCGCTACCAAATAAATTCATCGAGCCTCACCTCGACGCTCGATGAGAAGATAGACATAGAGTCTTGTATTTCTCTCCCCGCTGTGTTTTTCCACCACCGCCATATCCTCGAGTCAGTAGTATGCCTCCACACCACTGTGTCATGTCCGCCATTATGTATAATTATTGGCGTGCTTGTAATAATTTGGTTGAGCAACCGCAGCTCGACCCTGTAATATATTTTATGCTACTGGCTCATTGTATCAAGAAATTGTCTACCAGTGAGGAGGATTTCTCTCATACTGGACTCAAAAGATTGGTTTCTCAATAAATATTTTTATTGGAAAACCGGTCGTGACAAGCTTGGTACCAGAGCCAGGCTGACTGTAGGAAGCCATTAGGTGCGATCGCTAATTGGTTATTACCATGATAGAGCTAATTTATATTTTTGCAATTGTAGTCATTTTCTGTCAGTCAGCATAAATTTATGATCTGACCATGCAGAATTTTTGCCTACTTTTGTAGATGGCCGACAACAGCTGCGAGTCTCAGACCTTCGCCAACGTGCCCGATGGGTTCGTCAAACTTCTTTCTTTCATCGTTCAGGTCGCGATGGGGCTATCCGTGCGCCCAGTCTTCACACTCTGCCGGCACCGAGTCAACGACAGTCTGACCATGCACCAGGCCGCGGTGCAGTTCAAGGGAGGGCGTGGTGAGTTACGCCGCTTCCGGTTCGTGGGAAGAGCAATGCCTATGGAGAGGCATGCTATGCAGATGGCAGCCCGCGAGGCGATAGCTCGTCTCAGGGATGTCCTTCCCGTGATGAAAACTCGTCGTTACCGTTATCTTCCGTGCCATGTGCCTTACACCTGTCACTACGCATACTCCTGCCCCAGAGGAGAACGAGACGAGGCTTTTGAGATGCTCATTGAGTATCTCCGGGCCTTGGAGGCAGCCTTCGACAACCTAGTGGACGACTTCGTAGCTACCCGCATGGACTCAGTTCATGGTTGTGCTGCCAACAGGAGGGAGCTCCTACCAATCGCACTGCCACTGACTTTTGTCTCGTCATCAGCATCTTTTACGCCTGCTCGTCGCCTGCCTTCTACCGAAGAATTCAACCAAGTCATTGCGCCCACTCCAGCGCGCACTGCACCAACCTTCGCGCCCACTCCTGTACGTGTTGCTCCGCCCCTGGCAACCGCTCCGTCCGCTCTGCGCAACACTACACGTATGGAGCCCATTAGCGAGGAGGAAGTTGAGTCCCCAACCTCGCTACGCCTCGCCCTCGGCAGGGCAAAGGAGGTCGTCAACATCTCCGGCTGAGTACGCTTAGCTGCCGTGTATTGTACCGCTTTGTCAGATATGTACATAGGTTGTGAGAAGTAGCCTGTTTGCGCATCATGTAGGATCTGGGGAAGTGCACTAGCCTAAATAACATGTCAGGATTATGTACGCATATCCTGAGTGATGTATTGTATAATTACCGCCCGCGTGTAAGATATGTAATGAGCAGTCCTTCTTCGTGCGCATGTCGATTTGTTTTCTTAAGTAAGCTGAGTTATTTAATTCTATTTGCCAGCTTTATGCATTTATGGTTTTGTTTTGTGACTCTTTCCGCTTTTCTCATGAGTTTTACAAAAATATATCCCCAGAGTGAAAAATGTCTCGTCCTTGGACACGTTCCATGCCAACTCCACCTGAGGAAATTTATGATGCTCAACCCAACAACGAGTTCACTCAGGGATAGTCAAGCCAACAGGGCAGTGAATCGGCACTTTCACAAATGTGCCGCCTTTATGAGCAGAGTCAGCAACAACATCGCGAGATGATGAACCAAGTCATCAACATGGGGAATCATCATGGACAGTATCAGCAGCATTCCAAGTTATCTGAGCTACAGAAGACACGTCCTCAAACATTTTCTCACACTGACAAGCCTCTTGAAGCCGAGGACTGGCTTCGAGATATGGAGAGGAAATTAATTATTGCAAAGTGTTTAGATCTCGAGAAAGTACTATATGCTCCACACTATCTCACAGGAGCAGCGGCATCATGGTGGGAGAATTTTCTGCACATGCATCCCAACGAAAATGACATAACCTGGGAGGATTTCAAGGAAGGTTTCCGTGGTGCACATATTCCTAAGAGTATTATGAAAATCAAGAAGAGAGAATTCGATGACCTCAAACAAAGGAACATGACAGTGTCAGATTACAACAGTCAATTTACCCTATTATCCCGCTACGCCAATGAGGAGCGTATGACTGAAATCAAGAAGATGGAGAAATTCCTTGACGGTCTAGCGCCCGCACTTAAATGCCAACTGGTCGTGCACACTTTTCCTGATTTTAAAACACTGGTGGACAAAGCCATTACTCTGGAAAATGAGAGACACAGTCTGGAAGATATCCGCAAGCGAAAAAGGGACCAGACTACTCACGCTCGCAATCACCGAAGCAAGACAGATTTTCAAAAGGGTGGGACACACAAATTCACATCCAATGTCTCACGCCCAATCAAGAATTTTCATGCAAGGGACAAGGAATTCACCTATCGCCCCGGCGTTACTTGTTACGCTTGTGGAGAAGAAGGGCACTATGCCAAACAGTGCCCCAAGCCAAGGAGTTCAACCCCAAAGCCGAACAACGGCGGCAATAATTCAACGCCCAAGCGAAACAATTTCAATCCCAACAATAACCACAGGAAGGGTCATCTGAACCACGTAACCAAAGAGGAGGCACAAAATGCTCCGGATATCGTACTCGGTACGTTTCCTGTCAACACAATACCTGCAATGGTTTTGTTTGATTCTGGAGCTTCTCACTCTTTCATTTCGAAAAGTTTTGCGTTGCAAAATAATTTTTCGATGCTTCCTTTGGAGAAATCCATAATCATCAAGTCCCCTGGGATTCAGCAAGTTTCTCAGAATTACTGTCAGAATGTGGTCATTGAGTTCGAAGGATTGGAGTTTCACGCAAATCTTATTGTATTGGAAAATAAAGGATTGGATGTCATCCTAGGGATGGATTGGCTAACCACCAATAAAGGTTTTATCGACTGTTTCAACAGGACCGTGATTCTCACACACCACCAAGGGAAGACAATAAGAGTATCAGCCAAGGAAGGAAAAAGACCCCGGCAACCGAGATTAAATAAGGTGGACGTTTCTGAGCTAAACAAGGTTCCAGTAGTGTGTGAATTTCCAGATGTATTCCCTGAAGAGCTGCCAGGCATGCCACCAGACCGAGAAATAGAATTCCGCATTGAGCTAGCACCAGGAACCGCCCCCATATACAAGAAACCATACAGAATGGCACCATCCGAGTTGGTCGAGTTGAAGAAGCAAATAAAGGAATTACTGGAAAAAGGATACATTCGAGCCAGCTCCTCACCTTGGGGGTCACCAATTTTATTTGCCAAAAAGAAGGATGGAACGCTGAGGTTGTGTATTGACTATCGAGCACTTAACATGGTCACAGTCAAAAACAAATACCCGATGCCAAGAATAAATGATTTATTTGATCAGCTCGCTCAGGCCAAGGTATTCTCAAAAATTGACTTAAGGTCAGCATACCATCAATTGAAGGTGCGAACGGAAGATATCCCCAAAACAGCCTTCACCTCCAGATATGGACTGTACGAGTTCACAGTGATGCCATTTGGATTAACTAACGCCCCAGCATATTTTGTTCACCTCATGAACAAAGTATTTATGAAGTTTATGGACAAGTTCGTCGTGGTATTCATCGACGATATACTGGTATACTCCAAGACACCAGAAGAGCACGCAGAACATCTCAGGATTGTGCTAGGAGAGCTAAGAAAACACCAATTGTATGCCAAGTTCAGCAAGTGTGAATTTTGGCTAAGACAAGTAGGTTTTCTAGGCCACGTGCTGACTCAAGACGGTATCGCAGTGGACCCAGAGAAAGTTAAGGCCGTACTTGACTGGAAATCACCAGCCAGCGTAACGGACATACGGAGTTTCTTGGGAATGGCAGGATATTACCGCAGATTTATTGAAGGATTTTCCTCCATAGCCAAGCCTATGACACAATTGCTCAAGAAAGATAAGAAGTTTGCGTGGACAGAAGCCTGCGAGAAAAGTTTCCAAGAGCTAAAGCGGAAGTTAACAACAGCACAGGTATTAATTGTACCCGACATACACAAGAATTTTGAAGTATATTGTGACGCGTCCAAAAAGGGTCTCGGATGCGTGTTGATGCAAGAAGGCAAGGTTGTCGCCTACGCTTCAAGGCAACTTCGCAAGCATGAGGAAAATTATCCCACTCATGACTTAGAAATGGCAGCAGTTATTCATGCACTCAAGGAATGGAGGCATTTCTTACTTGGGAATCGATGTGAAATATATACGGATCACAAAAGTCTCAAATATATTTTCACGCAACCAGAACTAAATTTACGGCAACGACGCTGGTTGGAATTGGTAAAGGATTATGATGTTGGGATCCATTACCATCCAGGGAAAGCAAATGTAGTGGCCGATGCCCTGAGTCGGAACCCCAGCTCCGACGGAAACTATCTGCACAGCTTGAGGCCCGAATTCCATCAAGAATTTGCCAAGCTCAACTTGATAATGGTAGCAGAAGGCACCATATCAAACTTGGAAATACAACCCAACCTTGTGGAGAAAATTAAAGAAGCTCAGCCCGGTCACCCCAGCATTGAAGGAATTAAAAGAAAGTTGAATATGGGCAAGGCCTCGAAATTCGTCATAGACAATGAAGGAATATTATGGTATGGAGAAAGGCTATGCGTGCCAAACATAGAAGACCTTAAACAGCAAGTTTTAGCTGAAGCACACACCACTCCATATTCGATCCACCCTGGAGGAACCAAAATGTATAAGGATATTCAGGAAAGATTTTGGTGGCACGGTATGAAGAGGGACATAGCCGCCTTCATTGCATGTTGCGACTCATGTCAACGCATAAAAGCTGAACATCAGAGACCAGCCGGACTACTGCAACCTAACAAAATACCTGAGTGGAAATGGGATGAAATAGGGATGGATTTTATTGTCGGACTACCTCGGTCACGACACGGGAATGATGCCATATGGGTCATCACTGACAGGTTGACCAAAGTGGCACACTTTATTCCAGTGAAGACAACCTACACCACCCAGAGGCTTGCCAGGATTTATCTTTCCCGCATAGTTTGTCTGCACGGTGTCCCGAAGACTATAATATCCGACAGAGGCACTCAGTTCGTCTCAAGATTTTGGGAGCATTTACAACAGGCTCTGGGAACCCAACTAGCCTTCAGTACCGCATACCATCCACAGACTGATGGACAAACAGAATGCGTAAACCAGGTTTTAGAAGACATGCTGAGGGCATGTGTCGTCACCTACGGAACCAGTTGGGAAGAAAGCCTGCCATACGCCGAGTTCGCATACAACAATAGCTACCAGGCCAGCCTACAAATGGCACCATTTGAGGCTTTATACGGGCAAAGATGTCGTACCCCGCTAAATTGGTCAGAGACCGGAGACAACCGCATATTCGGGCCAGACCTGCTCAGAGAAGCCGAGGAAAAGGTCAAGCTAATCAGAGACCGACTTAAGACCGCTCAAAGTCGACAGAAGAGTTATTATGATCAGAAACATCGTAGGGTTAGTTTCGAACCCGGTGAGTTCGTATACCTGAGAGTATCCCCTATGAGAGGATTGCAACGATTTAAGATTAAAGGAAAGTTAGCACCAAGATTCATTGGACCATTCTGCATAGTGGCACGAAGAGGCACTGTAGCCTACCAGCTAGACTTACCCGAAGACTTGTCCGACATTCACGACGTGTTCCACGTCTCTCAATTAAGGAAGTATGTAAGCAACCCAGAGAAACAAGTATCCCATGAAAACATTGATGTGCAGCCAGACCTCACTTATCGAGAACGTCCCGTAAGAATATTAGAGGAGTCTGAAAGGAGGACCCGACAGAAGACCATCAAGTTTTTCAAAGTCCAGTGGAGCAATCACACCGACAATGAAGCAACTTGGGAAAGCGAGGATTTTCTTCGGACTGAGCATCCACACCTATTTAAGGATCAGCTGAAATCTCGGGGACGAGATTTTTCCTAAGGGGGTAGGTGTTGTGACACTCTAAAATTTTTATTTGGTTTTTATCAAAAATTTTGTGGTTTTTGAGGAGAGGCCTTTTTAAATTTTTTTTCTTCAGAAAAACCTTCCACTTAAAAACTTCCTTTGCCTTGGCAAGGACTTTTTTTTTCAAACCTTGGTCTTTGATCTTTTGAAACTTCTTCTCTGTTGGTTCTCTCAAATTTAATTTTTGAGTTTAAATTATTTTTCTTTTAAAATAAAGCTCTATGGAAATTTGGGATTTCCATATCTTGGAACCATCCTTGACTTGGCATTCTTGCCCATGTGATAAAACCTCTCCAAAACCTCCCCTACACCTTGTGATCAACCTAAGTTCTCTGTCCCAACTAATCCAAACAAGTTTTGGATTTTATTCTAATTATTTTCCCTCTCAAATCAATTCTGAAAATTATTTGGAGCCTTAGTGATTTTCAAAGCAAGTACTCTTTTTCATTTGAGTTTTGACCTCACACCAACTCTCCTGGATAGTCCTTTGTACCCACAACCTAGAACCATCTTGATCCACTCCTTCTCTTTTCAAATTTTTCAAAATTCAGCCTCAGCAAGTTTGGACCAGATTTGCCAAATTTGATGAAATTCATATCTACACTCCCCCAAAAATTCCACCAAAATTCAGGCAACCTATTTCAGCAATGAGAAGCCACTCCACCAAGTATCAGCTCAAGGAAAAATCACCAGAGGCCAATTTCATTCTGTCGAACACCTTGCAAGCACTGCTGCTGTTCAAAATTCAGAAACATTCAGAGTTTAGTGTTGATCTTCGACAGAGTTTCAGTCACGCGGCCACAGTGCACTTGGCGCGTTGCATGCGGCTCTTTCTCTCTGGCCAGCACCCCCGCACGCGCGCTTGGCGTCTTCCCGGCGTCGGTGGCGCCCCTGGCTGCCCACGCCGGCGTGTCTTGCGGCGGCCGAGACCCCGTTACAGCCGTCAGGGGGCAAGAACGGCGGCTCAACGCCGTTCCGCGCCGCCCATTGCTCCCTGGCTCTCCGCGTGGCCTCATGCACGCCAGCGCACGCCCGTGCACCGCCACCGCGACCGGCAAGCACAGGACGCGCTCCCTACCGCCGACGGGCCCGCGCCGCCCCGTTCTGTCGAACTCCCTCCTAAGCACCGATCTCCAGCTCGATTAGCACCAAAACGGACCCAGTAGACTCCCACGACGGCGCTCGACTCCCTAATCACCCCCGACCGAGCACTGCGCCGCCGTAATCGCTCACCGGAGACCCCGTTCACGGCAACCGCCTCGGGCCGCCTATAAAAAGGGCCCCCGAGCTCAACCTCGTGCACGCCTCATCCCCACTCTGCACCAGCGCCACGCCAGGCCACTCGGAGGACCTCGAGGAGGTCTCCTCCCCCAGCTCCGGCCGCCCCGATCTGCCTCGGCCTCCACCTGGATTCACTCCGGTGAGGCCATCTCCGGTGCCCAAACCCCGTACGTTACCCTCTCTAGCTACCAGGAGCCTAACCCCCTCTTCAATTTAACCCTTGTAGCTCTCTCCGACGAGCCCCTCGACCACCCGAGCCGCCGTCCGCCGGAGCAAAGCTCGCCGTCGACGTGGTGCTCACCGACCGCCTCCACCACCATCAACCGACGCGGAAGGGTGCCCTGAGCACAGAGGTACCCTCCGATCTCTCTGCCTCGCCGTGGATCGCCGCCGGCGACCACCGCGGCTCTCGGGCACCGGCGAACTCTGCCGCCCCGTTTGAACATTTGAACCTGACGAGTGGGACCCCACCGTCAGCCTCTCTGCCCTTTCTATCGAACCGTTTTCTGGAAGCGCCTTCGGGCAAATACGTCTTTCCTCTGGGCTGGCGTAGTCGCTACCGAAGCGCTTTCTGTTTTTATAAACTAGCCCCTAGAAAACTTCTGTTTCATTACAGATGAGTCCCTGGACAAAAACCTTTATATCTTTTAAACAGAAAGGTATTTTTGGTTGATTCTTTTTCTGTTCTCTTTAAAATTTTGTCTAGTTTTTTATCAGATTTATTTGGAAAATATTTGGTATACTTTCTGTGCACTCCTTGGTATTCACGATAGCGCATATATTTTCTTTATACCGTAGATACCGAAGGAGGTGACGGAGCCGTGAACTTCACCGAGCTAGGCTCCGACTACTCTGAACCAGGCAAGCATGTTTGAACTTTTGATATGATGAGTGTCTTGGCATGTTTTGCATTTAGTTAGTCTCATGGCATGTTGATAAGCATATCGATGAATGTCATTTTATGCGATAATGAGGTAAGTGAGTTCGATGATCCATAAGTGGATGGATGTGAGTATGAATGGCCATGTGTTGGCATGAGGATGGGTGAGATGGCAGTGTTGTAGCATGCCAGTCTCATGCCGGACTATGTGACTTCAGTGTCAAACCGTATCGGTCCAGTTCCTTTCATTTCCTTCCCTGTACTACCACATGTTTTCCGCAAGGAATATGGTTTAGTAAGTTGCAAACCGCTTTTCTGGTACACACCAAAAGGAGAGGCCGTGATGATGGTTCCATGGCCCTGGATTAAAGCCAGTCATCCGGTCAGGGGGCATGGGTGTTTCCGGTTGGGACCGAGAGGGGGGCACCCCTTAGAGCGCGCGTATATAAATTTGATCCCATGCTATTCGAGATTGTGATCTCCCCGTCTCAAAAGTTTTTCTTGGACGATGTCTAGGGTGATTCCTAGCATCGAGAGGTATGATGGGTGTGTACTGGTTAGCTGTGTTTTCTTCCGAAATACCGTAAACGGAACTAGTCCTTCGTGACTACGGAAATCCGTTGGCTGTGGGAATAATTTTGTACAAACTCTGCAGAGTCATATATCCCTCCATGTCATCTATTCCATGTCCAAATTCGTATTATCTTGTCCTAACAATGACAGTGTTGATGACAGAGACTCCGGTATTTCGCATGAGTGCTAATTCCGGAAATGATATTCCTGTGGATGGACTAACCCATTTATTCTTATGAATTAAAAGTTTATTATGATTATTATTTATCTTCCCATAAAAGCCCTTTCTGTGATGTCGCCCCGACGCCTGACTGTGGCATTTCTTTTCAAGCCCTTTCCGTGATGTCGCCCCGACGTCCGACTGTGGCATTTCTTTTCAAGCCCTTTCTGTGATGTCGCCCCGACGTCCGACTGTGGCATTTCTTTTCGAGCCCTTTCTGTGATGTCGCCCCGACGTCCGAC
>NC_041382.1:363074605-363077505 GCF_002162155.2 Triticum dicoccoides | reverse complement strand
TTTCAAGCCCTTTCTGTGATGTCGCCCCGATGTCCGACTGTGGCATTTCTTTTTAAAGCCCTTTCTGTGATGTCGCCGCGACGTCCGACTGTGGCATTTCTTTTTAAAGCCCTTTCTGTGATGTCGCCCCGACGTCCGACTGTGGCATTTCTTTTCAAGCCCTTTCTGTGATGTCGCCCCGACATCCGACTGTGGCATTTCTTTTCAAGCCCTTTCTGTGGTGTCGCTAAGACGCCCGACTGTGGCAGCTTTTTCTTATATTTATTTCAGACACCCGATCGGAAATTATTTATGTTCTGTTGGGATTTCAGGCGGACTACCGCCGTTTTCCTTTTACTTACCTTGTTATGATAATTTGAATGTACATTTGGTGAATTAATCATGACGCATCCATGCATGCATTTGTTATATCTTACGTCCGAACTGTCTTGCGAGTACTTTCAAAGTACTCACTGGCTTGTTGATTTGGCCAGATGCTGACGAAGGCGATCTCATGGATGAAGAGTTTGATAGCGAGTCCGACACCTAGAGGAGTCCCAGTCAGTCTCGTGCGACCCTGGATTTGGTCACTGTTTTATATCCGCTTCCGCTACCAAATAAATTCATCGAGCCTCACCTCGACGCTCGATGAGATGATAGACATAGAGTCTTGTATTTCTTTCCCCGCTATGTTTTTCCACCACCGCCATATCCTCGAGTCAGTAGTATGCCTCCACACCACTGTGTCATGTCCACCATTATGTATAATTATTGGCGTGATTGTAATAATTTGGTTGAGCAACCGCAGCTCGACCCTGTAATATATTTTATGCTACTGGCTCATTGTATCAAGAAATTGTCTACCAGTGAGGAGGATTTCTCTCATACTGGACTCAAAAGATTGGTTTCTCAATAAATATTTTTATTGGAAAACCGGTCGTGACAAGCTTGGTACCAGAGCCAGGCTGACTGTAGGAAGCCATTAGGTGCGGTCGCTAATTGGTTATTACCATGATAGAGCTAATTTATATTTTTGCGATTGTAGTCATTTTCTGTCAGTCAGCATAAATTTATGATCTGACCATGCAGAATTTTTGCCTACTTTTGTAGATGGCCGACAACAGCTGCGAGTCTCAGACCTTCGCCAACGTGCCCGATGGGTTCGTCAAACTTCTTTCTTTCATCGTTCAGGTCGCGATGGGGCCATCCGTGCGCCCAGTCTTCACACTCTGCCGGCACCGAGTCAACGACAGTCTGACCATGCACCAGGCTGCGGTGCAGTTCAAGGGAGGGCGTGGTGAGTTACGCCGCTTCCGGTTCGTGGGAAGAGCAATGCCTATGGAGAGGCATGCTATGCAGATGGCAGCCCGCGAGGCGATAGCTCGTCTCAGGGATGTCCTTCCCGTGATGAAAACTCGTCGTTACCGTTATCTTCCGTGCCATGTGCCTTACACCTGTCACTACGCATACTCCTGCCCCAGAGGAGAACGAGACGAGGCTTTTGAGATGCTCATTGAGTATCTCCGGGCCTTGGAGGCAGCCTTCGACAACCTAGTGGACGACTTCGTAGCTACCCGCATGGACTCAGTTCATGGTTGTGCTGCCAACAGGAGGGAGCTCCTACCAATCGCACCGCCACTGACTTTTGTCTCGTCATCAGCATCTTTTACGCCTGCTCGTCGCCTGCCTTCTACCTAAGAATTCAACCAAGTCATTGCGCCCACTCCAGCGCGCACTGCACCAACCTTCGCGCCCACTCCTGTACGTGTTGCTCCGCCCCTGGCAACCGCTCCGTCCGCTCTGCGCAACACTACACGTATGGAGCCCATTAGCGAGGAGGAAGTTGAGTCCCCAACCTCGCTACGCCTCGCCCTCGGCAGGGCAAAGGAGGTCGTCAACATCTCCGCCTGAGTACGCTTAGCTGCCGTGTATTGTACCGCTTTGTCAGATATGTACATAGGTTGTGAGAAGTAGCCTGTTTGCGCATCATGTAGGATCTGGGGAAGTGCACTAGCCTAAATAACATGTCAGGATTATGTACGCATATCCTGAGTGATGTATTGTATAATTACCGCCCGCGTGTAAGATATGTAATGAGCAGTCCTTCTTCGTGCGCATGTCGATTTGTTTTCTTAAGTAAGCTGAGTTATTTAATTCTATTTGCCAGCTTTATGCATTTATGGTTTTGTTTTGCGACTCTTTCCGCTTTTCTCATGAGTTTTACAAAAATATATCCCCAGAGTGAAAAATGTCTCGTCCTTGGACACGTTCCATGCCAACTCCACCAGAGGAAATTTATGATGCTCAACCCAACAACGAGTTCACTCAGGGATAGTCAAGCCAACAGGGCAGTGAATCGGCACTTTCACAAATGTGCCGCCTTTATGAGCAGAGTCAGCAACAACATCGCGAGATGATGAACCAAGTCATCAACATGGGGAATCATCATGGACAGTATCAGCAGCATTCCAAGTTATCTGAGCTACAGAAGACACGTCCTCAAACATTTTCTCACACTGACAAGCCTCTTGAAGCCGAGGACTGGCTTCGAGATATGGAGAGGAAATTAATTATTGCAAAGTGTAATTAGATAGTAATGGCGCACCACCAGGCCGGTGCGCCATTAGTATATTTATTATTATTATTTTGTAATAAATGAATATGAATATGAAACAGTAATATTTTTTTATAAAAACAGTAATAATTGTTGTTTAACAACAATTGTAGTCTACAATTTTTTAGAAAATGAATATGAATATGAAACAGTAATTATTTTTTATAAAAACAGTAATAATTTTTTAAAAAATATCATCAAATTTGTTATTTGAAAATATCATCGGCGGCGGCGGTGGAGCGGGGGAGGGTACGGGGGGTCGTCGGCGGTGGTGGAGCGGGGGAGGGTGCGGTGGGTCGTCGGCGGC
>NC_041382.1:362998780-363074160 GCF_002162155.2 Triticum dicoccoides | reverse complement strand
GAGGGAGGGGGATCGAGATCGAGTTTCCTCATGAATATTCAATATTTTTTTCATATGGAATATGAAAAAATATCATCAAATTTGAAAAAATATTCATGAATTCAAAAAGTGCCCATGAAATTTAAAAATATTCATGATATCAAAAAGTAAAAAAAGTGCCCATTACTAGTTTAAACTTGTAATGGCGCACTATGCAATGGTGCGCCATTAGTAATTTTGCAGAAAAGTAAAAAATATATACTAATGGCGCACTTTTACAGGGTGCGCCATTAGTAGTTTAAACTAGTAATGGCGCACTGTGAGGCGGTGCGCCATTAGTAGTTTTGCAAAAAAAAAGAATAATTTGTTTTAGTACTGGCGCACTCCATGTCTGGTGCGCCATTACTAGTTAGAACTAGTAATGGCGCACTTCGTTAGGATGTGCCATTAGTATCTATGTAAAAATGAAAAAAAATTATCACTAGTGGCGCACCTATTTTTTGGTGCGCCATTAGTGTCTTCCACACTAATGGCGCTTCACCAACAGGTGCGCCATTAGTATATAGTAGTGGCGCACTACTTCCCTGGTGCGCCATTAGTGTCAATCCTATCTATAGCCCTTTTCCTAGTAGTGAAAGAGAGAGAAGAAGCCATCTAGCTAATAACTATGGACCCGAAGGTGTGTGGTAAACTACTCACACATCATCGGAGAGGCTATGGTGTTGATGTAGAAGCCCTCCGTGATCGATTCCCCCTCAGGCGGAGCACCGGAAAAGGCCCGAAGATGGGATCTCTTGAGTACAGAAGGTTGCGGTGATGGAAATAGGGTTTCGTGGTGCTCCTGGATGTTTTCGGGGTATATGGGTATATATAGGAGGAAGAAGTACGTCGGTGGAGCTGCGAGGGGCCCACGAGGGTGGTGGGCGCGCCTGCCCCCTGGGCGTGCCCCCTACCTCGTGGCCTCCTCGCTTCTTTCTTGACGGCCACTCCAAGTCTCCTGGATCACATTTGTTCCAAAAATAACTCTCCCGAAGGTTTCATTTCGTTTGGATTCGGTTTGATATTCCTTTTTTGCGAAACACTGAAATAGGCAAAAAAACAGCAATTTGCACTGGGCCTTTGGTTAGTAGGTTAGTCCCAAAAATAATATAAAAATGTAAATTAAAGCCCATTAAACATCCAAAACAGATAATATAATAGCATGGAACAATCAAAAATTAAAGATACGTTGAAGACGTATCAATCATCCCCAAGCTTAATTCCTCCTCATCCTCGAGTAGGTAAATGATAAAAACAGAATTTTTGATGTGGAATGCTACCTAGCATAATTCTCAATGTAATTTTCTTTTGTAGCGACCAGACCTCAAACAGTCTGATCTCTGTGCTCCGGTGTCATCCCTGGATCAGTAATGCTGACACCACACAGTACTCGGAGGATTTATAGCAGAGTAGCAATCACACACTTATTACATCGAGTGTCTCAAGAGAGAACTTATTACAATAAATATGGCTTAAGGCCATCTAATAACGATAACAGCGGAAGGCTTGGAAGATAAGTGAGTCCATCAACTCCAACGGCATCACTGAGTATAGAACCACGACCTAAAAACTCCTTAATCGTCGTCTGAAAAGTCTGCAACATTAACGTTGCAGCCCGAAACGGGTCAGCACATGGAATATGCTGGCAATGTAACACACAAAGAGTAATGGAATGAAACAGCTATACTATATGCATATCTGGCTGGTGGAAAGCTCTATGGTTACAGGTTTTTGCGAAAAGCCAATTTTTCCCTACTTCAAAGGAATAAATTTAATTACTATCATGGTGGTTGTTAAACATTGAGAATGCTTGACAACATTCTCAATCCCAATTAAGCATCATCATTAAACATAACCCAACAAAATTAATTTAGAGTAACATGTTGAGATTCACATGATAATCCAAGTACTAGATACTCAAGATGTCCATAACCGGGGACACGGCTAACCATGATTAGTTTATTACACTCTGCAGAGGTTTGCGCACTTTTCCCCACAAGACTCGATCGCCTCCGTTTGGTTTCTCGCACTACATGGTGTTTGAGAAGATGGATGACCGAGACATAGTCTTTCAGAAGCGCTAGCACCTTACGATCGGGTAGACCGTACCAACCTACATCCCCTACATCTGCTAGTCTACCACTGTAAGAGTTCGCACAACTTAGTTAACTATGCTAGAGCCCATAATAGCTTGTGGCTGCACACGGAAGTTTCTAGTATGAATAGTCTCATGATCCCTTTGAGCCTGGGTGGCGGTCCAAAAGAAAACAGGCAAGTCCTGGAATACCCAGGTGCCTCAATCCACCCAGATGTGTGTTTAAGTTGCCACCTTAGATAAACCATTAATTAATAAACTCACATCTGTCATGGATATCTCTCACCCAATCCACGTCTACTAGCATAGCATGGTATAATAAGCAAATGTAGAATTAACTCCCAAAGGTTTGATAATAAACAGGTAATAGGTACTACCTCATCTACTTCCCATCCCACAATTTAATTAGATCCTAATCATGCAATGTGTGAGGGTTGATCTAATGCAATAAAACTGGGTAGTAGAAAAGGTATCATCAAGTGTTACTTGCCTTGCTGATGATCCGCGAAACCTAGAGATTCGAAGTAACAAGCGGCGCACTCCGGGTATTCTATCGCAGACAAACAAACAAGCATACAATAAGTACTCATCTAATGCACAGGTAAAACTCAAATAAGAGATCTAACCAGAAGGTTCAACTTAAGAACTCCGGTTGGCAAAAAGAATCAAATCGAACAAAGCAACGAAAGACGAACAGCGAAAGAAAACAACTTTGTTCTAGTAATCTGGATCTAGGGTAAATTTTACAGTAGCAAAAGAATAGAGGGTTTCGAGATAGAGGGTTTTGAGACGAAACTCTAGGCGCTTGAATCGCCTGATTCCGATAAACGAGCGAAAAGTTATACTAAAACGAAAATCGGATCAGGAATCGCGATCAGAAAAATCGCGGATTTAATCGAGAAAAGAAAAACGACGAACGCCGATTTTTTTCTCTTTTTCGGCACAGAAAACGAGGTGCGACGAACCTCGGCGGTGGGATTCCGGCGGCGGCGCGGCGGCGGCGGCTAGGGCGAGGCGGCGGCTGGGCTGGGGGCTGGCTAGGGTTTCCCTCGGGGTGGGCTACCCCGGCTTATAAAGGCCCCCCCTCGGGCCGGAGTCCTAGTGGGACACGGCCCGTAGGTCGGTTCATTTTTTTAATTATTCCGCTCGGAAGAAAAATAAAAATAAATACTAAACGGACTCCAAAAATTCCAAAATAAATTTTCTCGGGCTTCTAAAATCAAGCCTCACAAGGTGAACATTTATTTGGGACCTAAATGCAATTTTGAAAAACGCACATTTTTCCTAAATTCAAATAAAACACCGAAAAACTCCGAAATAAAATCTTATTTGATTTTTTATTAAATCCTCAATATTTCTTTATTTTGGGAAAGTCATTTTATTCCCTCTCTCATATTTTTGTAATAGAAATAATTGTTGATAAAATAAATAAAATCAAATGATCCTATTCTCAAAATTCGAGAGAACTCAAATATGAAAATAACGAAATCCCCAACTCTCTCCGTGGGTCCTTGAGTTGCGTAGAATTTCTAGGATCAACCAAAATGCAAAATAAAATATGCTATGCAATGATGATCTAATGTATAACATTCCAAATTGAAAATTTGGGATGTTACAAACCTACCCCCCTTAAGATGAATCTCGCCCTCGAGATTCGGGTTGGCTAGAAAATAGGTGAGGGTGGTCCTTGAGCAAATCTTCCTCTCGTTCCCAGGTGGCTTCATCCTCCGTGTGGTGGCTTCACTGAACTTTGCAAAACTTGATAACCTTGCTGTGAGTGACTCGGTTGGCAACCTCGAGGATCTTAATTGGTTTCTCCTCGTATGTCAAATCGTTATCCAACTGAATAGTTTCCAAAGGCACTGTGTCTCCAATGGTATATCAGCCATCTCCGCGTGACACTTCTTCAACTGGGAAACGTGGAACACATCATGAACTCCTGACAATCCTTCGGGCAATTCCAACGTGTAGGCCACTTCTCCCATACGCTCCAAAACTCGATATGGTCCAACAAATCGTGGCGCTAGCTTCCCTTTAACTCCAAAACGCTTTGCCCCGAAGTGGAGATACTCAAAGATAAGCTCTATCTCCAACTTCGTAAACTGTCTCCTCGCGTTTAGAATCTGCATAACTCTTCTGTCTGGACTGGGCTACCTTGAGCCTATCGTGAATCAACTTCACCTTCTGTTCAGACTCTTTAATCAAATCAGGTCCAAACAACTGGTGATCTCCAACTTCGTCCCATGACAACGGTGTCCTGCACCTCCTTCTGTACAATGCTTTGAAAGGGGCCATCTTCAAACTGGTTTGGTAACTGTTATTGTAAGAGAACTCTGCATATGGCAAATTGTCGTCCCAACTAGATCCATAATCTAGCGCACAAGCTCTCAGCATATCCTCCAAAATCTGATTGACTCTCTCGGTCTGTCCATCTGTCTGTGGATGAAAAGCTGTACTGAATTCTAGTCTGGTACCCAAAGTTTCATGCAGCTGCTTCCAGAACTTTGAGGTAAACTGGGTTCCTCTATCTGATACGATACTCCTTGGAACTCCATGCAGACATACGATCCTGGTCATGTATATCTTTGCCAACTTAGCACTGGTGTAAGTGGTCTTTACTGGGATGAAATGAACTACTTTCGTCAATCGATCGACTACAACCCAAATCGAGTCATAGTCTGAACGAGTCCTGGGCAATCCCGTGATAAAATCCATGCCTAGCTTATCCCACTTCCATTCGGGTATCGGCAATGGTTGTAACAATCCTGCTGGCTTCTGATGCTCCGCCTTTACTCTCTGACATACATCACAAACTGCTACATACTCCACAATATCCTTCTTCATTTTGGTCCACCAGAAAATATCCTTCAAATCCAAATACATCTTGGTATTTCCTGGGTGAATCGAATATGGTGAATCGTGTGCCTCTTGCAAAATCAACTTCCTGATCTCCGGGTCATTGGGTACATAAACGCGGTCTTCAAACCATAGGGTGTCGTGCTCATCCTCACGAAATCCTTTAGCTTTTCCTTTATTAAGTTTCTCCTTTATAGCGGCAATCTCTTTGTCAGCTTTCTGAGCTTCCCTGATTCTATCCATCAAAGTTGACTAAATCTCCAATGCTGCTACATAGCTTCTCGGAACTATTTCCAAACATAGTTCACGAAAATTTTCTGCTAACTCCTTGGGTATTTCTCCCGTCATTAACGTATTGACATGGCTCTTACGGCTTAATGCGTCAGCTACTACATTAGCCTTTCCGGGATGATAATGCAATTTCATATCATAATCCTTGATAAGCTCCAACCATCTCCTTTGTCTGAGATTTAACTCCTTCTGTGTGAAAATGTACTTCAAACTCTTATGATCCGTGTACACCTCACAATGATTTCCAATGAGGAAATGCCTCCATGTTTTCAAAGCATGCACTACGGCTGCTAACTCCAAATCATGCGTAGCATAATTCAACTCATGAGACTTCAGTTGTCTTGAGGCATATGAAACAACTCTCCCTTCCTGCATAAGCACTGCTCCAAGTCCTCGACGTGAAGCGTCACAATACACCTCATAATCTTTGGTCTGGTCTGGCAAAATCAACACTGGTGAGGTAACCAAGTGTTTCTTCAACTCCTGGAAACTAGCCTCACATTCCTCCATCCATATGAACTTGGTATCTTTCTTTAATAACTCCATCATAGGCTTCGCAGTCTTTGAGAAATTCTCAATAAATCTCCGGTAGTATCCTGCGAGTCCAAGAAAACTTCGGATCTCTCCCACGGTGGTTGGTGCTTCCCACTTGGTCACGGTATCAACTTTAGCGGGATCTACTGCCATTCCTTCTTCGGATATAACGTGTCCGAGAAATCCTACTTCCTTCAACCAAAACTCACATTTGCTGAACTTGGCATATAGTTGATGTTCTCTGAGCTTTCCAAGTACCAAACGCAAATGCTCCTTATGCTCCTCTTCATTCTTCGAATAAACCAGGATATCATCAATGAACACCACGACGAACTTATCCAAAAACTCCATAAACACTTTGTTCATCATGTTCATAAAATAGGCAGGTGCGTTAGTCAGATCAAATGACATAACGGTATACTCGTATAGCCCATACCTGGTGGTAAAAGCTGTCTTCGGAATATCCTGTTCTCGAATCTTCAACTGGTGGTATCCTGATCGCAGATCGATCTTGGAAAATACCTTAGCTCCTTGCAATCGATCAAACAGATCGTTGATCATTGGTAGTGGGTACTTGTTCTTGATCGTTACTTCATTCAATCCTCGGTAATCAACAACCATCCTTAACGATCCATCCTTCTTCTCCACTAGAAGTACTGGCGATCCCCAAGGCGAAGAACTTGGGCAGATATATCCCTTGTCCAGTAACTCCTTAATCTGCTTCTTAATTTCTACCAAATCCTTTGCTGGCATCCTATATGGTCTCTTCGATATTGGCCCTGTGCCTGGCAATAGCTCAATCAAAAACTCAATATCTCTATCCGGTGGCATGCCTGGCAACTCTTCCAAAAATACATCAGGAAAATCCCTTACCACTGGTACTTCCTCCTGCACAACTCCTGTTAGGCAATTTACTTGAGTCCTCTTTGGCACATGTCGGGATACATACTTGATCCTTCTCCCTTCTGTTGTGCTAAGCAAAATTGACTTACTAGCACATTCAATGTTCCCTTCATACTTTGATAACCAATCCATGCCTAATATCACACCCAATCCTTGAGATTCCATACTATTAGGTCTGAGGGAAAAACATAGTTACCAATCCTTAATGGTAACCGATCACACCATAGACTAGCCACATATTCTGCTCCAGGCGAGGTTACTAACATGGGTGACCTAAGGGCTTGGGTTGATAGGTTGTACTTATCCACAAATCCCCTTGAGATGTATGAATGTGATGCACCGGTATCAAAAAGAACGAGTGCAGTAAATGACTTAACCAAAAACTTACCTATTACTGCATCAGGCTGAGCTTCAACCTCCTCCACACTAATGTTGTTCACCTGTCCCCTGTTGAAAGGGTTTGGCTTCTTCCCAGAACTTCCATTGCCATTTCCATTTTGTATTTCAGGGCACTCATTGGCATAATGTCCGGTCTTTGAACACTTAAAGCAAGTGACTTGGCTCAGATCCTTCTTGGCTGGGGTCGATGGGTTGCTGCGGTTCTAGCCATTGCTTCCTCCATTCCCATTACCATTTCTGGTGCCATTGTGATTGTGCGAGCTACCTCCTCCATGGGTATGCTGAAAATGTCCTCCCAGTCTAGGGGTAAAACGTGGCTTCTGCTGAGCTCCAGAACTATACTTTCCTTGTCCATACTTCCTCTTGCGATTCTCAATTTGCTGCTGCTTCCCTTCAATCATAAGAGCACGATCTACCAACTCCTGGTAGTTGTTGAAGGTTGCTACCATCAACTGCATGCTCAACTCATCATTCAGTCCTTCCAGAAACTTCTCCTGCTTAGCTACATCCGTACCAACGTCATCTGGGCCATAACGTGCTAATTTACTAAAGTCATCCACATACTGGCCAACTGTCCGTCCTCCTTGGCGTAAGTTGCGAAACTCACGCTTCTTCATGGCCATAGCTCCTGCTGAAACATGTGCAGTACGAAAAGCTTGCTGAAATTGGTCCCATGTGACAGTGTCGACTGGGAAAGTGGCTGTGAAATTCTCCCACCATGATGCTACGGGTCCTTCTAACTAATGCGCGGCAAACTTCACCTTCTCCGCATTTGTGCATCCTGCTGTGGTCAACTCCCTAGCTGTCTTGCGGAGCCAATCATCTGCTACTATTGGCTCGGTGCTACTGGAAAACACCGGCGGATTCAGCCTAAGAAAACGGGCTAAGTGATCAACAGGTGGTGGTGGTGGTGGGTTGTTGTTGTTCCCTTGATTCTGATTCTGGACTAGCAACTGCATCAATGTGTTCTGCTGCTGGATCAACTGGCTGAGCTCCGGTGGGAAGGCAAATCCGGGGTCACGTCTCGGAGGCATCTGAGGGTTTAGAAAAGATGAGATATAAGAATAGAGGGGGTCTAAAGAGAAAACACTACCCATATGCACATGAGGCAAAAGCAAACAATTCACTTCAATCAATCAAACAAGGGCATACAATCGATATATCTATCACAAAAGTGCTCGGACTACTATATTTACATGGTGGACTACTACTACTGATGAGGTGGTCTACTAGAAATATTCTTCGGTTGCAGACTCCATGATATCTGCTCCAGCTTCATCAACATAATCATCATTGCTACTATCTTGTTCCGAGTCGGTGCTGTCGATGATGATGTAGTCTTCCAGGCTAATCTCCTTGGCTTCTTCATCTTCCTCTACTGGTGTAGGGCCTCCCATAAATATTCCAATCTTCTTGATCAGGTCGTCATTCTTATCCACCAATACTTCAATTTCCTCTTCATAATCTTCACGTGTAGCCTTGAGTTCTTCCTCCAGTTCCTTGATTCTAGTCTTATCCTTCTTCAAATCTATCATGTCGGCGCACATCCGGTTCTCCTGTTGTCGAATGTGCTGGTTTAGCTCCTGGACAAAAGCTGCGATTGATCTATCCTTCCTGGTGCTGATCATCTCCCAGTGTTCATCTCGACGCCCACAAATCTGGTAGATAGTATCCTTGAGGTCGTTGCGGTAGACTTCTCCAATGCGTCCCATGCCGATGTGAGCTGCCATGCTTTGTCCAAGACTCCAAGTTGGTGCATCAAAAGAAAACTCTATGGGCTCAGTGACTGGCATGAACGTCCTTCCTGGAACTTGAACTTGAATCATCCAACGCTCTTCTTCAGGTAAAGCGGCGTTGTAGGTTCCGGTGAAGCTTGGTACTCCTATGTTCAGGTATCTAGTGACTTCCTTCAAGTGACGTCCAAAGGGTGTATCTTCATCCGGTTGCGTGAACTTGTTCCTTGCATCCACCATCCTAAAGGGTAGAAAAGATGAGAGGTCAGAAGAGAAGAGAGTGAATAGTGATCTAGGTCCTTTAGCTTAGTGCTCGTCTCCTACAGTCAGCGTGTGCTCTGATACCATCTCTGTAGCGACCAGACCTCAAACAGTCTGACCTCTGTGCTCCGGTGTCATCCCTGGATCAGTAATGCTGACACCACACAGTACTCGGAGGATTTATAGCAGAGTAACAATCACACACTTATTACATCGAGTGTCTCAAGAGAGAACTTATTACAATAAATATGGCTTAAGGCCATCTAATAACGATAACAGCGGAAGGCTTGGAAGATAAGTGAGTCCATCAACTCCAACGACATCACTGAGTATAGAACCACGACCTAAAAACTCCTTAATCGTCGTCTGAAAAGTCTGCAACATTAACGTTGCAGCCCGAAACGGGCCAGCACATGGAATATGCTGGCAATGTAACACACAGAGAGTAATGGAATGAAACAGCTATACTATATGCATATCTGGCTGGTGGAAAGCTCTATGGTTACAGGTTTTTGCGAAAAGCCAATTTTTCCCTACTTCAAAGGAATAAATTTAATTACTATCATGGTGGTTGTTAAACATTGATAATGGTTGACAACATTCTCAATCCCAATTAAGCATCATCATTAAACATAACCCAACAAAATTAATTTAGAGTAACATGTTGAGATTCACATGATAATCCAAGTACTAGAAACTCAAGATGTCCATAACCGGGGACACGGCTAACCATGATTAGTTTATTACACTCTGCAGAGGTTTGCACACTTTTCCCCACAAGACTCGATCGCCTCCGTTTGGTTTCTCGCACTACATGGTGTTTGAGAAGACGGATGACCGAGACATAGTCTTTCAGAAGCGCTAGCACCTTACGATCGGGTAGACCGTACCAACCTACATCCCCTACATCTGCTAGTCTACCACTGTAAGAGTTCGCACAACTTAGTCAACTATGCTAGAGCCCATAATAGCTTGTGGCTGCACACGGAAGTTTCTAGTATGAATAGTCTCATGATCCCTTTGAGCCTGGGTGGCGGTCCAAAAGAAAACAGGCAAGTCCTGGAATACCCAGGTGCCTCAATCCACCCAGATGTGTGTTTAAGTTGCCACCTTAGATAAACCATTAATTAATAAACTCACATCTGTCATGGATATCTCTCACCCAATCCACGTCTACTAGCATAGCATGGTATAATAAGCAAATGTAGAATTAACTCCCAAAGGTTTGATAATAAACAGGTAATAGGTACTACCTCATCTACTTCCCATCCCACAATTTAATTAGATCCTAATCATGCAATGTGTGAGGTTTGATCTAATGCAATAAAACTGGGTAGTAGAAAAGGTATGATCAAGTGTTACTTGCCTTGCTGATGATCCGCGAAACCTAGAGATTCGAAGTAACAAGCGGCGCACTCCGGGTATTCTATCGCAGACAAACAAACAAGCATACAATAAGTACTCATCTAATGCACAGGTAAAACTCAAATAAGAGATCTAACCAGAAGGTTCAACTTAAGAACTCCGGTTGGCAAAAAGAATCAAATCGAACGAAGCAACGAAAGACGAACGGCGAAAGAAAACAACTTCGTTCTAGTAATCTGGATCTAGGGCAAATTTTACAGTAGCAAAATCTTGTTTAAGTTGGTTAAACGGATAGAGGGTTTCGAGACGAAACTCTAGGCGCTTGAATCGCCTGATTCCGATAAACGAGCGAAAAGTTATACTAAAACGAAAATCGGATCAGGAATCGCAATCAGAAAAATCACGGATTTAATCCGAGAAAAAGAAAAACGACGAACGCCGATTTTTTTATCTTTTTTCGGCATGGAAAACGAGGCGCGACGAACCTCGGCGGCGGGATTCCGGCGGCGGCGCGGCGGCGGCGGCGGCTAGGGCGAGGCAGCGGCTGGGCTGGGGGCTGGCTAGGGTTTCCCTCGGGGTGGGCTACCCCGGCTTATAAGGCCCCCCCTCGGGCCGGAGTCCTAGTCGGACACGGCCCGTAGGTCGGTTCATTTTTTTAATTATTCTGCTCGGAAGAAAAATAAAAAGAAATACTAAACGGACTCCAAAAATTCCGAAATAAATTTTCACGGGCTTCTAAAATCAAGCCTCACAAGGTGAACATTTATTTGGGACCTAAATGCAATTTTGAAAAACACACATTTTTCCTAAATTCAAATAAAACACCGAAAAACTCCGAAATAAAATCTTATTTGATTTTTTATTAAATCCTCAATATTTCTTTATTTTGGGAAAGTCATTTTATTCCCTCTCTCATATTTTTGTAATAGAAATAACTGATGATAAAATAAATAAAATCAAATGATCCTATTCTCAAAATTCGAGAGAACTCAAATATGAAAATAACGAAATCCCCAACTCTCTCCGTGGGTCCTTGAGTTGCGTAGAATTTCTAGGATCAACCAAAATGCAAAATAAAATATGCTATGCAATGATGATCTAATGTATAACATTCCAAATTGAAAATTTCGGATGTTACATCTTTATTGTGGCATGAATGTTCAGATTCGAAAGATTCAAGACAAAAGTTTAATATTGACATAAAAATAATAATACTTCAAGCATACTAATAAAGCAATCATATCTTCTCAAAATAACATGGCCAAAGAAAGTTATCCCTACAAAATCTTATAGTCTGGCTATGCTCCATCTTCACCACACAAAATATTTAAATCATGCACAACACCGATGACAAGCCAAGAAATTGTTTCATACTTTTGATGTTCTCAAACTTTTTCAATCTTCACGCAATATATGAGCGTGAGCCATGTATATAGCACTATAGGTGGAATAGAATGGTGGTTGTGGAGAAGACAAAGGAGAAGATAGTCTCACATCAACTAGGCGTATCAAGAGGCCATGGAGATGCCCATCAATAGATATCAATGTGAGTGAGTAGGGATTGCCCTGCAATGGATGCACTAGAGCTATAAGTGTATGGAAGCTCAACAAAAGAAACTAAGTGGGTGTGCATCCAACTCGCTTGCTCACGAGGACCTAGGGCATTTTGAGGAAGCCCATCATTGGAATATATAAGGCAAGTTTTATAATGTGAAATTCCCACTAGTATATGAAAGTGACAACATAGGAGACTCTCTATCATGAAGATCATGGTGCTACTTTGAAGCACAAGTGTGGTAAAAGGATAGTAACATTGTCCCTTCTCTCTTTTTCTCTCATTTTTTTATTTGGGCCTTTTTCTCTCTTTTTTTATGGCCTCTTTTTTTCGTCCGGAGTCTCATCCCGACTTGTGGGGGAATCATAGTCTCCATCATCCTTTCCTCACTTGGGACAATGATCTAATAATGATGATCATCACACTTTTATTTACTTACAACTCAAGGATTACAACTCGATACTTAGAACAAAATATGACTCTATGTGAATGCCTCCGGCGGTGTACCGGGATGTGAAATGACTCATGAGTGACATGTATGAAAGAATTATGAAGGTGGATTTGCCACAAATACGATGTCAACTACATGATCATGCAAAGCAATATGACAATGATGAAGCGTGTCATAATAAACGGAACGGCGGTAGGTTGCATGGCAATATATCTCGGAATGGCTATGGAAATGCCATAATAGGTAGGTATGGTGACTGTTTTGAGGAAAGTATATGGTGGGTTTATGGTACTGGCGAAAGTTGCGCGATACTAGAGAGGCTAGCAATGGTGGAAGGGTGAGAGTGCGTATGATCCATGGACTCAACATTAGTCATAAAGAACTCACATACTTATTGCAAAAATCTATTAGTCATCGAAACAAATTACTACGCGCATGCTCCTAGGGGGATAGATTGGTAGGAAAAGACCATCGCTCGTCCTCGACCGTCACTTATAAGGAAGACAATCAATAAATAAATCATGCTCCGACTTCATCACATAACAGTTCACCATACGTGCATGCTACGAGAATCACAAACTTTAACACAAGTATTTCTCAAATTCACAACTACTCAACTAGCATGACTCTAATATCACCATCTTCATATCTCAAAACAATCATCAAGTATCAAACTTCTCATAGTATTCAATGCACCTTTTATGATAGTTTTTATTATACACATCATGGATGCCTATCATATTAGGACTAATTTTATAACCAAAGAAAATTACCATGCTGTTCTAAAGGACTCTCAAAATAATATAAGTGAAGCATGAGATATCAATAATTTCTATAAAATTAAACCACCACCGTGCTCTAAAAAGATATAAGTGAAGCACTAGAGCAAAATTATCTAGCTCAAAAGATATAAGTGAAGCACATAGAGTATTCTAATAAATTATGATTCATGTGTGTCTCTCCCAAAATATGTGTACGGCAAGGATGATTGTGGTAAACTAAAAAGCAAATACTCAAATCATACAAGACGCTCCAAGCAAAACACATATCATGTGGTGAATAAAAAAATAGCCTCAAGTAAAGTTGCCGATGGATGAAGACGAAAGAGGGGATGCCCCGGAAGGCTTTTGGTTGTCCTTGAATTTTACCTTGGGGTGCCTTGGGCATACCCAAGCTTAGTCTCTTGCCACTCGTTGTTCCAAAATCCATCAAATCTTTACCCAAAACTTGAAAACTTCACAACACAAAACTTCAACAGAAAATCTCATGAGCTCCGTTAGTATAAGAAAACAAACCACCACTTCAAGGTACTGTAATGAACTCATTATTTATTTATTTATATTGGTGTTAAAACTACTGTATTCTAACTTCTCTATGGTTCATACCCCCCGATACTAGCCATAGATTAATCAAAATAAGCAAACAACACACGAAAAACAAAATCTGTCAAAAACAGAACAGTCTGTACTAATCTGTAGGTTTTGAATAATTATGTAACCCCAAAAATTCTTAAATAAATTGTTGGACGTGAGGAATTTGTCTATTAATCATCTACAAAAATAATCAACCTAATCTCACTCTCCAGTAAAAAATGGCAGCAAATCTCGTGAGCGCTAAAGTTTCTGTTTTTTTACAGCAAGATCACACAAACTTCCCCCAAGTCTTCCCAAAGGTTCTACTTGGCACAAAAACTAATTAAAAGCATAAAAGCACATCTAAACAGAAGCTAGATGAATTATTTATTACTAAACAGAAACAAAAAAACAAGAAACAAAAATAAAATTGGGTTGCCTCCCAACAAGCGCTATCGTTTAACGCCCCTAGCTAGGCATAAAAACAAGAATAGATCTAGGTATTGTCATCTTTGGTAGGCAACTCATCAATAGAACACTTATAACCCTTAGGAGTTTCGTTGTTTTTATTAATGATCAAACTCCTAGGCAAGAAATCAAGGAAATCATTCGTAGCAAAAGGTTCCTTAATGATAGTAAAAAAGTTGGGGTGAACACTTGCTTTAAGATCCGCATTTTGCTTACTAGAAGATTCACCCTTTTTATTTTTAGGCACATACATAAACTTGGCAACTCTGGTAGTAGGAGGATTTGGAGTGTTTTTCACGGAAGAAAGGGCAGACCCTAAGTTGGTAATAATATCCTCAAGTTTATCAATTCTTGTGGAATCTTGATCTATTTTTTCATTGACTATGGGTTCTTTTTCTTTAAAAAAATTCAGAGTAACTCCTACCTTAGATCCATATTGGGTAATCTGGTTGTGGATCTTTTTATCCAAATTCTCAATTAACTCTACTGTGGCAACTTTATTTTCAATAATTTCAAGCCTTTGCATCACATGTTCCAAAGTTAAAATAGTTCCATTAACCAAGAGAGGTGGTGAGCCAAACAAATCTATCATAGAATTATAAGAATCAAAAGTATGGCTACCCAAGAAATTCCCTCCGGTAATGGTATCAAGAATATATCTATTCTAAGGGGTGATGCCTACATAAAAATTGCGAAGAAGAATGGAAGTGGATTGCTTCCTAGTGGATCTATTCTGAGCATTGCAAATTCTATACCAAGCATCTTTTAGATTTTCTCCCTCCTTTTGTTTAAAATTAAGAACTTCATGATCGGGAGTACTAACGATGATAGAAGGGCTAGCCATAATAGCAAAACCAACGATCTAACACACGGATACACAAGAAGCAAGTAAAAAGAGGCGAACAAAAAAAGAGGCAAGTGGAAAAGAGGGCGAATAAAACGACAAGGGTGAAGTGGGGGAGAGGAAAACAAGAGGCAAATGGCAAATAATGTAATGCGAGGGATAAGAGTTTGTGATGGGTACTTGGTATGTCTTGACTTGTGCGTAGATATCCCCGACAACGGCGCCGGAAATCCTTCTTGCTACCTCTTGAGCTTGCGTTGGTTTTCCCTTGAAGAGGAAAGGGTGATGCAACACAGTAGCGTAAGAATTTCCCTCAGTTTTGAGAACCAAGGTATCAATCTAGTATGAGATAGCACACAAGTCACCTAGTACCTGCACAAACAAACAAGAACCTCGCAATCAACGCGATGAAGGGGTTGTCAATCCCTTCACGGTCACTTACGAGAGTGAGATCTGATAGAGATGATAAGATATATATTTTTGGTATTTCTATTGTATAGATTGGAAAATAAAGATTGCAAAATAGAAATAGCAAATTGATAGGAAAATAATATGATGGAAGATAGACCCGAGGGCCATAGGTTTCACTAGTGGCTTCTCTCAAGATAGCAATTTCTATGGTGGGTGAACAAATTACTGTCGAGCAATTGATAGAAAAGCGAATAGTTATGAGAATATCTAGGCACGATCATGTATATAGGCATCACGTCCGCGACAAGTAGACCGAAATGATTCTGCATCTACTACTATTACTCCACACATCGACCACTATCCAGCATGCATCTAGAGTTTTAAGTTCATAAGAACAGAGTAACGCGTTAGGCAAGATGACATGATGTCGAGGGATAAACTCAAGCAATATGATATAAACCCCATCTTTTTATCCTCGATGGCAACAATACAATACGTGCCTTGCTGCCCCTGCTGTCACTGGGAAAGGACACCGAAGATTGAACCCAAAGCTAAGCACTTCTCCCATTGCAAGAACGATCAATCTAGTAGGCCAAACCAAACTGATAATTCAAAGAGACTTGCAAAGATATTAAATCATGCATAAAAGATTCAGAGAAGAATCAAATATTGTTCATAGATAATCTTGATCATAAACCCACAATTCATCGGATCTCGACAAACACACCGCAAAAAGAATTACATCGAATAGATCTCCAAGAGAATCAAGGAGAACTTTGTATTGAGATCCAAAGAGAGAGAAGAAGCCATCTAGCTAATAACTATGGACCCGAAGGTCTGTGGTAAACTACTCACACATCATCGGAGAGGCTATGGTGTTGATGTAGAAGCCCTCCGTGATCGATTCCGCCTCTGGCGGAGCGCCAGAAAAGGACCCAAGATGGGATCTCACGGGTACATAAGGTTGCGGCGGTGGAAATAGGGTTTCGTGGTGCTCTTGGATGTTTTCGGGGTATATGGGTATATATTGGAGGAAGAAGTATGCTGGTGGAGCTGCGAGGGGCCCGCGAGGGTGGGGGGCGCGCCCCCTGCCTCGTGGCCTCCTCGCTTCTTTCTTGACGGCCACACCAAGTCTCCTGGATCACGTTTGTTCCAAAAATAACTCTCCCGAATGTTTCATTCCGTTTGGATTCCGTTTGATATTCCTTTTCTGCGAAACACTAAAATAGGAAAAAAAAACAATTTGCACTGGGCCTTTGGTTAGTAGGTCAATCCCAAAAATAATATAAAAAGGTAAATTAAAACCCATTAAACATCCACAACAGATAATATAATAGCACGGAACAATAAAAAATTATACGTTGGAGACGTATCAAGCTTCCCCAAGCTTAATTCCTGCTCGTCCTCGAGTAGGTAAATGATAAAAACAGAATTTTTGATGTGGAATGCTACCTAGCATAATTCTCAATGTAATTTTCTTTATTGTGGCATGAATGTTCAGATTTGAAAGATTCAAAACAAAAGTTTAATATTGACATAAAAATAATAATACTTCAAGCATACTAATAAAGCAATCATGTCTTCTCAAAATAACATGGCCAAAGAAAGTTATCCCTACAAAATCATATAGTCTGGCTATGCTCCATCTTCACCACACAAAATATTTAAATCATGCACAACCCCGATGACAAGCCAAGCAATTGTTTCATACTTTTGATGTTCTCAAACTTTTTCAATATTCACGCAATATATGAGCGTGAGCCATGGATATAGCACCATAGGTGGAATAGAATGGTGGTTGTGGAGAAGACAAAGGAGAAGATAGTCTCACATCAACTAGGCGTATCAACGGGCCATGGAGATGCCCATCAATAGATATCAATGTGAGTGAGTAGGGATTGCCATGCAACAGATGCACTAGAGCTATAAGTGTATGAAAGCTCAACAAAAGAAACTAAGTGGGTGTGCATCCAACTCGCTTGCTCACAAAGACCTAGGGCATTTTGAGGAAGCCCATCATTGGAATATACAAGCCAAGTTCTATAATGTGAAATTCCCACTAGTATGTGAAATTCCCACTCGCTTGCACTGATGACAACTTACTTGAAGGATCTTAATCAATCCATAGGTAGATATGGTGGACTCTTATGACAAGAGACCGTGTTCAAGGATTTTTGGACGCAAAAGTAGTATCTCTCCTTAGTACGAAATTTTTACTAGCAAAAGATTATAAGCAGGCACCACATGTTAGAGGATGCATGACAATATAACTTCTATGTCAATATAAGCAAACATAACCCATTACTTTGTCTTCCTTCTGTGGACTATTTGATCAAGCTAAAAGTAATTAATGGGGGCTCACAGTCATAAAAGATGTCCAAGATAGTGTATTTATATGTGAAACCTCTCTTCCTTTATTAGTCTTTCATGAATTGCATCAATGACCAATGCTACGTTTGTTAACTTCCAATAAATTTTATTAGTATACTTCTTATATGTGAAGTCATCACTCCCCATGGTATTAGCATATGAATTTTGTATTATTGCTAAGATGAAGAAAGTAAAGCAACAAAACTCAAACTACTCTTCATTATATAACTCTCACACTCGATTACATAGATAGAATAATCACGAAGCAAGCTCCTGAAAAATACTTCATACTAATACTTTTATTCTTCTAGATCATGAAATAACCAAGGATCGAACTAAGATAAAAGTGATAGTGATACGATACTTGGGCACCTCCCCCAAGCTTGGAACAAGCCAAAGGTGGTGCCCATACCCATGTACTCAAGTTTCTCCCGTTTGAATCTTGTGACGACATGATGATCCTAATCCCAAAGTCTTGGTAGGATATAGCCAAAAACAAGAGTAGAGGAAAACATTGCAATATGGTGCTCAAACAACATGGAGTATATAAAGAACTTTTATCCTGCGGGAGAAGTTTACGGAGTCGGAAAAGTGCATGAGGGACCCACAAGGCACCTGGGCACGCCCAGGGGGTAGGGCGCATCCCCCTGCCTTGTGGTCCACATACATATTCCTTTTTAGGATTCTGGAGCGTTATAGAAGGCCTCTTTTAGATGTTCCTCCGGTGTAATTGCTTGAATAATATTGGTTACAATGTTAATGGGGGGTACCTGCAACATAATGTTTAATTCTCTTCCCATTAACCACCTTCGGACTAGTTCCGTCAGCATTATTGATCTTGACGGCTTTAGAATGATAAACTTCTTCGACGATGTATGGCCATTCCCATTTGGAGAGAAGTTTGCCTACAAAGTGTCTAAACCGAGAATTGTACAATAGGAATTAGTCACCGACATCAAATTCTCGTTTTGAATTCTTTTATCATGCCATCTTTTATCATCTTCTTTAAATAACTTAGCATTTTCATAAGCTTGCATTCTCCACTCATCGAGAGAACTAATATCAAATAACCACTTTTCATCGGGAAGTTTGAAATCATAATTAAGTTCTTTAATTGCCCAATAAGCTTTATGCTCCAACTCAAGAGGTAAATGACATGCTTTTCCATAGACCATTTTATACGGGGACATACCCATTGGATTTTTATAAGCAGTTATGTATGCCCACAATGCATCACCAAGTTTCTTGGACCAATTTTCCTAGATCTATTAACAGTCTCTTGCAAGATTAATTTTATTTCTCTGTTGCTCAATTCAACTTGCCCACTAGACTAAGGATGATAAGGTGATGCGATTATATGGTTTACGTCATATTTAGCTAAGATTTTATGGAATGCACCATGAATAAAATGTGAACTACCATCAGTCATTAAATGACTTCAAACCTCGAAAAGACAATTTCTGTAAGCATTTTAATAGATGTGTTGTGGTCATCACTACTAGTTGGAATAGCTTCTAACAACTTAGTAACATAATCAACAACAACTAAGATATGAGTATATTCATTAGAGGAAGGAAAAGGTCCCACATAACCAAAGCCCCAGACATCAGATGGTTCAATAACAAGTGAATAATTCATAGGCATTTCTTGAAGTCTACCTACATTAATAATTCTTTGACATTCTTAACAAGAGAGGACAAACTTACATGTACCCTTAAAGAAAGTAGTCCAGTAAAAAAATCGTATTGCAATACCTTATGTGCAATTCTATCTTTAACAAATACCGTATGCCTCAGAGTGGCACTTCCTTGGGATCTGTTCCTACTCATGCTCAGGTACACAACATCTAAGAACACCATCTACTCCTTATTTATAGAGACGTGGGCCAGTCCAAAAGTAATGTCTTAAATCAAATAAGAACTTTTTTGTTGATATGTGTAATTAGGTGGTAGGTATTTGGCAACGATAAAATTAGCATAGTCTGAATACCAAGGATTATCACGAGAGGTAGAGGCATTTATATCAGCTAATTGCTCATCCGGAAAACTATCATTAACATGTATTGGGACATCAAGAATATTTTTCATCCTAGGCAAATTATCTGTGATAGGATTTTCAGTTCCCTTGCTATCAACAATATGCAAATCAAACTTTTGCAATAAAAGAACCCATCTAATCAGCCTAGGTTTAGCATCTTTCTTTTCCATAAGATATTTAATAGCAGCATGATCAGTATGAATAGTAACTTTAGAGTCAACAATATAAGGTCTGAAGTTATCACATGCAAACACAACTGCTAGAAATTTGTTCTTAGTAGTAGCATAATTTCTTTGAGCACCATCCAAGGTCTTAGTAGCATAATGAATAACATTTAATTTCCTCTCAAATCCTTAACCTAGAACAACACCAATAGCATAGTCACTAGCATCACACATAATTTCAAAGGGTAGGTTCCAGTCAGGTGGTTGAACAATAGGTGCAGATATTAGGGCTTTCTTAAGTATTTCAAATGCTTCTACACAATCATCATAAAAAACAAATTGAACAACTTTTTGTAGTAGATTAGTGAGAGGCCTGGAAATTTTAGAGAAGTCCTTAATGAGCCTTCTATTGAAGCCAACATGACCTTAAAAGCTTCTTATACCTTTGATATCTTTAGGACACGGAATTTTCCCAATTGCATCGACTTTAGCTTTATCTACCTCAATGCCTATTTCGGAAGTTCTATGACCAAGGATTATACCTTCATTCACCATAAAGTGGCACTTATCCCAATTCAAGACAAGACTGGTCTCTTCACATCTCTGCAAAACTTTATCACGATTGCTCAAGCAATCATCAAAAGAAGTTTCATAAATGGAAAAATCATCCATGAATACCTCAACAATTTTCTCACGGAACTCAGAGAATATAGCAGTCATACATCCTTGAAAGGTAGCAGATGCATTAGATAAACCAAAAGGTATACGTCTATAAGCATAATTTCCATAATGACAAGTAAAAGTATTATTCTCTTTATCTTCTTGTGACACATGTATTTGAGAGAAACTGAATATCCATCTAGGAAACAGAAGTGTGTATGCTAAGACAGTCTTTCTAACATTTGATCAACGAAAGGCAATGGGTAATGATCTTTTCTAGTAGCTTTATTTAATTTCCCGAAATCAATTACCATCCTATAACTGGTTGCAACTATTTGTGGGATAAGTTCATTTTTATCATTAGGAACAATAGTGATGCCACCTTTCTTAGGGACACAATGAACAAGACTTACCCATCTACTATCAACTGTAGGATAAATTATACCTGCCTCCAGGAGCTTTAGTATTTATGTTCTTACATCATCTTTCATTTTAGGATTCAAGTGGCGTTGATGATCGACAACTAGTTTAGCATCAGGCTCCATATTAATCTTGTATTGGCATAGAGTAGGGCCTATGCCCTTCAGATCATCAAGAGTATATCCAATTGCAGCATGATGCTTCCTCGGGGTTTTTAATAATCTCTTTTCTTCATGCACGGAAAGGTTAGCATAGATAATAACGGGATATGTCTTCTTTTTATTAAGATAAGCATATTTGAATGTACCTGGGAGTTTCTTGAATTCAAACACAGGATCACTCTTAGGTGGAAGAGTGTCTCCAAAGTTTAAACATGCAAATTATGTTTAAGGATAGCTTCTTGCCTAAAGAACATTTCATCTATTCCAGTTCTTTCATTCACACGCATACCATTTTCATGATCTAGCAGGTATTGTTCTAATGGATCAGTAGGAGGCACAGCAATAGAAGCAAGACCAATAATATCATCTTTACTAGACAATTCTTTATCATGAGGTTGTCTATTAGACTTAGAGAAATTAAATTCATGAGACACATCACCAAACTTGACCTTAAACCTTTCTTTAACACAATTTTAGTATTAACAGTATTTAAGAAAGGTCTACCAAATATAATGGGACAGAAACTAACTTATTGGGACCCAAGTACTAAGAAATCAATAGGATATTTGATCTTACCACACAAGACTTCAACATCTCTAACAATCCCAAGTGGTGAAATAGTATCTCAGTTTGCAAGCTTAATAGTAACATCAATATCTTTTATCACAGTAGGTGCAAATCATGCACAACTTCTTGATATAAAGAAAATGGAATAACACTTATACTAGCACCCATAACAGATAAACCATAATATCAATGATCTCTAATCTTGATAGAGACAACAGGCATGCCGACAACTGGCCTATTCTTATCTAGTTTATCTTGTTCAATGTTAAGTTGTTTAGCAATTCTTGCAGCTTCATCACAGAAATAAATAACATACCCATCAGTATTATCAACCAAGAGATCTTTAATCATTGCAATAGAAGGTTCTACCTTAATTTGTCCAGGTTGGTTAGGTGTTTTAATATTACTCTTATGAATCATGGTTCTAGCTTTAGCATGTTCCTTAATCCTAATAGGGAAAGGAGGTTTCTTAATATAAGTAGTGGGTACAAATGGATTAGCAATATAAGAAATTGTTTCAATTTTAGCAATAACTGGTTCTTCACAAATTTGTTCATTGGCTGGATGAAATTTAAACCACTTCTCCTTAGAGAGATCAACATGAGCAGCAAATGATTCACGGAATGTAGCCACTATCTCAGAGTCAAGTCCATACTTTGCACTAAGCTTATGAAAAACATTTGTTTCTATAAAGGACTTAACACAATCAAATTCAAGATTTATACTCGACTCATTACCTTTGTCGATTTCCCAATCTCCAGAGTTAGATTTAATTCTTTCAATAGGATCCCATTTGAATTCGATACTTCTTTTCATGAAGGAACTCGTAGAAGAAGAATCAAGCATTGTTCTATCATTGGAAGCCAAGCTTAATTTTTTTTGTATAATCATCTCTCTCAAGAGCTCATGATTGGGGCATGTGTGCATCATGTATTTAACCCCCCCCCCCCCAATGTTGAGCGATAACTTCTCCTTCACAAGGATAAAAATTCTGATGGAATTCCAGCTTCAATCGGTTCCAGTCCCATGTTTCAGATTCATCCAATAGCCTATATCATGCCAATGCTTTTCCCCTCAACTATAAAGGGAATACGTTCTTCTTAACTCCATCTCCTGATAAACCTGCAAGCTTAAACAATCCACATAGTTCATCTATGTAGATTAGGTGCATATCAGGATGTATTGTTCCATCTTTTGCATAAGGATTATCAAGCATTTTTTCCATAATACCTGAAGGAATTTCAAAAGAAATATTTTCAGTTGGTTCAGTAGGTTGAGGAGTGGCTCTTACCACTTCTAGTCAAGGTCAAGATACTCCAAACAAGCCCCTCAAAGGATTATTTTTCATAGTGACAAGTGAAGATAAAAAACATCACCCAATATAATTGTTTCCTTACCAAATTCTTACCAAAAGCGCTTCACTCCCAGACAATGATGCCAGAAAAAAGTCTTGATGACCCACAAGTATAGGGGACCAATCTTAGTCCTCTCAATAAGTAAGAGTGTCGAACCCAACAAGGAGCAGAAGGAATTGATAAGCGTTTTCAACAAGCTACCTAATCTCTGCAAGTGCTTTAAAATAGTAGTAAGAAATAGTTTGAAAGAAAGATAATTCATAGAAAGTAACAAGTAACCAAAGTGGAAAAGTGCAGCAAGGTGGCCCGATACTTCTATCGCAAAGGAGAAGCCGGAATTTCTTCTTATATTAAGCAAAGCATTCTCGAGGACACATGAGAATTCTCGTCTAGTCGCGTTCATCATGCTTAGTAGATTCGCGTTCACTAGTTTAATAATTAGATTTGTGGGTGGACTGGTGCTAGGGTGTTGTTCTTATTTGAAAAAAACAACCCTCTTATGATTACCCCCTCTCGCAAGCATCTGCAACTACAAAAGAAGAATTAAGATAAATCTAACCATATCATCAAACATAAAAATTGAAACCAACACCTTATGGAATAGCGCATTGCTACTTGTGAGTGGCGTTGGAATTTCCTCGAAGAGGAGAGGATGATGCTGTCGGGCCCGTGGGACCAGGGGTACCTAGGCCCGTCTGCCTTTAGCCCAGGGCGCGACAAATGACAAGAGCCCAAGAGGTGGCCCATCAGCAAGCATCACAAGCAAGACCCCTCGCGAGGTCTGCGCCCTCGCGAGGCCCCTATCAGCAGGCGTCCTGGGTTGACTAGGCGGCACCACCGGAGCCTTGCAAGGTGGCCTCCCGAGGACCCCTCAGGGAGGCAAGAGAGTCAAGAGTAGCCCAGCCGACCGCGCAAGGTCACGCCTTCACGTGGGTGACGCGTGCAGCAACGAACAATGCCAGAGACTATGCCAGCATGCGCGGATGAAGAGGATTTCCCCTTTGGTGCTAAGGGAGCAAGGCCAGCCTGCTGGTTCTCAAAGCAATCCCCAAAGGTTGCCTGATTGGTGCAAGAGGACCAAGACAACGGGCGCGCAGGGCGGAAGTCATCACCGGGCCCACCGGCGCGTCATGGATAGCAGCTTTGCAGGCGAAGACCATCTTTTATTAGCATAGACTGCGCCCTTGCCCCCTTCAATATTGTTGTTGTGTGCCAACCTTTCCCACCAATGTTTTTGGGGGAAGAGGACCAGGGAAGATATAAAAGGAGGGCAGGGTGCTGCTGTAACGAGGGATCATTCTGTCCCCAAACCTTTCTACTCTTGTTCTCCACCACCATAGCAATCCACAAACAAAAGTAGGAGAATAGTTTTACACCACAAGGTGGCCCGAACCGGGGTAACTGCAGTGTCTCCGGCCTTTTCTCGCTAGCACACTCTCACCGTAGTCTCGCTGTGATTTGCGGCAGGGAAGGATTGGGTGGTAGGAACGAGCGCACCCCAGTGTTCGAACCTTTGGGTCCCCGGAGCCCCGATTCTAAAATTTGACGCGCCAGGTAGGGGTGCGCCGCCGTTCTTCCGCTCCGTCCCGTCTTTTGCTTCACCAAGCTTCATGGTTGATGCTCGTCGCGAGCGTGCTGAGCGCCGCCACCATCGAACATGCTACCCACGAGCACCAAGACTCCTCCATGCACCCCTCTGTGCCGCCGGATGGCCGCACCACTACAGCTTCTTCCTCCCTCACCCGTCGAACTCGCAGGCCGCGTTGCTCATGGCGCGCGAGCTGCTGCGTTACCGCTTGGCCGACACTAGCTACGACGCCTGGCTTGGCCGCATCACCGAGCTCATAAACGCCGCCAGAGATACCCCGATGCCCTCTCACTCGCTCCGCCCCCACCGTCTCGCACTGGGGACATGGCGCACGATGCGACTCTGCCACCTTCCATGTGTAGCGACCTCGCCGAACCCTTGTGTGACATGCGTCCATGTGCCCTGCCCCATAGAGCGCCCCCGCCGGCCCGAGATGAGGCTAGCTGCCAGATCGTCCACCGCATGCTGCCGATGCGCGCGTGCTCCTCGAGCAACAACATCAGCGCCAGGACCGGATCGTCCAAGAGGTCACAGGGGCTAGGTGCCAAAACCATGCCGCCCTCACCCGTGCCATTCCCTCGAGCATCGTGGGCTGACGGGCTTTCACCCACGAGCTGCACCAGGTGGTCTGGCCTATTAAGTTAGAGCCAAAGCTGCCCCCACGTTACAATGACATTCCTGACCCCACGGCGTTCCTCGAGCTCTATGCATTGAGCATCGAGGCTGCGATCGGTGATGACAAGGTCATGGAAAACTGGTTCCCCATGGCCCTCAAGGATGGAGCATGTTCCTGGCTCATGAACCTTCATGAAGGGTCGATTTCTTTGTGCGGCGAGCTCTATGACTAGTTGGTCGCTAACTTCAAGGGCATGCACAATTGCCCCCTCACCATTAATGACCTACAGGGTGTGCAGCAGCGCCCTGGCGAGACCCTCCACAAATTCATCTAGCGCTTCAGTCAAGTGCGCCATAAGATCCCGCGCGCTTCTGATGAGGACATCATCTCAGCGTTCTCCACCAGTGTCACAAACATCGGGATGCGCAAGAAGCTCACCTTCAATGATGACCTGAGCTCGACGCTGGAGCTGTTTAACCTCGCCGACAAGTGCGCCAAGGTTGAAGAAGGCCGCCTCTTCATCCACAACGACACCAACACCATGCTCGATGACAACAAGACCAAGGGAAAGATGTCAAGCGTAAGGGCCCTTTCGTGTGGGTTGTGGAGCCTGAGCAGAAGCACGACGCGACTATGATGAGCCCGAGAAGGACAGTCACCCGTTCTGTGTCCACCACAATGTGCGCACTCACAACACCGAAGACTGCCAAGAGCTCAAGTAACTCCGCGATGAGCGCTTGAGCCGCCGAGGGGACCGCAACGATCGCGGTGCCGGCCACGGAGGAGGCCGTGGCGGCAGTCGATGGGATAGACACAATGGCAACCAATGCCAGTCCTGGTGCGACCAGCCTCATGAGGGCGCTTGGCGCGATCAGCCTCGCGAGGGGCACACTCAAGCCAACGCCGCCCTTCTGCCGTTGTCGCCGCCCAGGAGGAATGACATCAACCAGCTCAACAACGGGGCTACCAGGAGCCTCGCATGATAGCTTTAGGGAGCTCATGCCCTCCGTCCAATCGCATCGTCAAGCAGTTCTCTCACGAGGTGAACGCCGCCCTCCCGAGGCTTGAGGCTGTGCGACCTATCAAGTGGTCATAGTACGCCATCACCTTTGACTCCAAGGACCACCTCAAGTCCACGGCCGCTGCTGGCGTGCTCCCCATGTTGTTCACCCCCACCATCAGCAACGTCCTTGTCACCAAGACCCTCATTGACGAAGGCGCTGGCCTCAACGTGATCTCCATCAAGACCTTCGAGATGCTCCAAGTGCCTTATGACCAGATGATGCCACCCAGGCCCTTCTCTGGGTGACCGATGGGTCTACCATCCCTCTGGGGCAAGTGTGCCTCCTAGTAACTTTCGACACCCGCCACAACTACCACACCGAGCTAATCGACTTTGACGTGGTGCACATTGGTCTGTCGTACAACACCATCCTGGGGTATCCGGCACTCGCCAAGTTCATGTTAGTGACCCACCACGGCTACAACATCGACAAGATGCCTGGCTGTAGCAACGTCGTTACCATCACATCTGACGAGAAAGACATCGTCAGCTCCCTCGAGCACGCCTGCCGGGCCGCCACGGCCACACACTCGAATGGTGAGGACACCGTCGGGCCTCCCGAGGCCGCTTCTGCATGGAAGAAGCAGCAGCTCTCTGAAGCCCGCCCCGAAGTAGAGAAGGCATCGGCCGATGCAAATGGCCCAGGCCCTGCCCTCACCATCGGCGCCTGCCTCCCTCCCACATAGGAAGGCATGTTCAACGCCTCCCTTCGGACAGGCTCGGGTGTTTTCTTCACAAAGGCATCTAACTTGTCTGATGTGCCGAGGAAGGTGATCGAGCACCACCTAACGGGGTGCCCAGCGACGCCCCGCCAAGCAAGGAGTACAGCTCAGGCTCCAGAGAAGCAAGAGTTCATCATCTAGGAAGTCTCCAAGCTGCAGGAAACTTGAGCCATCCATGGGAAGCGCCACCTCAAGCGGCCCACCAACCCGGTCATCATCCTTGAGAAGGGAGGCAAGGTGCGCATGTGCATCGACCTTGCGAGCCTCAACAGGGCCTGCTCTCAAGACCTCTTCTGGCCGTCGCGCGTTGGCCGGGGCGCGGGCCTCGCCACCAACTACGCCCACATGCCCTTCGACTTGATGAACATCGTCGCCACCTTCCAAAGGCTGGCGCGGTTCACGACGGAACCTTGCGAGCCTTCTGCGCACCGTGAGCCCCCTGGGCATTCGGAGCCTCCCGGCCTCTGAGCAACGAGCCTCTGCAGCGCACTCCGTCAAGCCACTCGACAACGCTATTTTATGAGGTGACTTTTTGCTGTGCTAATTGAGGGTGCCCCACGGGCTGCACCAACCATAGGCCGACCCGTGCCAGGCACGGATGCGGCACCACCTTTTGGTCGGGTAATGAATCTGGTTATGCCCTAGTAAGTTTATGTCGCTTGGGGGTTGATATGTCTTTGTAGTATCTACTTTTCCAAACACTTTTGCTCTTGTTTTGGACTCTAATTTGTATGATTTGAATGAAACTAGCCCGTACTGACGCTATTTTCTGCAGAACTACCGTGGTGTTGTTTTTGTGCTAAAATAAAAGTTCTCAGAATTGGACAAAACTTTTGGACAATTGTTTTAGAATAAAATAAAATTATTGGATCCAACACCCACTTGAGGGGGGTCCCTGCTGCCCACTAGGCACCAGGGCACGCCACCCCCTGGCACGCCCTGGTGGATAGTGGGCCCCTCGAGGCTCCGTTGACCCTAACTCAAACTCTATAAATTCCTATTTTCTGAGAAAAAGGGAGAGGATGTTTCATCATGTTTTACGATATGGAGTCGCCGCCACCTCTTGTTCTTCATCGGGAGGCCAGATCTGGAGTCCGTCTAGGGCTCCGGAGAGGGGGATCTTCCGTCTTCGTCATGATCAACCATCCTCCATCACCAATTTCATGATGCTCACCACTGGGAGTGAGTAATTCCTTCATAGGCTTGCTGGACGGTGATTGGTTGGACGAGATTCATCATGTAATTGAGTTAGTTTTGTTAGGGCTTGATCCCTAGTATCCACTATATTCTGAGATTGATGTTGCTATGACTTTGCTATGCTTAATGCTTGTCACTAGGGCCCGAGTGCCATGATTTCAGATCTGAACCGTTTATGTTTTCACCAATATATTTGTGTTCTTGATCCGATCTTGCAAGTTATATGCACCTGTTACATGTTATGATCCACATACCCCAAGGTGACAATAATTAGGATTCTTTTCGGTGATTACCATAGTTTGAGGAGTTCATGTATTCACTATGTGTTAATGCTTTGTTCTGGTTCTCTATTAAAAGGAGGCCTTAATATCCCTTAGTTTCCTTATGGACCTGGCTGCCATGGGAGGGTAGGGCAAAAGATGTCATGCAAGTTCTTTTCCATAACCACATATGACTATTTACGAAATACATGCCTACATTACATTGATGAATTGCAGCTAGTTCCGTGTCGCCCTAGGTTATGACTATTTTATGGTGAATATTATCCAACCTTATCACTGATCTAATGCCTACGAGGTTTTTACATATTGTTCTTGCTAAGTTACTATTGTTGCTGCTACCATCACAATTGCTACAAAATTACTGTTACTGCTATTACCGTTACCATTGCTATTGTTACTACTACTATCAAATTGCCATACTACTGTGCTACTGATCACTTTGCTATACATATTTAGTCTCCAGGTGTGGTTGAATTCACAACTCAACTGCTAATACTTACAAGTATTATTTGGCTCCCCTTGTACCGAATCAATAAATTTGGGTTGAATACTCTACCCATGAAATCTGTTGCGATCCCCTATACTTGTGGGTTATCACCCCATCGCCTAATTAAACTAGATTTAACTAAATGGATAAGTTGTAGACAATGACATGTGGGTCCCCTGTCCTGTTTGACCAGTCAAACTGTTGACTGGGTTGAACCAGTCTATGACATATGGGTCCTGTTTGACCCTATTGACCACTCAACATTGACTGGTCAACTACTGACTATACTAGCTGACTGGACCCCCTGGACCCCACTATCATACAAATGGGCTAGCCCACTCCTGTCTATAAAAAGTAATTCAGGCATTTTAATTCAAATCCAAAAAAATTAGATAACGCAAAAACTTTAGAAACTTATAGAAAATAAAATGTAACTCGAATGAAAATAATTTATATATCAAAGTTGACCAGAAAAACATAATGAATCTGAATATGTCATCCACATACCTGCCACATGCCTCTAACATAACAAACATGGAACCTTCCCCTCTGTATCAATGCCGAAGAAATTGCATGGAGCCGGGAAAACATTCCCGCATATTTCCCCCCTTCTTTTAAACTATGTAGTAATGCATTGGAGCATATCACCAACACATTTTACCATGACATACATTTGTGATGCATTTGATTGCTTTGTTATTGATTGTTACCCCTCTGTTACTTCCTTTTCGGCAGATCCCGAGACCGCTGATGATCCGGTGATTGTCTACTTTGTTGAGGATTTGTTATCGTGTGCAGAGCTTCGAAGCAAGCAAAACCCCCTTGACCATCCAGATATCGCCCAGTCATTCTCTCTTATTATTGCATTAGATTTTGCTACTGTTGTTCCGATAGTTCTTATTCTGATGCATAGCCTGCTTTTTTATAACCTACTATTGATACTTTACCTTTTATCCTATATGCTTAGTATAGGTATGTTAGTGTCCCATCAGTGGCCCTACACCCTTGTCTGTGTTGCCATGTTGTACTATCTGGGTTATCCGAGACAGTGGGTCACTATACTGAGACCAGAACACCCCTAAAGGCTCTAACAACTGTACGACTCACCGAGCCGTATCAAGTGTGATCTACCGAGGGTGATTCCTTGTATTTCACTCCCGATGGCGACTTTGTAGTGTAGCACATCTAGTGCGACCAACTAAGGGTGATTCCTCATATTTCACTCTAGGTGACAACTCTGTCGTGCAGTATATCAAGGTAAACCTATCAAGGGTGGTTCAACTAGTTTCACCTTGATGGTATGGACCTGAAACCCGATAGTTCCAATGATAAAGATGGGTCGGACCCAAGGGTACCCATGAGAGATAATGTCGCGGAACGACAGGGCAGGTAGAGACCACCTAGGAGAAAGGTGGGTCTGGTCCTTGGTCGTGGTCTGTGAGTTACCAAGTTGGCACGACAGGAGACCTATTCGTGTCCGCGGGCTACTAATAACACGATTAACTAGATTGGGTATTTGATTGAGATTCCCATTGACATATACACATTAACTTCCACTTGAGATAATGGTTTATGGGACCCTCGACATCGTATGATTTCTTCTGATAGCTCTTTCAGACATCTAGTTCAGCATTGTGACATGGTATACAACAGATATCCTTCGACCAGGTGAAGCCAAACCCTGCTTGCAATGACCCGGAGTGCTTAGGGGTGAGCGGCCGAACATCCCCTTCACGCTTAGGATTTAGACCGGTGGGGACCCCTCTAGAGAGCCTAGGTAGGACTACAGCGTGTCGATTGCCCGAGGCCGGGCATTACCTAGAAAAGTGTGTCTGGCCAGAGGTAATTGAGCGTATCAGGTAATGTAGTGCACCCGTGTAGGGAGGTTAAACTATTCGAATCACCATGTCCACGGTAACAAGACGCTTGGATATATGAGAGTATCCCGCTCTTATACAACTTGAACCAGATACTTGATGGAGTACATTGCTCAATAAATATGGAATGCCCATGGATATTTTCTTGTAGGGAGTCGAGGAAGGATCTCAGGGTATTGTATTGATGTGTTAATTACAAGTTGGTATGTATATACTCATATTCCTTCCCTTGCTGCAAGATGATCTATTCTCCTTTCATCTATTGCTGCAAGATGGTGGCCCTTCTGATGCATAGAGCTTTCCCCCTCTAGTTCTGGCATTCTGCGGTATAGTCCATTGATATACCCCATTCCTTTGATACCGATGCATATGTAGTATAGATTTTATGTAAGTATTGCAAGTACTTCGGTTGAGTAGTCACCATTGCTTCGCACCCCTTTTTCTTCTACCCGGTTGCTGTGATTAGGTGATGGAACCCAGGAGCCAGAAGATCCCGAGAATGATTGCTATGTGGAGTTCGACAACCAGGAATAGTTTGGAGGTCCCAGGCAGGAGGCTTCTCCTTTTTGATCTAGAGTCGTTGTTTGTTTTCGTCTTCTTAAGGCACCTTTGTATTTGGCTGTACTCATACCTAACTCTTGATGTAATTTTGGTTGTTGCGACCTTGGCTTGTAACATTTTGTTTATTTGTTTAATTTGAGTCATAGAGTTGTGTTGTGATATTATACCGTGAGTCACTGATCTTGATCATGCATATTGTGAGGATGTTTAGTGCATGATTAATTTCAGGGGCGTCACAAGTTGGTATCAGACCTGACTGCCTATAGGAATCCCTTCCACTCCTTGGTCGATGTTAAGTCTAGACTTGAAAGAAAAACTACTTTACTAACTATGTTGTGTGTCTTACCGGCCCACATCACTTATGGATGGGATTAGGATCTTTTATTCCACATCTTTACTCTGGGTTCTGATCTCTCTTCTCTTCGGGTTAAAGATTTTGCTAACTCTAGGTTCTCGCGTCGACTTCATTCTGGAGATCCACTCATTCCCAATGAATTCTTGATGTCTCAAGATACTCCGAAATACTCTCTAAATTCCAAGGTCCTTTTGAACCTATGGCACTTTAATTCTTGTGTCCATATACACTTATGAATAATTTTATACGACCGCCACTCATATTTTGTGCATTTGCTATTGTTAACTTGATCCTGTTGATTTTGCACAGAATGTCAGATCATGGAGATCCTCCACCACCACTATATATTGCCGCCTTGATGCAGCAAATTGAACTGAACCATTGGATCAACGAGAGTCTAGTGAACCATTTGGAACACAACGATGCTCATCAGGAGCCTAGCCTGATCTCATTTCAGGAGTTCGTGCACCTCAACCCTTCCATTTTCTGCAACTCCTCCAATCCTATGGATGCTGATGACTGGCTTCATGACATCTTTTTTGAAATGGAGTCATCTAATGTTGTCCCTGCTAGTTACGTCACCTTTGCGACATTTCACGTGAAAGGTCCAGCTGCTCAATGGTGGGAAATCCACATGGGTATGCTACCTGTTGGAACAGTCACCACTTGGTTAGAATTCGAGATGCCTTTCGTGCACATCACATTCCTCAGGGATTGGTGGACGAGAGGAAGAAGGAATTCCGCAACCTCACTCAGGGCAAGATGACAGTGGATGAATATCAGAGGGAATTCTGCAACCTATCTAGCTATGCTGAAGATGACATCTCCACTGATGCACGAAGCAGGAGAAGTTTCGTAAAGGACTAGATCCTGATCTGAAGCATGCCCTTAGTCTCCATGAATCACAAACTTTGCAACACTTGTTAGCAAAGCTATTCATGCTGAAACTAGTCAGGCTGAGCACCAGGAGTCTTTTAAGCGCACTCACGACATTGGCTCATCTTCGGGCTTGTCTTCTCACAAGCGCCGAGTGTGGATTCCGCACAATGTCCATCGCCGACCTCTCCCAGCACCGAGACCATCTTATGGTTCCCCTCGTCTGCCTCCGCCACTGAGACAATGTAGAATCAAATGTGGACAGCCCAATGCTATGGCTCCTTGCCCTGTACGTGGAGCCTGTAACAAGTGTGGAATGTCAGGCCATTATGCCAAGTTTTGCCCATAGAAACAGAATCAGAATACCAGTCCGCCTGCATTCGGTCGTGGTTATGCTAACCACGATAATGCAGGAGAAGCTCAGAATGAACCAAACATCATGATGGGAACCTTCCTAGTTAATTCAGTTCCAGCTTCTATTCTTTTTGACTCAGCAGCATCACATTCATTTGTGTCCCAGCAGTTTGCACATCTGCATGGCTTAGCCATGGAATATTTACCCACTCCTTTAGCGATTCAATCCTCGGGATCCAAGTGGCAAACCACAATGGTAAACCCCAACAACCAAATCGAAATTGAAGGGCTAGCCTTCTCTGCTTCTCTTATTTTCCCTTCCAACATAGATGTCATTCTTGGTATCAATTCGTTGAAAATCTACAATGCTTTGATCGACTGTGCCGCCAAAACAGTCCAACTCATACACCCTTCCAGCCAAATATTCACCTACATAGCTCAATTAATCAAGAATGCCGAAACCCAGATATACATGATGAATGCTTTGAATGCATCACCGCCGCTTGACATCGAGAACATCCCGGTCATCTGTGACTTCTAGGATGCCTTCCCATAAGAACTTCCAGGAATACCCCTATCGAGTGTGGGTACGACCATCTATGGGATCAAGGCAATCCCTTTTGTGGTTCGACTGAGGGAATTGATAGGCACAAAGAGCAGGGTCAGCAGAGAATGCATGGTGTTTACCCAGGTTCGGGCCGCTTGTGAAGTCTAAAACCCTACTCCTGCTTTGTGTATTGGATTGTGTATATGAGTCCATCCACAAGGAGCGCATGCCTGGCGAGATGCTCGGGGGGTGCAGCTACATGCGTATAATGGATAGCGTCTCGACCTTTGTTAAGGTAGCAATGGAACTCCTTTTATAGACTAAGGGATCACTGATACGTCTCCAACGTATCTATAATTTATGAAGTACTCATGCCATGTTTACAACAGTTTTGTATGATTTTGGTAGGATCAGATTAGAACTAACTCAGACTAACGATGTTTTCAGCAGAACTACCATGGTGTTGTTTTTTGTGAGAAATAATAGTTCTTGGAATGGGCCAATTTTTTTTGATGATTTTTATGGACGAAAAGAGACCCCCGAAGCACCGGAGCTGGACCAGAAGGTAACCGAGGAGGCCACAAGCTTGGGGGCGTGCCCACCCCCATATTGCACGCCTCCTAAGTTTGTGGGCCCCTCGGGTAGCCCCTTGATGTGACACGACGCCAAAAATTCCTACAAATACCAAACCCCATGAAAAGAACCCTAAATGAGAAGTTTTGCCACCGCAAGTCTCTGTAGCCACGAAAGACCAATCAGGACCCCATTCCGGCACCCTACCGGAGGGGGAAATCATCACCAGAGGCCATCTTCATCATCCCGATGGCCACCATGATGAGGGGGAGTAGTTCACCCTCAGGGCTGAGGGTATTGATGGCTCGTGTCCGTGTCAGTATTTTCCCCGAAGAGGAAGGGATGATGCAGCACCGCTATGGTAGGTATTTGCCTCAGTGATGAGACAAAGGTTATCGAACCAGTAGGAGAACCATGCAACACTATGTAAACAATACCTGCACACAAAGAACAAATACTTGCAACCCGATGCGTAAGAGGGGTTGTCAATCCCTCCCGGGTAAAAGATAGATTAGTTTGTAGTAGATTGGATAAATAGATCTTGCGGAAACGCGGAATAAAATAAATAACAAAAAAATGCAGCAAGGTATTTTTGGGTTTTTTGAATAATACATCTAAAAATAAAAGTGGCAAATAATAGATCGGAAAGCAAATATGAAAGAGAATAGACCCGGAGGCCGTAGATAGATTTCACTAGTGGCTTCTCTCGAGAAAAATAGCATACGGTGGGTAAACAAATAACTGTTGGGCAATCCATAGACCTTCAAATAATTACGACGATATCCAGGCAATTATAATTATATAGTCATCATGTCCAAGATTAGTATACTGACTCCTGCCTGCATCTACTACTATTACTTCACATACCGGCCGCTATCCAGCAGGCATCTAGTGTATTAAGTTCATGGAGAAACAAAGTAATGCAATAAGAACGATGACATGATGTAGACAAGATCTATTCATGTAGGAATAGACCCCATCTTCTTCTCCTTAATAGCAATGATACATACATGTCATGTTTCCTTCTGTCACTGGGATTGAGGACCGTAAGATTGAACCCATCACAAAGCACCTCTTCCCATGGCAAGAAAAATCGATCTAGTTGGCCTAACTAAACCAAAGATTCGAAGAAGAAATACGAGGCTATAAGAAATCATGCATATAAGAGATCAAAACTCAAATAACTTACATGGATAAAATAGATCTGATCATAAACTCAAAGTTCATCGGATCCAAACAAACACACTACAAAAAGAGTTACATCAAATAGATCTCCAAGAGACCATTGCATTGAGAATCAAAACAGAGAGAGGAAGCTATGTAGCTACTGCCTACGGACCCATAGGTCTGCAATGAACTACTCATGCAACATCGGAGAGGCACCAATGAGGATGATGAACCCCTCTGTGATGGTGTCTAGATTGGATCTGGTGGTTCTGGAACTTGCGGCGGCTGGAATTGTGTTTCATCAACTTCCCTAGGGTTTTTGGATTTTCGGGGTATTTATAGAGCAAAGAGGCGGTGCGGGAGGCGGCCGAGGTGGGCACAACCCACCAGGGCGCGCCTGGGCCCCCAGGTGCGCCCAGGTGGGTTGTGCTCCCCTCAGAGCCCCCCTCTGGTACTTCTTTGGCCCAACATGTGTCTTCTGGAATTCTTCAAAAATTTTAGCTATGTTTGGACTCCATTTGGTATTGATTTTCTGCGAAGGTAAAAACAAGCAAAAGAACAACAACTGGCACTGGGCACTATGTTAATAGGTTAGTCCCAAAAAATGATATAAAGTTGCTACAAAATGATGGTAAAACATCCAAGAATGATAGTATAATAGCATGGAACAAGCAAAAATTATAGATACGTTGGAGAGTATCAACATCCCCAAGCTTAATTCCTACTCATTCTTGAGTAGGTAAATGATAAAAACAGAATTTTGATGTGGAATGTTGCCTAACATGTTCATCGCATAATCTTTCTTTTGTAGCATGGACATTTGGACTTTTATATGATTCAAAGCAATAGTCTAGTTTTGACATGAAGATTTCAGTACTCAAGCATATCAACAAGCAACCATGTCATTCAAAATATCAACACTAAAGCAAGTTATCCCTAGCTCATCATGCTCAATCATTTATCCATCCATGAAACACACTCGCATATTAGTTACACGCAATGCTCAAGTACGATCATAGTGCCCCTTAGTTGGTGCTTTATAAGCGAAGATGGAGACTCAAATAAAAATATAAATTGCATAAAGTAAACAGAAAGGCCCTTCGCAAAGGGAAGTAGGGATTTGTAGAGGTGCCAGAGCTCAAAGCGAAAAAGATAGAGATAAAACATTTTCGGTGGCATGCTTTTCCTGTCAATGAAAATGATCGAGTAGTTCCCAATACTTTCCATGCTAGATGTGTCATAGGCGGTTCCCAAACAGAAAATAAAGGTTATTCCTTTTCCACCATAATTTCACATTCCACGTACGACGAGCCGTATACATGGGTGTCGTCCATACCAACACTTTCCAAGGAATTTATTATTTGGAAAACGTAAAGTAAATTCATTTTTCATTTCAGGACTGGGCATCCCTAATACCTTTGCCGTACTCTCATGCAATGACAAGTGCATAAACACTCATCTTGAGAATAACACATCTAGAATGGAAAAATATCAGCCACCCCCTACTGTTCCATGAGCGGTACGAGCACACAAAAAGGAAATTATTTTGAAAATTAGAGATGGCACATACAAATTTGCTTAGAACGGAAAGAGAATACCGCATATAGGTAGGTATGCTGGACTCATATGGCAAAACTGGGTTTAAGGATTTTGGATGCACAAGTAGTATTCCTACTTAGTACAAGGGAAGGCTATCAATAAGATTGGGAAGCATCCAACCAAGAAACGAAAAATCACATAAGAGAGCATTAAGTGTAACTAACACCGAATAATGCACCACATGTAGGATGAAATTTCATTGCATAACTATTGACTTTCGTGCCTGCACAGGGAATCATAAACCTTAACACCAATATTCTTACTAAAGCATAATTACTCACCAACATGACTCACATATCACTATCATCATATCGCTAAACTATTACAAGGAATCAAGTTTATTTTACCCAATGATCCTCATGAAAGTTTTTGTTATATCCCTCTTGAATATCTATCCCTTTGGTACTAGTTTCATATGTTGCTTTTGATAGCTCAAACAAATTTAAGTGAAGAACATTAGCATAAAAATTTTCATCTCTGAAAACAATATAAGTGAAGCATGAGAGAATTTCTTCAAAAAAAATACTAACTCTCAAACAAATCTAAGTGAAGCATGAGAGCATGTCTTCAAAAATACTAAAGCACACCGTGCTCAAAAATATATAAGTGAAGCACTAGAGTAATTCTATAGCTCAATTTTTTTTAGTGAAACACAAAGAGCAATTCTAACAAATCATAGTATAATTTTGGCTCTCTCAAATAGGTGTGTCCTGCAAGGATAGATGATAGAAAATAAAAGGCAAAACAAGCAAAGATTCATATAATACATGACGCTCCAAGGAAAACTCATGATATGTGACGAATAAAAATATAGCTCCAAGTAAAATACCGATGGTCGTTAGAAGAAAGAGGGGATGCCACTCGGGGGCATCCCCAAGCTTAGTTGCTTGTTCCTCTTTGGATAATGACTTGGGGTGCAATCTTAGGATATTCTTACTCCTTATTCCTTCATCCATTGTGATCTCGCCCAGAACTTGAAAACTTCAATCACACAAAACTCAACAACACCTTTGTGAGATCCGTTAGTATAAGAAAACAAATCACTAATCTAAGTACTGTTTCAAACCCATTCATATTTTAGTTTTGCATTATATCTACTGTATTTCAACTTTGCTATGGCTTATACCCCTTGATACAAATCATAGATTCATCAAAATAAGCACACAAGACAAAGAAACATAATCTGTCAAAAACAGAACAATATGTAGCAATCTGAAAACTTCATATACTTATGTAACTACAAAAATTCTTAAAACTTAGGACAACATAGGCAATTTGTATATCAATCTTGTGTAAAAAATTCAGAATTTTTCGTCGCTTCCTTGATTTTTCAAAATTATTTCACAGGACACAAAATTTTCTGTTTTAAACAAGATCAGATGAACTATCACCCAACATGATCCCAAAGGCTTTGCCTGGCCCAAACACTTATTAAAACATAAAAAGCACAATCATAATAGAGGCATAATTGTGCAAACACTCAAGAACATAAAGAAAAAGGCAAAAATAAATTTATCCATTGGGTTGCCTCCCAACAAGCGCTATTGTTTTACGCCCCCTAGCTAGGCATAAAGCATAGATTCAAATATTGTCATCTTTCTTCTTATTTTCCTTAGATGTGTTTTTGTCAGGAGGTTTTGCAAAAATAACTTGAAACACATTATCCATATGAACACTAGCACTTCAAGTTGCCTATCATCATATCCCCTTTGATTTCCGGTGACAATCCAAGAATAGTGTTCATTGACATCATTGAAAACTTGTTGGATTATATCTAAAAGGGGGATTTCCTTTCTAAGATTCTCATCGAAAATTTGATTATTTCCAAGCAAGTGTCTCAACATATAATCACTATTATAAAGGATCTCATCTATCACCGGTTTCTCACGGTTCATGCCATACAAAATAAAAAATTCCCTTGCTTCCCATATTATGTAATCAAATTCATTCATAAGAACAAGGGTATCCAACTTTTTAGCTTTAGGATTCTTTATAACAGGCAACTCATAAAACAATCTTTGCAAGGTAGGATGAGTACGGATAAATTTATTTTCAAGATTCAGAACTAGTGCTGAGATAGCTTCCGCATAGGATTTAGTTCTTTTAAGTATAGGAGCATCATCAAGAGTTAAATTTCCGACACAGTTGAAAAATTCTTGGATATGTTCCTTTACCATAATATTACCTTTCCCCAAAACAAACGTTTTAGCATCCAGATTTCTAGATCGTCCAATTTTAGGAGTTAGGCCATCATCTATTTCTACCATACCAAAATCACTCATGATGACAAGTTCAAGAAAATAAGAGATCTGACGAGAAAACGGCGAACAAAAAAGAGGGCGAGTAAAACGACAAATTTTTGTGAGGTGGGGGAGATGAAAACAAGTGGAAAATGACAAATAATGTAAATCGTTTGGAGATGAGATTTGTGATTAGGAACCTAATAGATGTTCATGATGTGTCCCCCGCAACAGTGCCAGGAATCCTTTCTCGATGGCTCGTGTCCGCATCAGTATTTTCCCCGAAGAGGAAGGGATGATGCAACACAACTATGGCAGGTATTTCCCTTAGTGATGCGACCAAGCTTATCAAACCAGTAGGAGAACCAAGCAACACTATGTAAACGGTACCTGCACATAAAGAACAAATACTTGCAACCCGACGCGTAAGAGGGGTTGTCAGTCCCTCCCGGGTAAAAGATAGATTGGTTTGTAGTAGATCTCGCGGAAATGCGGAATAAAATAAATAATAAAAAATTGTAGCAAGGTATTTTTGGGTTTTTGGAACAATAGATCTGAAAATAAAAGTGGCAAATAATAGTTCGGAAAGGAAATATGAAAGAGAATAGACCCGGGGGGCGTAGGTTTCACTACTGGCTTCTCTCGAGAAAAATAGCATACGATGGGTAAACAAATTATTGTTGGGAAATTGATAGGACTTCAAATAATTATGAAGATATCCAGGTAATGATCATTATATAGGAATCACATCCAAGATTAGTAGACCGACTCCTGCCTGCATCTACTACTATTACTCCACACATCGACCGCTCTCCAGCATGCATCTAGTGTATTAAGTTCATGGAGAAATGGAGTAATGCAATAAGAACGATGACATCATGTAGACAAGATCTATTCACGCAGGAATAGACCCATCTTGTTATCCTTAATAGCAACAATACATACGTGTAATGTCTCCTTCTGTCACTGGGATTGAGCACCATAAGATCGAACCCATCACAAAAGCACCTCTTCCCATGGCAAGAAAAACCGTTCTAGTTGGCCTAACTATACCAAAGATTCGAAGAAGAAATACGAGGCTATAAGCAATCATGCATATAAGAGATCAAAACTCAAATAACTTTCATGGATAAAATAGCTCTGATCATAAACTGAAAGTTCATCGGATCCCAACAAACACACCACAAAAAGAGTTACATCAAATAGATCTCCAAGAGACCATTGTATTAAGAATCAAAAGAGAGAGAGGAAGCCATCTAGCTACTACCTAAAGACCTGTAGGTCTACAATGAACTACTCATGCATCATCAGAGAGGCACCAATGAGGATAATGAACCCCTCCGTGATGGTGTCTAGATTGGATCTGGTGGTTCTGGAACTTGTGGCGGTTGGAATTGTGTTTCATTGACTCCCCTAGGGGTTTTGGATTTTTGGGGTATTTATAGGCAAAGAGGCGGCATGGGAGGCGGTCGAGGTGGGCACAACCCACCAGGGCGCCCCCCAGGCGCGCCCATGTGGGTTGTGTTCCCCTCGGAGCCCCCCTCTAGTACTTCTTTGGCCCAATAGGTTTCTTTTGGTCCAGGAAAGTTCTCCAAAAAGTTTTGCTACGTTTGTACTCCATTTGGTATTGATTTTCTGCGAAGTAAAAAACAAGCAAAAAACAACAACTAGCACTGGGCACTATGTCAATAGGTTAATCCCAAGTTGCTATAAAATGATGGTAAAAAATCCAAGAATGATAATATAACAGCATGGAACAAGCAAAAATTATAGATACGTTGGAGACGTATCAGGTATGTACTGGTAGTTATCTGTTTGATCTCTCTCTCTCTCTCGTGCTCTTGATTTGGCACGATCTTGATGTACCATGAGCTTTGTCAGTATATTTCGATCTTATGGTGTTCTTCCCTCTCTACCTTCTTGTGATGAATTGAGTCTTGCTCTTCGAGGTTTTGTTATGTTGGATTGAATATTGGATTTGAAAACACTTGATGTATGTCTTGCATATGGATACTCGTGGTGACAAAGGGGTATTATATTGATTCACTTGATGTACGTTTTCATACTCAACTCACAGATTGCCAAGGTGACATTAGGTAATCTATGCATAGGGTTTGATGCACCTTTTTGTCATATGTTCTCTGATAGAAAATTTGGAGTGATTCTTTGTTGCACGTTGAGGGATTGTTATATGATCCAATTATGTTATCAATGTTGAGAGATTTTGTACTAGTGAAAGTATGAACCCTAGGCTTTGTTTTCAAGCATTGCAAATTAGGGCCACAATAAAGCCCGAGGCTCGCGAGCCGCTCAAGATCGACTCGTTTTTTGGCTCGACTCGAAAAGAAATGAGCTGACTTTGAACACTTTATGTAGCTCGTCCGAGAAATGATCCGATCTTGAGCCAATATTGGCTCGCTGGATTTTAGCTCGACTAGTACAAATGCCCGTGCGTTGCAACGGGCGAAAAAAAATCACATGTCACCAAGCACATCTGTATCTGCATGCTAAAAGGAATTGTAGTAGGGAAATGTATATTCTTGTAGCCAAATAGACGTATTGATTGATCACCGTTGCACTTGCTAGGTTGCTTCCTCCGAACAGCACTGCCTTGCGCATGCCAACATTTGATGTCATGGACCAGATCGACCGGTGATCGATGGCGTCTCTTTCTCGCACATAATTCCTACTCCGCCCTATCTGTATCACCCATGCCCGCGTAGATGGACTTCCTGGGGTCGGTGTGAGTATTGACAAGATAAATAAACATGTGCTTGGAAACCTAAAAAAACAGATTAACACCCAAACAACTGTTCTGCGCATGCCCCTCAAACGACTTTGCAAGTAGCAAAACAATTGTTTGACAAAAGTACAAAGATCCATTCTTGGAAACAATCCATTATCAGAGAGAATAGCGTCTAGTACTCTCCTGTTACAACATCACATGGGATATAAAATAAAGATTTGCCAAGTTCTAGGTTTATAATAAAAAATATTCATAACTTTACATGTCTACAACTAACTCATTGTTTTGATTATACATTCAACTTTCAGTAAATTGATCAATGGCAGTGAGCTACATATGCATATGATTTTTATTCCACCCACCAAAATATCATTAATGAAACGATGTAACAAGAAATACATCATAAACAAGTGTACTTTGACCTTACATCTTTTGTATTTACGCATAAATGTACTGACAGAACTGAATGACTAAATTACCTCATGAAGTTTTACGGCCTTTGCACCCTTTTTTATGTGGAAGATCTCCCATCACTCGCAAGTTCCAAGTGAACTACACTCTTGCACATATGTATTGTTGGAACGCTAAATTTCATTATGTACATCTGTTTGAACTTTCAAGCTGTTGTTTGTAAGCTGCTTTTTTATGGTGTCTTCTGTCTTGCACGCAATGCTTCTTCACAAAATACAAAAGAACACCATTTATTTAGAACCAGAGATAGTGCAAGGTTACACACCTCCAGATCAATAAACCTTGTCCCCTTAAACATCATAAAATAGTCTTTTGTTAAAACACAATGAAAGTTGAAATGCATCAGTATTCAGTACATTGATCTTTTACTTTCTGAAGCAAAATCCCATTGATCTTCTGAATTCTGGGTCTGTAGGGAGAATAGGAGGCTCAGGCTACTCACAAATATTCCGGCACCTATGTCAATGTTGTACCATGAGGCACCTTATCTCCCAAGGCCGAGTACAGAAAGATAGACATGGAAACACATCAATTATCATTATAGTTTTCTAACACATTTGGCTTTAACATTCAAAAGACAATTCAAGTACTGATTCTTCTAAACTGCAGTTGCCCACAAGCTGTTCCAAAGTCACCAAAGTTGGGGAGAAAGAAGGCACCCAACTATGGATTATTAGTGTCAAGAAAGTGCTTTGGCCGTTGCAAAACCATGTATATGAGGGAGAGATAGGGGGCTATCCTAGTAGCTAGATTAGCTAGCAATGGTAGCAGTCACTGGTTCTTGCTCCTCCTGGTGGATGTTAGTTATTGTTCTTGCATCAAACACCTGCGCATGCAGCCAAAAAATTCAGAGATATAAGATGATAGAGAGGAGGACGATGACATGAGGAGATGCATTGTTCAATCACCACCGCCCAAGCACCATCAGCAGACCACTCACCAGGCTCTCAGGGCACCACCGACCCGAGACTCATCAAGCTTGTATGCTGTGCCCTTAGGCCGCCCCCTGTGCAAGTTTTAGACCCTGGATGCCTTAGTTGCCGCTGCAACACCCTTCTAGCAGAGATGATAGAGAAAGGAAAAACGAATAGAGAATAATTGAACCCCTTCTCTGCACGCTTCAGTTCCCCGGCCGTTCAAGCATCGTTTCTGTAGTTAACAAGATTTTCTCCCCCTCTGACGGTGCGCCTAACCCGCTACTCCAGGGAGGTCACATCTTTCTGCGGCGGAAGAGGACCAAGGTGGATGGGGCTCGGGCCACCATATTCACGAGGATTGGACCCGTGGAGGAACACAAGCTGGAGATGTGGAGGAGCAGCGGCCGGATCGATGCTAGGCTTGATTGGGCGGCGGATCGAGGTCCCCCAGTGGGCGCCGTCGTCTCCGCGAGGACCAGCAACACCGCTGGCTTCCATTGTCCTTGTTCTGGAGGTAACCACCACCGGGCTTCCGTCGTCCTGGTTCGCGCGATAACCACCACCGTGCTCAGGCGGCGGCCATCGCCTCTCCATGCATCTGGCGTTGTCCAGCAGTAGTAGCGTCGCCCTCTTCAAATCACCATAGGGTGGGGGGCGGCGGGGGAATGGGCCGGCAAGCGCGCTGCGGCGGGGGCGTGGCGTGGCAGGAGGCGGCGGCTTGCCGGAGGTGGAGATAGGATTGGGAGGCAGGGTCGTGACTCATGACTCGTGAGGGTAGGTTATTTTTTTATCTCGACCGTACTGGTTCGGCCGACTTATTTCAAGTATTGCGGATCGAATACCAAAAGAGACAGGGACTTTCTTGCAAAAACGCCGCGACAGTGAACCCGACAGACTTAACCTGTGCTTTATTATTAGGAAAAGATAGCTCGACATAATATCATTATGTTAAATGATCATGCCATATATTAAATGGAAATAAGATAATTTGTTACCATATATGATGTGCATGACTTTTCTCCATTTTATTTACCAGCAAACATGGAAGCTTAATTGAGCGCAGAGAAGATTTATGTGTAATTATGGTACGTGGTCATCCATGTGTTAAATATCCTCTTATTTTTGGCAAAATTTCTCAGCATATGCACTTTTGTTTTCTTGTTTTTATCCATGAAGACCACCATCTATTGCTAGTTTTCCCAAGAGACCAAGAGGAGATCTCCTGAGCACGACGAGATTGCCATACAAAGTTGTGTTGTGTTGTGTGCTTATCTAGTTGAAATGATCACCACAAATTTATAATTTTTACCATCTTATTTAGCTCGATAGTAGCTTGAGATCAACTCAAGATTGTTACAAGATGAGCACAAGTCATGTTCTATGGCTCGATCTTGAGAGTCACTCAGTTTGAGCTCACTCGAATTTTAATATAAGTTGAGCTGAGCCCGCTCCAACTCGCTCGAACCCGACTCGTTTGCAGCCCTCATTGCAATACCCTATCATCCTTAGTCTAGTGGTCAAGTTGAACTTAGCAATAGAGAAATAAAATTTAAATTTTACAAAAAAATTGTCAATAGGTCCCGAAAGAATTGGTCTAAGAAATTAGATGATGCACTTTGGGATTATAGAACAACTTATAAAAATTTCATGGGTATGTCTCCTTATAAAATGGTTTATGGAAAAGCTTGTCATTTGCCTCTTAAGTTAGACCATAAAGCATATTGGGCAATTAAAGAACTCAACTATGATTTCAAACTTGCCGGTGAAAAGAGGTTATTTGATATTAGCTCAGTAGATGAATGAAGAACCCAAGCTTATGAAAATGCCAAATTATTTAAAGAAAAAGTTAAGAGATGGCATGATAAAAGAATCCAAAAGCATGAGTTCAAAGTGGGTGTATGTCCTTTTGCACAACTCTCATTTCAGATTCAACTTCTCTCCAAATGGAAAGGACCTTATGTTATCGAAGAAGTTTATCGCCTGGAGCTGTCAAAATAAATAATGCCGAAGGTACTAACCCGAAGGTTGTCAATGGGCAAAGAATCAAACATTATATCTCAGGTACGCCTATTAATGTTGAAAGCAATATTATTCAAACCATGACACCGGAGGAACACATAGAAGAAACCTTCTGGAACACTCCAGATCCGTGAAAAAGAGGAGGTATGTGATACGAAGAGGATGCTTGGTTGATGAAGATTGAATTGAAGAGAGAAGAGCCCGAAGAAACCATCAAGAGGGACAAGAGCAAGTAAGCTACTGGAGATCAAGCTCCAGCAGTAGAGCAGACCATGCCCCCGGAGGAAGAAGAAGATATCCTTCAACCATATTATGAACATCTCACTCCTACTGAGATTGAAGCCTTTAGGATCATTGAAATGGTTCATGTTCAAAACAAATATCTCACCCGTGAAAATATTTGATTGCAAGAGCACATCATTTCCCTTCGGAGGGTCATCCGAAGATTGGAGTATCTTTTGAGCCTGAAGGGCAAACCTACTACTACCTCATCATCACCACCACCTTCTTCATCACCAAAGGAGACTTGAGTATCGGGTATGGGTAGTCCCCTTGGCTTGTGCCAAGCTTGGGGGGAGGTGCCCTCGTATCGTATCACCATCACCATCACTATGTTTTGCCTTTACTTATCTTAGTTCGATCCTTAGTTATCTTTTGCTTTAGTTCAATAAAAATTTAGTTCAATCTTTCTTCGAGTGTTTGCTTAGTGATCTATCTATCCTTGTAGTCATGTGCGAGATATATAATAAAGTTTAGTTTGAGTTTTGCTTTCTTTACTTTCATGTTCGAATAAAAATAAATGAAAATAAATGAAAAAGATCATATGCTAATCTTATGGTAAGTGATGAAATCACATAAGGAAGAGTATAAGTAGTAAAATTTATTGGAGATGGACAAACATAGAATTGGTCAATGATGTAATTCATGAAAGAATTAATAAGGTAAGAGAATATTCACATGCAAATACACTATCTTGGACATCTTTTATGATTGTGAGCCCCCATCAAAATATTATATGCCAAAATTGTTGACGTTGGACAAGGAAGACAACGTAATGATTTATGTTTGTTCATATTCACATAGAAGTTATATTGGCATAGATCCTTTAACATGTGGTGCTTGACCCCTATCATTGCTAGCCAAAAATTCCGCACTAAGTAGAGATACTACTTGTGCATCCAAAAATCCTTAAACCCAAATATTGCTTTGAGAGTCCACCATACCTACCTATGGATTGAGTAAGATCCTTCAAGTAAGTTGTCATCGGTGCAATAAGGCAATACAATTGCTTCTAAATGTGTTAGATCATTTAGTGTAAGAGAAAATTGAGCGTTGTATGAACTTGTGATGGCAAAATAATAAAGGCGACAGACTGCACAATAAAGGTTGCTATCACAAGGGGCAATATAACGTGATGTTCTTTTGCACTAAGAGATTGAGCATACAACCAAAAAGCGCATGACGACCTCTGCTTCACTTTGAGAAGGGCCTATCTTTTACTTTTATGTATTTACTTTTATGCAAGAGTCAAAGTATTCTTCCCTATTCCTTTTTATTTTCTCCTTTGCAAGCATCATGTGGTGAGGAAAGATCTAGGCACATATATCCAGTTGAATATGGGTGAACATAGGTTATTATTGTTGACATCACCCTTAAGGTGAATGCGTTGGGAGGCGAAACTATAAGCCCCTATCTTCCTATGTGTTTGGTTGAAACTTGTTGCTCATGGGTACGTGGTGAGTGTTAGCAATAATAGAAGACTATATGATGGTTGAGTATGTGGACTTGCCAAAAGGCTCCGATACGTAACCCTTCCTGAAAATATGATGAGTTGTAGTTGCAAAGTTGACTCGGAAAATAGTTTTTTGGTTTTCAATAGAGTTTATGCTTTATAATTCGATGTTGTGATGAATTGTTACTTGTTCACGAGAAGCTTATGATAAAAGTTATGTGATAAAATTTCTATGATAAAGTTTGTTGCTTTTATAATAATATACATGATGCTTCTATGTCCATAATTTTATTTTTATTGACACCACTCTCTCTCTCTCTAAGCATGTGGACATGTTTTTCGATTTCGGGTTTCGCTCGAGGACAAGCGAGGTCTAAGCTTGGGGGAGTTGATACGTCCATTTTGCATCATGTTTACCTACTGTTACTTACTATGTTTTATTGCATAATAATGCTTTTTGGAGTAATTGTAATGCCTTTTCTCTCATAATTGCAAGGTCTACACAAAGAGGGAGAATGCCGGCAGCTGGAATTCTGGACCTGGAAAAGCTATGTCAGAGTTACCTATTCTGCACATCTCCAAGTGAGCTGAAAATTTACGGAGAATTATTTTGGAATATATGAGGAATATTGGAGCAAATAACCACCAGAGGGGGCCCACCAGGTGGGCACAACCCACCTGGGCGCCAGGGAGCCCAGGCGCACCCTGGTGGGTTGTGCCCTCCTCGGCCCACCTCCGGTGCCCCTCTACTAGTATATAAGTCATTTTGACCTAGAAAAAATAAGGAGAGGACTTTCAGGACGAAGAGTGATGCGGAGCATCCCAAGGCCATGGACCCAACTACATCTCCTACGACACCTCTTGGACCCATGACACAAGCACGTGCAAGAGCTCTCGAAACTGAGGTGACATCACTCCTTTCAGATTTCCACTTCGATGCACATGAGACATGGCTACTACCTCATACGGACACTCTGTGCATACTCAGGTATCTTGGAGAAGCTAAGGAGCGAGGAGAAGAAGAAGAGGAAGAAGATGGACGTGAAGACGAAGAAGAAGAACTGCTACAAGTTCCCAGGCTCCGGACGACCGACGAACACCGGACGTCCGACGACCTCCAGGCTCCGGACGTCCGGGCCCCTCCGGACGACCGACGCTCCCACACCCGAGACGAAATCTATGGACATCCGACGCCCAACGGACGACCGACGCCCGGACGTCCGACCCCGACCAGACGTCCGACCAAAGACCACCCGGGCCGAAACTACGGACGTCCGATAGGCACCGGAAGCCCGGACCCCCGCGAGCCTCCGGACGTCCGATGCCTGTGCGCTGATGCGTGTTGGGCCGCAGCCCATATACCCCTTCGCCCCCCTCTTTTGCACTAAGACTATATATGCTCCACCTCGTCCAACTTTGTAGGGTTAGCCTTGGTTTAGCTCATTTTGAGAGATAGAGCTTCGCTCATCCACATCGGATCTACTCCTCGTGAGAGACCGCGGCCTCTTCGGAGAAGATCCCTTTGGATTCAAGACCCCTGTTTAAGGAAGAACATCAAGACCTCCTCACGGAGAAGACCTTTACCCTTGTATCGTCCTTGGTTGATTGTGTACCGCGTGAACTCTATGTATTCGAGGATCTAGCACATGTGTGACTTTCTTGCGTTGGTTTAGTGTTTCTCTTGTGTTTCCCCCTCCTTTTCCCCTCATGTTCTTCGTGTTCTTCATGGGATTCCGCTCCTATCGTGAAATATCGGCCCCAAGGGTTCCTACCCTACATCATCTTGGTATCATGAGCCATGTTGATCACGATTTCGGAGCCTCCCCGTTGTGTTTCTAGCCTTGTTTTTATTGTTTTTCGTCCTAATTCGAAAATTCCCCACAAAAATAGCCCCAATTTTTTTTTTGTGATTTGTTAGTGTGTTGAGATTTTGTTGGTTTGGATCCGTGGATTTGCTTTGTTTTGAGTGGATCTAGCTTTTCCCCCCTTTCCCCACCCTTTCCATCCACAAAATCCTCCGGATTTGACCATCTTCGCCATCTCCACCTCGAACCCTAGCTGTTCATCCCGTGCCCAAAATTCGCCCAGGCACTGGACGTCAGACCCAGCCCAAACATCCAATGACCGGACGACCGGCCCAGCCCGGACGTCCGACCGACCCTGACGAAACTGAATTTTTTTCAGTGTAGTCACCACCACCGCCCCACATTTCCGCATACGCACTCCCACCACCATTACGCCATCACCATTTCCGCACACCACCACCATTTGGACCGTTTCACACTTCGACACGTGTTGCCACTTCGAGCTTTGAGAATTTAAGTTGCGGTTCCGTATCCTTTTGTGTTTCGGCTATCTAGGTACAGTTCGACATCGACATCACCGACGCTCATCTTTGCCACGGACGCGTCATCAACAACGACCACCTCGACTACATCTTGGTATTCGGTCCACCATTTTGACACCATACCGTAAGCAAGAACGGTAACCTCGTCTTGGTATTGGACATATCACTCTTGCCATTACATTGATAGTCATCATAGCCTTACTCCTTTGCGTTGCTTACCCATTGAGACTAGCCATTGGGTATTGCCGGCCATGAGACTTGTGCACATTAGTGATCATACTTCCCATCGCATACATACATCATTGTTGCATATATTGGTACCATCCCTTGTGTCACAAAGTTTTCATCGCATACACAATTGCTATCTTGGTTCGTCAAGCATCGCATAAGAAAAGAGCTCCAACATCAAAGAGCCAAACAAGCTTTTAAGCAAAGAGGAAAGATAAGCAAAGAGCTTTTAAGCAAGAACCATAGCATCATACAACATTAAGATTGTCATACTCGATCATCTTGGATCATATCATAGAAACACCTTGCATAAAGCATACTTGGGATAGAAGTCGTTGCATTTTTGCGTAGTAGGTTGTGCACAAATTCTTGTATCCGCCTATTGTGCAATCGTGCTAGCATCTCTCTAGTGTTGTGAAACAAGAGCATTTTCGTGGATTCCACATTTTGGCTCATCCTTGGTTGCCCAACCCCACTTATCTTTTTGTGTGTGTGTTTCCGTGTACCTTATATGCTTGGTCTACTTGTTACATTGCATCTTGTGAATCTTTTCCAACATTATTTAAGCTCACTTACAATTGCATGAAATTTTGTGCCACCATCCTAACCAAGCTCCACCAAAAGCTTTTAGTTGTGTATGTGTGAGAAACCGACAAGAGCTAGTACCAATTGTGCTATTTCCTTGTCCTACATTGGAGTGATCATCGATCCACTTTCAATTTCGGTCAAGGTACATTTGGTATTCGTTCTTATCTTTCTACCACTCACATTGTGTATCTTGGAATGATGGATATGCCAAGTACTTCTACCAACCCACTCTTCATTGAGCACAACGATGACATGAACTCCTACGTCACCAAGAATCACCTCTTTGGTGCACAACGTGCTTTGCATCAAGAGCAACAGGCTATGAGTGAACGCATCGACAACCTTGCCGCCGACTTGCGACTTTCCGAGCAACGTACAAGGGACTACTTCGACCACAAGCTCGACGATCACAAGCAAGAGAATGACACAAGGATGGATGAAATTCGCGCTTTGTTGCTCAACCACTCTTCTTCCACTTCATCTTCATCAAGGACTCGCTCAAGCCGACACTTCGACTTCACCCTCTCCGGCTCAAGTACACTGACATCAAACACTCTTCGCCGTGTCGCGCGCAACGATCATCAAGCAAGCATCTACCCCCTACGCAACACTGACTCTCAAGAGCGCTGACAACGTCAAACTCAAGAGGCCTTTGCGCTAGCACGAGAACTGCAACGACAACGCCAACATGAAGAGGAAGAGCGAGCGCGTCTACACCAAGTTGCACAAGATGCCGAGGCACAACGCCAAGAAGTACAACTCCGTGAAGCTCAAGCACTTGCGGCGCAACAAGCCCTCCAAGATTCAAGTAGAGCCGTAGCCAACCGAGGCCGACAAGCTCGAGAACAAGAAGAAGCATTTCGCAAAGAAATTCAAGAACGAAGATTTCAAGCTCGCGTGCATCGTCAAGTTCCTCAAGCTCCTCCTCGAGCTCGACAATCCCCTCCACAAGCTCGCCAAGAACATCAAGTTCATCAAGAGCATGAAGGCAATAGAAATCCTCCATGACAAGAGCAACATGAGGTTTACAACCCCCCTCACCAAGCGTGACACGAGCTTGACAATCATCTACAACACGGGCGTCATCATCCCTGACCCCAACACAATGAAGAGCAACGCTATGGCAAGCTCAAGTTCACCATGCCCAAGTTCAATGGAAGCAACGATCCCGAAGTGTACCTTTCATGGGCATTGCAAGTTGACAAGATCTTCTGTTTGCACAACTATGAAGAAGAGAAGAAGGTCGCAATGGCATCCCTTGAGTTCCAAGACTATGTCCTCATTTGGTGGGAACAACTCATAGAGCGCCGAGAGGCAAGAGGTGAACCACCCATCACTACTTGGGCGCAAATGAAGGATCTCATGAGAGCACGCTTCGTGCCAACCTACTACAACCGCGACCTCTTCAAGAAACTCCAACTACTCAAGCAAGGAACCAAGAGCATTGAAGAGTACTACAAGGAGATGGAGATTGCCATGATAAGAGCCAATGTCACGGAAGATGATGAGCAAACAATGGCGCGTTTCTTGAATGGACTCAACCATCCTATCAAGAAGATCGTAGACTTCCAACCATACTCGAACCTCATCGAGCTAGTGCATCAAGCCACCAAAGCGGAACGCCAAGTGCAAGATGATTTCAAGTATGCCAAGTTCTCTTCCAAGACATACGGCTTCTCCAACAACCAAGCTTCAATGACTCCAACACCGACTACCAAGCCTTCTACTAGCACCATTGACAAGTCGAGTTCCAAGAAAGCTTCGTCAACTCCAAGTTCATCCTCCTACTACGAGCAACTTCAAGCCGAGAGCTTCATCATCATCCACTCCAACCGATGAGACCGTCAAGACAAGTTCCTTCAATGCTTCACATGTGGAGGCCGAGGCCACAAGTCCTATGAGTGCACCAACAAGCGGACCATGATCCTCAACAATGATGACACTTACGACTCAATGAGTGAAGAAGAAATGGACACCATAGAGCAAGTCGCCATGCACCGGCAAGTGAATGATGAAGAGGAACAAGTCTTTTGCGATGAAGATTCAAGTCCCGCTCTCGTTGTCTCCAAGGTCTTGAATCTCCAACATCACCAATAAGAAGACCAACGATGCCACATATTCCACACCAAGGCCGGCATCAATGGACGATCCGTCAAGGTTATCATCGATGGAGGGAGTTGTCATAATCTAGCAAGTGAAGAACTTTGCTCCAAGCTCCAATTGCCCAAGACGAAGCACCCTCATCCATACAAAGTGCAATGGCTTAGCGACTCCAGCACTATCCAAGTCGAGCATCGAGTACAAGTCTCCTTCAAAATTGGCGCCTACGAAGACACCTTAGAGTGCGACATCATTCCAATGACCGTTTGCCATCTTCTCCTTGGACGCCCATGGCAATTTGATAGAGGAGTCACCCACAACGGCCGAACGAACCACTACATCTTCAAGATGAAAGGCAAGGAGTATGTCCTCTGTCCAATGTCGCCAAGTCAAGTGATCGCCGACAAGCAAGCCACCCATTGTGGAGATCATAGTGAGAGAGCAAGCCACCAAAAAGAGAGTGAGCGCCACAAGCCCAAATTGAACACCTCCACGATGAGCGAAAAGAAGAACTTAGTCCTATTTTCCACCAAAAGTGAGATAAGAGGAGTGTGTGAGAATCCATCTAGTGTCCTACACTACATCCTTGTGTGCAAGGACAATGCACCACAAACTAACACTCCTCACACTCTTCCTCTAGTGTTGTCTTCTCTTCTGCAGGAATTTCACGATGTTTTCCCCAACGAGCTACCTCTGGGACTACCTCGACTACGAGGCATTGAGCACCGCATCGACCTCATCCCCGGAGCAGGGCTTCCAAACAAAGCTCCCTACCACGTCAACCCCGAAGAAACCAAAGAAATACAAAGGCAAGTAAAGCATCTCATATACCATGGACATGTGCGTGAAAGTTTGAGCCCTTGTGCCGTCCCAGTCATTCTTGTGCCAAAACACGACGGTAGCTTTTGCATGTGCTCCAATTGTAGACCCATCAATGCTATCACCGTTCGCTATAGGTATCTCATTCCACGCCTAGATGATATGCTTGATGAACTTAGTAGTGCCACTATCTTTTCTAAAATTGATCTTAAAAGTGGTTACTATCAAATCCGCATACAAGAGGGTGGTGAATGGAAAAATGCTTTCAAAACCAAGTTTGGCTTGTATGAGTGGCTAGTCATGCCTATGGGTCTCTCGGAAGCACCGTGTACTTTTATGCATCTTATGAATCATGTTTTTCGCCCTTACATTGGTATATTTGTTGTGGTCTACTTTGATGATATCCTTGTTTTTAGCAAATCTCTTAAAGATCATGTCACCCATGTTCAAACCGGTTTGCAAACTCTTCGAAAAGAGAAACTCTATGCTAATATGGAGAGATGCCTTTTTGGCGTTGATAAGCTTGTTTTCTTGGGTTTTGTTGTTTCTTCTAAGGGTGTTCATGTTGATGAGTCCAAAATCAATGCTATTAAGACTTGGCCACAACCAACCAATTTGCAACAAGTGTGTAGCTTTCTTGGCCTTGCGGGTTTCTATCGTCGCTTTGTGAAGGATTTTAGCACAATTGCTTCTCCTTTGCATGCTTTGAGCAAGAAGAATGCGCCTTTTGTTTGGGGGGCATCCCAAGATACCGCTTTCAATGAGCTTAAGAATTTGCTTACTCATGCTCCCGTGCTTGCTTTACCCAACTTTGACAAACCTTTTGAGATTCATTGCGATGCTAGTGGTAGTGGCATAGGAGGCGTGTTAATGCAAGAGAAGTGCCCCATAGCTTACTTTAGTGAGAAACTCTCCGGCGCGCAACTCAATTACCCCATCTACGACAAAGAGCTATATGCTTTAGTCCGCGTTTTGCATAGCAATAGAGCGAGAAACTAGCAAGCAAAGATAGAAGTGATTTCGAGGGTATGGTCATCTTGCCTGCAAAGTTCTTAGAGTTGACGAAAGCTTGATCCTCGTAAGCGTACTCAACAGGTTCCTCAACCACGTACTCGTCTCTCGGCTCTACCCAAAGCAAGAACACAATCAAAGGACCAACAATCAATCACGGTGCAATGCACAATCAACATGATGCAAAACATGGCATGACATGCGGGATGTGATATGCAATGCATATGTGTGCTCTGGAAGGGGAAGATTGATCAAGGCATCAACTTGGCAACATGAGATGATTTTGGTCGAAATCAATATAAAGATCACCGGAATCAGATTCACAGTTTGCAAATGGCAAGCAAAACAAGAATGGCACAATTCTGCGATCAACAGCACGATGCCATATGGAATGTAACAAGAAACTAAGCTACTGCACTCCAACATAGCAAAAAAGCATATGTCAGTGATCTAATCAAGATGCTTGACAAAACATGAATACTGAGCTACGGCTAAATCACACAAGAGCAGGTTCAAACTAGCATGGCAAAAGTGCAAAAGATATCAGCTTCACAGACTTAGTGAAAATACTAACATGCCAGGAACAACATCAGGAAGCAATATTTAGAGAAAGCAAACAACAAGCTACAGGAACATATCATAGCAAACAAAGGCATGGCATGAATCTACTCAAAGCATAGAACAAAAGTCCCTTACTGATCATGAGACAAAAAGGCACAGAAGATATGATGGCACCCATGTAAACATAGCAAGTTTTATTAACAGATTCAGACTTAGCAGAAAACTGAGCATGGCCTAAACAGAATTATGAAGGCATCTTTGCAATCTCAAATCACTCATCACAAAGCCTTGCATGACAAAACAAGCATAGAAATAACAAGAAGACATGTTCATGAAGCTTACCATGGCAAGAACAAGTTTATAGCATGCATGGATCAACTACAACAACCATGGAAAAATTGATTAACATGTAAACAATCTGTGAGGAACATTTTATAGCAAAAGTAGAGCAAGATTGAGACATTCTAGGGCACTCCACAATTGCAAACAGGGGCATGGATGGATAGCGCACAACCATATTTTCAAATCATCCTTACTGAAGCAACTCAAAACAAGCATAGATCTCACTGTAGCATCATGGTTACATGGCATAAAAATAATAGCAGAAAAATGACTTAATGAAATCCTAAGACCCTGAAATCAGCAATATCATGAAGGCTACTTTGCATGCTTGTGCTAGTCACCAAAAAGATCACAAAAAATACATGGTAAACACCCCTGTAAAGATGGCATGGAATAGATCAAAACACATGTAGAGCTCATGCACATATGATGCACACAACAAATGTGACAAAAATGACAAATCCTCATACTCTGATAAGTAACAGCAACTAACAATTTATAGCACTCTTGCATCCACGATTTGGGCATCAAGATGGACACAAACAAGCATTCCACGATGGAATGAAATGAAGAGCATATCACAATGAACATTTCGATATCTCATATGCATGAAATGGAGCTACGGTCATGGAGATGTGACATTTGGAAAGTAGCATAAAAATTATCAGGATTTAGGACTTAGTGAAAAAAAGGTCCGAGCGTCAGATAGCTAAACAGCGCTCGGGGTGGGGAATAGGGCATCTCACCACGTGGGCTTCGGCCCAGTTGGCGTGGCAGCAGTCCACGAGAAGGAGGGGTGGCCGGGCTGGGCCGATGGAGCTGGGCCGGCTGCGGGGCCCGCGACGGGTGGAGGCGGCGCTGGTCGTCTTCCCCGACAGGAGGAGGTAGATCGAGGCCGGGCAAGGGGCGGCGGCGCCGGGGAACGGTGATGGCTGTGGGAGACTGATCCGACAGCGGGGGAGCTTCGCCGGCGAGCGGGGCGGGCGGATCCGGGTGTGGCGCCCCCGGATCCGACGATTGCGAGGCCGGGCGGCGACGAGGGAGCTCCGGGCGGTGGGCGGAGTCAACGGGCGGTGGCGCGGGACGTGCGGCGCGGAAGCCAAGGCGAAGGCGGCGGACGACGGCGGGCACCCGGCGAGGACGGCGAGTGGCGCTAGGGCGGCGCTCGGGCGACAGCGGGAGGCGCTCGGGCGAATCGAGCGGATTGGGCCCGGAGGGCCAGATCCGGGTCCCAGCAGGCCGGCGCGGTGCGGGGGAGCCGTGGGACAGGTGGCGGCTGCCATTGGTTGCGGGTGGCGGCGGAGCTGAGGTGGCACGACGGGATTGGCTGGAGCGATGTGGAGGGCGGACATGTCCGGCGGCGCGAGGTGGAAGGAGGCTAGGGTTTGCACCGCGAATTTTGGACGGGGGAGGCCTTTATATAGGTAGAGGGAGTTTGGAGTGTCCAAATGGAGTGTAGTTTTCGCCCACGCGATCGTGATCCGCTGGCGGAGGTCATGGAAGGGGTTTTGGAAGGGTTATTGGGCCGTTTTGGAGGGGTGTTGGGCTGCAACACACACGAGGCCTTTGCGGTTCCCTGGTTAACCGTTGGAGTATCAAACTGACTCCAAATGGCACGAAATTTGACAGGCGGTCTACCGGTGGTGTAGCAAGGCCACTTGGCAAATCTCGGTCCATTCCGAGAATGTTTAACACCCGCTCACGAAAAGAGACAAGAGGGGTGCGCTGGTGCAAGAGGGAGTGTCGGATTGCAAAACGGACAACGGGAAAAATGCTCGGATGCAAGAGACGAACACGTATGCAAATGAGATGCACCTGATGACATGAACAAAAAGCAAAATGAAGACAAAACCCCAACCACAAAGGGAATCTCACATCGCATCTCCGGAAAAGGCAAGAGTTAGAGTTACAAATATGGAAAGTTATATCCGGGGCGTTACACCACCATACCTACCTATGGATTGAGTAAGATCCTTCAAGTAAGTTGTCATCGATGCAATAAGGCAATAAAATCGCTTCTAGATGTGTTAGATCATTTAGTGTAAGAGAAAATTGAGCGTTGTACGAACTTGTGATGACAAAATAAAGGCGATAGACTACATAATAAAGGTTGCTATCACCAGGGGAAATATAACACGACATTCTTTTGCACTAAGAGATTGAGCATACAACCAAAAAGCGCATGGCAACTGATACGTCTCCAACGTATCTACTTTTCCAAACACTTTTGCCCTTGTTTTGGACTCTAACTTGCATGATTTGAATGGAAATAACCCGGACTGACGCTGTTTTCAGCAGAATTGCCATGGTGTTATTTTTGCGCAGAAATAAAAGTTCTTGGAATGACCTGAAAATCAATAGAGAATATTTTTGGAAAATATAAAAAATACTGGCAAAAGAATCAAGGCCAGGGGGCCCACACCCTATCCACAAGGGTGGGGGGCGTGCCTACCCCTTGGGCGCGCCCCCTACCTCATGGGCCCCCTGGTGCTCCACCGACCTCAACTCCAACTCCATATATTAATGTTCGGGGAGAAAAAAATCAGAGAGAAGGATTCATCGCTTTTTATGACACAGAGCCGCCGCCAATCCCTAATCTCTCTCGGGAGGGCTGATCTGGAGTCCGTTCGGGGCTCCGAAGAGGGGAATATGTCGCCATCGTCATCATCAACCTTCCTCCATCACCAATTTCATGATGCTCACCGCCGTTCGTGAGTAATTCCACCGTAGGCTTGCTGGACGGTGATGGGTTGGATGAGATTTATCATGTAATCGAGTTAGTTTTGTTAGGGTTTGATCCCTAGTATCCATTATGTTCTGAGATTGATGTTGTTATGACTTTGCTATGATTAATGCTTGTCACTAGGGCCTGAGTGCCATGATTTCAGATCTGAACCTATTATGTTTTCATGAATATATGTGAGTTCTTGATCCTATCTTGCAAGTCTATAGTCACCTATTATGTGTTATGATCCGTTAACCCCGAAGTGACAATAATCGGGATACTTACCGGTGATGACCGTAGTTTGAGGAGTTCATGTATTCACTAAGTGTTAATGCTTTGGTCCGGTACTCTATTAAAAGGAGGCATTAATATCCCTTAGTTTCCAATAGGACCCCGCTGCCACGGTAGGGTAGGACAAAAGATGTCATGCAAGTTCTTTTCCATAAGCACGTATGACTATATTCGGAATACATGCCTACATTACATTGATGGACTGGAGCTAGTTCTGTGTCACCCTATGTTATAACTATTGCATGAGGAATCACATCTGACATAATTATCCATCACTGCTCCATTGCCTACGAGCTTTTCACATATTGATCTCTTCTTAGTTACTTTTCCGTTGTCGCTGTTACAGTTACTACAAAACTGCTACTGTTACTTTTGCTACCGTTACGGCTACTATCATATTACTTTGCTACTAAATACTTGCTGCAGATATTAAATCTTTTAGGTGCGGTTGAATTGACAACTCAACTGTTAATACTTGAGAATATTCTTTGGCTCCCCTTGTGTCGAATCAATAAATTTGGGTTGAATACTCTACCCTCAAAAATTGTTGTGATCCCCTATACTTGTGGGTTATCAAGACTATTTTCTGGCACCGTTGCGGGGGAGCATAGCTCTATTCTTTGAGTCACTTGGGATTTATATCTGTTGATCATTATGAAGAACTTGAAAGATAAAAGAACCAAAAAATTTCCCTCAACTACGAGGGGAGGTAAGGAACTGCCATCTAGCTCTGCACTTGATTCACCTTCTGTTTTGAGTAAACTTGCAACACCTACTCCTGCTATTCATTCTGATATGTCGCATGTTATAGATGATGCCACTTCTGCTTTGCATGATATTTATGATGGAACTACTTCTATGCTTGATAATACTATGCCACTAGGTGAATTTCTTGATGAACAACTTGCTAGGGCTAGAGAGAATGGAAGTATTGAAACTGATAATATTGATGAAAGTGATGATGAAGATTCTCCCCCTAGATATGAATTGCCTATTGTGCCTGAGGGCTATGTTATGGATGAAGAAACTGCTAGAGATTTCTTAGCTTGCAATGATAGATATGATCTTAAGAAATTATTAGCTAAGCTTAAAGAAAAATCATTGAATGCTAGAATGAAATATGACCCTGCTTTTGCTACTTCACCTATTTTTATTTCTGATAAGGATTATGATTTCTCTGTCGACCCTGGATTAATTACTTTGGTTGAATCTGATCCTTTTTATGGCTATGAATCTGAAACTGTTGTGGAACATCTTACTAAATTAAATGATATAGCCACCCTATTCACGAATGATGAGAAAACTCGCTACTACTATATCCTTAAGTTATTTCCGGTCTCATTAAAAGGTGATGCTAAAACATGGTTTAATTCTCTTGATCCTGGTTGTGTGCGTAGTCCCCAGGATATGATTTATTACTTCTCTGCTAAATATTTCCCCGCTCATAAGAAACAAGCTACCTTAAGGGAAATATATAATTTTGTGCAAATTGAAGAAGAGAGTCTCCCACAAGCTTGGGGGAGGCTTCTCCAATTACTTAATGCTTTGCCTGATCATCGTCTCAAGAAAAATGAAATAGTTGATATCTTTTATAATGGACTAACCGATGCTTCCAGAGACCACCTGGATAGTTGTGCTGGTCGTGTTTTCAGGGAAAGAACTTTTGATCAAGCTGAATTGTTATTTAATAATATGTTGAGTAATGAAAATGATTGGACACTTCCTGAACCAACTCCTAAGCCATCTCCAAAGAAAAGGGGTATTCTATTTCTCAGTCCTGAAGATATGCAAGAGGCAAAGAAATCTATGAAAGAAAAAGGTATTAAAACTAAAGATGTTAAGAATTTACCACCTATTGAAGAAATACATGGTCTTGATAACCCGGCACAGGTAGTAAAGGTAAATTCTCTCTATAGATTTGATGAAGGTGATATTCCTCGTTATAAGTCTGCTGGCCAATGCTTAGATGAGTTTGATAATTTTATTGTTAAACAAGAAAACTTCAATGCTTATGTTGGTAGACAATTGAAACACAATGCTTATATGATTGAACACTTGAGTGATTATATGTCTAGAGTTAAAGGTGAACTTAAACTTATTAGTAAACATGCTTCTATGGTTACCACTCAAGTAGAACAAGTACTTAAGGCTCAGAATAATTTGCTCAATGAATTAAATAATAAGAAAAATGATAATGTTGTTAGAGTTGTGACTAGAGGTGGTAAAATGACTCAGGAACCTTTGTATCCTGAGGGCCACCCTAAGAGAATTGAGCAAGATTCTCAGAGAACTAATTTTGATGCACCTAGTTCTTCTAAGAAGAAGAAAAAGAAAAATGATAGGACTTTGCATGCTTCTAGTGAACCTGTTGTTGACACACCTGACAATCCCATTGATATTTCTATTTCTGATGCTGAAACACAATTTGGCAATGAACATGAACCCAGTAATAATGTTAATGATGATGTTCATGTTGATGCTCAACCTAGCAATGACAATGATGTAGAGATTGAACGTGCTGTTGATCTTGATAGCCCACAATCAAAGAATCAACGTTATGATAAGAGAGACTTCGTTGCCAGGAAGCACGGTAAAGAAAGAGAACCATGGGTTCAGAAACCCATGCCTTTTCCTCCTAAACCATCCAAGAAAAAGGATGATGAGAATTTTGAGCGCTTTGCTGAAATGATTAGACCTATCTTTTTGCGTATGCGTTTGACTGATATGCTTAAAATGAATCCTTATGCTAAGTATATGAAAGATATTGTTACTAATAAAAGAAAGATACCAGAAGCTGAAATTTCCACCATGCTTGCTAATTATACTTTTTAAGGGTGGAATACCAAAGAAACCTGGAGATCCAGGAGTACCAACTATACCATGTTCCATTAAAAGAAACTATGTTAAAACTACTTTATGTGATCTTGGAGCCGGTGTTAGTGTTATGCCTCTCTCTTTATATCGTAGACTTGATTTGAATAAGTTGACACCCTACTGAAATATCTTTGCAAATGGCTGATAAATCAACTGCTATACATGTCGGTATTTGTGAGGATGTGCCTGTTGTGGTTGCAAACGTTACTATTTTAATAGACTTTGTTATTCTTGATATTCCCGAGGATGATTGTATGTCTATTATTCTTGGTAGACCCTTTCTGAATACTGCAGGGGCTGTTATTGATTGCAACAAAGGCAATGTCACCTTTCATGTTAATGGTAATGAGCATATGGTACACTTTTCGAAGAAACAACCTCAAGTCCATAGTATCAATTCTATTGGAAAAATTTCAACGATTACTATTGGAGGTATTGAATTTCCTCTTCCTACTGTCAAGAAGAAATATGATATTCTTATTTTTGGGTATGTGCATATCCCAGTTGAGGTGACCTAGTGTTATTTGAAATTTCTCCGGTTTCATGCAATTCGGAATGAGTTTGTTAACAAGACTTGATCAGCCTTGCTAGTGGATTCCTTTTGATGAGCATGAGATGGATGAAGTTAGAAAGCACAACTCTCTGTACCCACTTTTTACTTTCTGTTATTTAGTTTAAATAAAGTAAAAATAGTATTTCCTGTCTATTTTCCGAATTATCCTTGCAATAAAAAATACCCCAAAAATAAAAGTTCTCCAAATGCCCTAAAAATTTAATATGATTTTTTCTGGAATATTTAAGAATTATTGGCACCGAGAACACACCAGGGGGACCCACCATGTGCCCACGAGGGTGGAGGGCGCGCCCCCTGCCTCGTGGACCCCACATGGGTCCCCTACACTTATTCTTGCACCCACACACTTCATCTTCCTCCAAAAAAAATCATCCACCAGCTCAAACCCGAGTTCTAGCTCATCTTGCTGCCATTTTCGATCTCCTTGCTCAAAGCTCCATTCACAAAACTGCTTTGGGGGATTGTTCTTCGGTATGTGACTCCTCCAATGTTCCAATTAGTTTTTGTTCTAGTGCTTTATTTATTGCAAATTTTTGCTGCTTAGGTGACCCTGTTCTTGAGCTTGCATGTCAAATTTATATGGTCCCAAGTAGTTTTAATGCATGATATGGCCTCTAGGCACTTGTAGGAGTAGTTGCTATCAATGTTGTTGAGTTTGGTTCACTTCTATTTTAAGTTACTAAAAATTTCAGAAATTTTTCAGAGGAAGAAATATGTTTAGGAAAATGTACCAAGGTGGTTCCTCAAGGAAGCAAGGACCCATGCCCGCGATACGTGAGCCAGACTATGAACTACCAAGAGAAGCTCAAGTGCGGCCTTGTGAATGGCCGTCGGAAGATTTTATGGTCCAAGCAGGAATTAAGGAGGAATTTGACGCGTATGTGCGTAATGCTGAACTTGAGGGCTTCGTGTCAGATAATTGCCCCCAATAATATCACCTAACTGATTCCTTTGTGAGAAGATTTAAATTTGCATCATAACGCAATTCTCACACTGTCCTATTTGATCTCTATGATGAATCTTATACCATGGACTTAGAAGATTTTAATACTGCTTGTAAACTCCCGTAGTGGGGTAATGTTAGTGAACCTCACAAATCTAAATTTAAATAATTTCTTGCTAGTATCACTGTGGGGAATCTAGAGAAATAACACAAGCTACCATAGGGAGCATTCATTTTCTTGCCATACATTATTTTACTCTCTTTATAGGTAGATGCATCAATGGTAAGGATGAGGCATGTCACATGTGTGTTCCCGATCTTAGTGTTATCAAGAGTGTTGTATTAGGAGATAAACAATATAACTTGGGGGACATTGTTGCACGTAGGTTGCATCATAACAGTATTATTGGAGATTTGTTCGGTGGAATTTATGCAACCCGTTTAGCTAATTTTCTTGAGATACCTATACATGAGAATGATATTGAATTGCCTCCTGCTTATCTAGATTATAATGCTATGGTTCGTCATCAGTTTGTTGAGAGGAACGATCAATTCCTGCAGTACCGACTAATCTTTGACAGGCGTGGCACTGTCCATGTTGCTCTCCCTGCTCCTGCTTTCTTTGATTTTCAGACAAAAGGGAGATATGTTATAACCAGGGAGGAGGCGAACGAGTATGAGAGGAGGACGGAGGCAGCTCGCCTCCAAGCTGCAACTCGTGAGGCAGTAGCGGCTGCATCTCAGTACGACCCCAGCTTCAACTTCGGATATCCACCAGGCCATCCATGGCATAGACCAACTTAGCCCAAAAGCCTAAGCTTGGGGGAGTACGTATTTCATACCGACATTACATTCATGTTCACACACTCATGCCAGTTGTCGGTGCTCATACTTTTTCATTGTATTGCTAGTTGATTTTCTTTTCCAGCTTTCTTCTTGTGTGTTTGAAAAACCTTAATAAAAAACAAAAAAAATTAGTTGTAGCTTTTAGCTAGTTTACTTTCCATGCTTGTAGTAGTAATTAAAAATAAAACCTAAAAAGATTTCTCGTTCTTCTTTTGCTTGTTGGGAGCTTTCCCGTGTAAATAGTTTTGTTTCTTTTCTTTTCTTTGGGAGTCGAGAGGAGAAGACCTTAATGAAAATGTTGAGTGGCTCTCATATGCATTATTGTTGATCTAACAAAGAGCCCATATTACCTTGTCTTCTCCCTTGAATTGAATGCTTGCTGATTCCAGCTTAGTCCAATCCACGTGCACTATTATTATTATCCACACCGTTCGGTCGTGCAAGTGAAAGGCAATAATGACGATTTATGATGAACTAATTCAGATAAGAAAAGCTGGTATGAACTCGGCCTCTTTTGTTTTTGTAAATATGATTAGTTCATCATTCCTGATTCAGCCTATTATGAAGAAACATGTTTGCAATGACAATTAGAGATTATAGTTGCTCATGCCATGCTTAATTTGCTAGGAGTTTATAATGGTTTACCTTGCGTGCCAACATGCTATTAAAATGGTTGTGATGTGGTATGATAGGGTGGTATCCTACTTTGAACGATTTGAGTGGCTTGACTTGGCACATGTTCACGCATGTAGTTGAAACAAAATCAACATAGCCTCCACAATATTTATGTTCATGGTGAATTATATCCTACTCATGCTTGCATTCAGTGTTTATTAATTTTAATGCATGTTCATGACTGTTGTCGCTCTCTAGTTGGTCGCTTCCCAGTCTCTTTCTAGCCTTCACTTGTACTAAGCGGGAATACTGCTTGTGCATTCAACTTCATAAACCCCAAAGTTATCCCATATGAGTCCGCAGTACCTTCCTATATGCAGTATCTACCTGCCGTCCCAAGTAAATTTGTATGTGCCAAACTCTAAACCTTCAAATAAAAATTCGGTTTTGTATGCTCGAATAGCTCATGTATCAAATAGGGCTGTCTGTATCTTCCATGCTAGGCGGGTTATTCTCAAGAGGAGTGGACTCCGCTCCTCACTCACGAGAAAATGGCTGGTCACTGGGATGCCCAGTCCCATGCCCAAATCAAATCAAAATAATTGCAAACAAAACTCCCCCAGGATTGTTGTTAGTTGGAGGCACCCGTTGTTTCGGGCAAGCCATGGATTGATGCTTGTTGGTGGTGGGGGAGTATAAACTTTACCATTCTGCTTGGGAACCGCCTATAATGTGTGTAGCAGGGAAGATATCAAGATCTCTCGATTGTTATGTTGACAATGAAAATATAACACTCTCTATTTCAAAACTGAGCTCTGGCACCTCTACATATCCCCGATTCCCTCTGCGAAGGGCTTATCTATTTACTTTTATGTTGAGTCATCATCCTCTTATTAAAAAGCACCAGTTGGAGAGCACTGCTGTCATTTGCATGTATTATTATTAGTTTACATTGAGTATGACTGTGACTGGATCTCTTTTACCATGAACTACAATTTGTAGTCAGCCCTTGATCTTCAGGGGTGTTCTGCATTTATGTTTTGCGGTCTCAGAAAGGGCTAGCGAGATACCATCTTGTTATATCATATTATGATTGTTTTGAGAAAGTATTGCCATCCGAGACTTATTATTATTGCTCGCTAGTTGATTATGCCATTGATATGAGTAAACATGAGACCTAAATGTTATTGTGAATATGGTTAGTTCATAATATTTGCTGAAAACTTGAATGCTGGCTTTACATATTTACAACGGCAAGAGCAAATAGAGTTTGTAAAAGTTTTTCTTTATCACTTTCAGTTTTTCAACTGAATTGCTTGAGGACAAGCAAAGGTTTAAGCTTGGGGGAGTTGATACGTCTCCAACGTATCTACTTTTCCAAACACTTTTGCCCTTGTTTTGGACTCTAACTTGCATGATTTGAATGGAACTAACCCGGACTGGTGTTGTTTTCAGCAGAATTGCCATGATGTTATTTTTGTGCAGAAATAAAAGTTCTTGGAATGACCAAAAAATTAACGGAGAATATTGTTGGAATATATAAAAAATACTGGCGAAAGAATCAAGGCCAGGGGCCCACACCCTATCCACGAGGGTGGGGGCGCGCCCACCGCCCCTGGGCGCGCCCCCTGCCTCGTGGCCCCCTGGTGCTCCACCGACCTTAACTCCAACTCCATATATTCACGCTCGGGGAGAAAAATAATCAGAGAGAAGGATTCATCACGTTTTACGATACGGAGCCGCCGCCAAGCCCTAATCTCTCTCGGGAGGGCCGATCTGGAGTCCGTTCGGGGCTCCGGAGAGGGGAATCCGTCGCCATCGTCATCATCAACCTTCCTCCATCACCAATTTCATGATGCTCACCGCCGTGCGTGAGTAATTCCATCGTAGGCTTGCTGGACGATGATGGGTTGGATGAGATTTATCATGTAATCGAGTTAGTTATGTTAGGGTTTGATCCCTATTATCCATTATGTTCTGAGATTGATGTTGTTATGACTTTGCTATGCTTAATTCTTGTCACTAGGGCCCGAGTGCCATGATTTCAGATCTAAACCTATTATGTTTTCAAGAATATATGTGAGTTCTTGATCCTGTCTTGCAAGTCTATAGTCACCTATTATGTGTTATGATCCATTAACCCCAAAGTGACAATATGTAACACCCTCGATGCGACTATATCTCCCACGTGTCGAGGCACGACTTAGAGGCATAATCGCATTGAAGGCATATGTCGCAAGTTAGGCAATCTTCACAACATCCCATGTAATATGATAATAAAAAGGGAGATAACATAGTTGGCTTACACTCGCCACGTCAATCAAGTGCATAAATAACATTACATCGTCCAAACACTCATGGCCCGACTACGGCGCCAAAATAAAAGAGAACCCAACATGCGACACGGTCCCAATCACCCCCAACTCGGCACCACTACTGATCATCGGGAAAGGAAACGTAGTATCGTTGAGAGTCTTCGTCGAACTCCCACTTGAGCTCATACGCGTCTCCTGGAGCAGAATCATCAGGCCATGCATCTGGTGTAATAGTAATCTGTGAGCCACAGGGACTCAGCAATCTCGCACCCTCGCGATCAAGACTATTTAAGCTTATAGGTATGGCAAGGTAAAATATGAGTGGAGCTGCAGCAAGCGACTAGCAAGTGTGGTGGCTAACTTATTCGCAAAAGAGAGCGAGAAGAGGAGGCAAAGCACGAGCGAGAAGCTAGAGAACAACCTGTGCAAACATTACTCCAACACCGTGTCCACTTCCCGGACTCCGCTGAGAAGAGGCCATCACGGTCACACACTCTGTTGATTCATTTTAATTAATTAAGGTTCAAGTTATCTACAACCGAACATTAACAAATTCCCATCTGCCCATAATCGCGGGCACGGCTTTCGAAAGTTCAATCCCTGCAGGGGAGTCCCAACTTAGCCCATGACAACCTCTCACGGTCAACGAAGGAATAAACCTCCTCCCAAGACGTTCCGATCAGACTCGGTATCTCGGTAATTCAAGACACTTCGACAGGTTAAAACTAGACCAGCAACACCGCCCGAATGTGCCGACAAATCCCGATAGGAGCTGCACATATCTCTTTCTTAGGGCACACTCAGATTGTCCAAACTTCCGGTAGGCCAGCCCAGAGTTGCCCCTGGTAGCCACTGGCGGCTGGCGGTTTGGACCAACACTCAGAGGAGCACTGGCCCGGGGGGGTTAAAATAATGATGACCCTTGAGTCTGCAGAACCCAAGGGAAAGAAAAGGCTAGGTGGCAAATGGTAAAACCAATGTTGGGCATTGCTGGAAAAGCTTTAATCAAGGCGAAATACCAAGGGGTTCCCATTATAACCCAACCGCGTAAGGAACGCAAAATCCGGGAACATAACACCGATATGACGGAAACTAGGGCGGCAAGAGTGGAACAAAACACTAGGCGAGAGGCCGAGTCTTCCACCCTTTACCAAGTATATAGATGCATTAAGATAACATGGCAATATAGTGATATCCCAACAAGTAAATAAAAGATGTTCCAACAAGGAACGGCCTCCAATCTTCACCTGCAACTAGCAACGCTATAAGAGGGGCTGAGCAAAGCGGTAACATTGCCAATCAACGGTTTGCTAGGACAATGGTGGGTTAGAGGTTTGACATGGCAATCTGGGAGGCTTTCAAGCAAGTGGTAGGCATCGTAGCATTGGCATAGCAAAAGAGCGAGCAAACTAGCATAGCAAAGATAGTAGTGATTTCGAGGGTATGATCATCTTGCCTGCATAGTTGTCAGAGTTGACTGGATCCTCAAAAGCAAACTCAACGGGCTCCTCGTTAGCGAACTCGTCTCCCGGCTCTACCCAAAAAAGACAAACAAGCAACAAGGATACAATCAACCACGTGCAAGGATCAAACAAGACAATGCAACGATGATATGCTATGCGGGATGCGATGCGGGATGCAAAATGCAAAATATGACAGGAAATGCATGAACCTGGCCTCAACTTGGAATTCCAAGGGTGCCACTAGAAAGATGAGATGAAATCGCTTGAAAATGATATAAAGAACGCCGGAATCGGAGTTACGGTTTGGAAATGGCAAGCGATTCAAAAATGACACCGGTCTGCGATTTACAACAAGTAGGCATCTAAATGCAATGAGATGAACATGCGACAGCACCCAAACATGACAACAAAATACATGGCAGGGATGCACACAAGATGCTTAACAAAAGTCTAGCACTGAGCTACGGCCAATTCATCCATTAGGAGGTTCAAACAAGCATGGAAAAAACGCAAATGGTAAAACCGATCTCAGACTTTGTGAAATTAACACTTGTCTAGAATTTCAGATCATATAGCCCTCTTCGGAGCAACAAAACAACATGCTACAGGACCTGAACATGACAAGGAAAGACATGGCATGGAGCTACTCAACAAGCTTAACAAAAGTCCCTTAGTGACCTTGAGCCAAAAGGGATCACAAAATATACTAACAAGCACACGAACATAGCAAAAACATAATCAGTTTTCAGACTTAGTGAAAACTGGGACATGCTGAAACATAACTCACGAAGGCATGTTTACGAGCTCGATGCACTCACCACGGTGCAAGTCATGGCAAGACAAGCATACATCCCTCAAGAAGGCACAAAATACAAGCTAGACATGACAAGAACAATGGCATAGCATGCACGGATCAACTACAATAACATCGGCAAAAATCGCAAACAAGTTGACGATCTGCCCAGATTCGCAACGAAGCAAAAGTAGAGCTCGATTGACTCAAGCTAGGGTGCTCCAAAATTGCAAACAATGACATGGATGGATAGAGCACTATAATATTAACAAAACTCCCTTACTGATCATCCTCAAAAGAGGCACGAATCACTAGGAAACAACAAGAACATATGGCATCATGAGATAAACAATCCCAGGACTTAGTGAAATCACTAAGTCCCTGAAAACAGAATTAGCAAGTGCACCTCTTCGCAAGCTTGCACAAGTCACCACACACATCCTAAAAATACATGGGTTGCACCTCTGGATAGATGACAAAACCCTTAACAAAACACATGAAGAACTCACAGGCATATCATGCACACATTAATCATGGCAAAAATGACAAAAGTGCTAAACGGAGTAGCAGATCTGACAATTAACTCAAGTAGCCTTCTTCTAACAGCATTTAGGGCATCAATATGAGCTCAAAGGAAAATGATGCAATGGAATGAAATGATGTACCCTCTGAGATGAACATTTTGATATGCTATATGCATGAATTGGACCTACGGTTGCAAAGTTACGGGGCCTCGAACAGGAGCATACGGACTAAAAATTTAGGGACTTAGAGAAAATTAGGTCAACCCTGAAATTTTCAGATCTGGATCGGGGCGGCGCGCGAACCGAGGTGGCCGGGCTCTCGCCGGAGCTTCTCGCCGGAGGAGGAGGGAGGACCGGCCGGGGCTTGCCGGAGACGGGGAGGAGCGGGGCCGGCGCGGCACGGGCGCGGCGCTCCTCGGCGGCAGGCTCCCGCGGCAGGGGCAGCGAGGCACGGTACGACGGGCGCGGCGGCCGGCGAGCTGGGCGGCGGAGGCGGCGGCTCGTCGGTGAGCTCCGGGCAGCCAGAGAAGCGGGCGGCGGCGCCGGGCTGGAGGAGACGCGCGGCTCGGGCGCTGCGGGGAGCCCTGGCGCGGGGCGGCGGCGATGGAACTGGGCCCGCGCGGGCCTCCCTCGGGCCCCGCAGGCCGGTGCGGTGGGGAGGAGAGAGAGGAGGCGGCTGGGATGAGGTGGCGGCGTTCGATTGGGCCGGAGCGGCGGTGGGGATGACGTGGAGAGCTCCGATAGGCCGGAGTGAGGTGGCGGCGGGCGGTGGACACGTCCGGCGCGCGGAGCTGCAGTTTTTTAGGGTTTCGGGAAGGAAGAAGATCCGAAAACGGAGGGGTGTATATATAGACATAGAGGGAGCTAGGAGAGTCCAAATGAGGTGCGGTTTTCGGCCACGCGATCGTGATCGAACGCTCTAGGACATGGAGCAGAGTTTGGTGGGTTTTGGGCCAAATTGGAGGGGTGTTGGGCTGCAACACACACGAGGCCTTTTCGGTCCCTCGGTTAACCGTTGGAGTATCAAACGAAGTCCAAATGATACGAAACTTGACAGGCGGTCTACCGGTAGTAAACCAAGGCCGCTTGGCAAGTCTCGGTCCAATCCGGAAATGTTTAATCCCCACACACGAAAGAAAGCTAGAAATGACCACCGGAGGAGAACGAAGCGCCGGAATGCAAAACGGACAACGGGGAAAATGCTCGAATGCATGAGACGAACATGTATGCAAATGCAATGCACATGATGACATGATATGAGATGCATGACAACGACAACAACACACGAAGACAAAGACCTGAACCCGAGAAAATAAAATAACTTAACGCCAGAAATGGCAAGAGTTGGAGTACAAATAGGGAAAGTTGCATCCGGGGTGTTACAACACTCCACCACTACGAAAGGATCTCGTCCCGAGATCTAGGACTGAAAGAACGCCGGGTACTCAGAACGGAGGTGATCCTCGCGTTCCCAGGTAGCTTCACGGTCAGAATGGTGTGACCACTTGACTTTGAGAAATTTGATTGACTTGTTGCGAGTCTTGCGTTCAGTCTCTTCAAGAATAGCAACTGGGTGCTCACGATAAGAGAGATCTTCTTGGAGCTCAATGTCCTCGAAGTTGACGGTGCGGTCCGGAGTCTTGAAGCACTTTCGAAGCTGAGAGACATGGAACACGTCATGAACATTTGCAAAGTTTGAAGGAAGCTCGAGTTGATAGGCGAGGTCGCCTCTCTTGCTGACAATCTTGAAAGGTCCCATGTATCTAGGGGCAAGCTTCCCTTTGATACCGAAGCGACGAGTACCTTTCATAGGAGAGACACGGAGGTAAACATGATCTCCGATCTCGAAAGCCAAATCACGGTGCTTACTATCATAGTAGCTCTTCTGGTGGGATTGGGCTGCTTTGAGGTTATCACGAATGACTTTGCACATTTCTTCTGCTTCTGTGATTAAGTCATTACCCAAAAGATGATGTTCACCGGTTTCAGACCAGTTGAGAGGGGTACGGCATTTCCTGCCATACAGAATTTCAAAAGGGGCCTTGCCCGAACTTGCTTGAAAACTGTTGTTGTAGGAGAATTCAGCATAAGGAAGACAATCCTCCCACTTCATGCCGAAGGAGATCACACAAGCCCTGAGCATATCTTCAAGAATCTGGTTGACACGCTCGACTTGACCGCTTGTTTGAGGATGGAAAGCTGTGCTGAAGCGGATGTTAGTGCCCATGGCCTTCTGGAAAGAATACCAAAACTTCGAGGTAAAGATGCTGCCACGGTCTGAAGAGATCACTTGAGGAATACCATGCAGAGAGACAATTCGAGAGGTATAGAGTTCCGCCAATTGAGTTGCAGTGATCGACTCTTTGATAGGCAGAAAGTGAGCCACTTTGGTGAGTTTGTCGATGACAACGAATATAGCATCATTGCCACGCTTGGACTTTGGAAACCCAGTCACGAAGTCCATTTCAATGTGGTCAAACTTCCATTCTGGAATGGCAAGAGGTTGGAGGAGACCAGCTGGCCTTTGATGTTCTGCCTTCACTCTTCTGCAGACATCACATTCATTCACGAATTGAGCGATCTCGCGCTTCATTCGAGTCCACCAATAAGCTTGCTTAAGGTCCTGATACATCTTCGTGCTCCCAGGGTGGATGGAGAGGAGAGAATTGTGAGCCTCGTTCATGATCACTTTACGGAGGTCACCTTTAGGCACAACAATACGATCCTCGAAGAAGAGAGTGTCCTTGTCATCAAGGCGGTAGCACTTGTACTTGGACTGACTCTTGGCAATCCCAATCTTCACCTTTTTCACCATAGCATCAAGAAGCTGGGCTTGGCGAATCTGGTCTTCTAAGGTAGGAGAGACTTGAAGGTTGGCGAGGAAACCTTGAGGAACAACTTGCAGGTTAAGTTTGCGGAAAGCTTCACAAAGCTCGGGTTGATAAGGCTTGAGAATCAGACTGTTGCAGTAAGCCTTCCTGCTCAAAGCGTCAGCAATCACATTGGCCTTGCCTGGAGTATACTCAATACTCGGATTATACTCTTGAATCATTTCGACCCATCGAGTTTGCCTGAGGTTGAGATTAGGTTGAGTGAAGATGTACTTGAGACTCTTGTGATTAGTGAAAATGTCCACTTTTCTTCCCAATAGAAGATGTCTCCAAGTCAAAAGAGCATGCACAACTGCCGCCAACTCGAGATCATGAGTGGGGTAGTGTTGGGGATATACATAACAGGTAGGCCCACGAAGGGTCGAAATATCATGAAGCATGGGTTCCACACAACATGTGGGTCCAGGTCAATTTCATACAGACACACTATCCACTCGGATAAGCAGCATACTATCCACTCGACCAAGCAACATACCATCCACTCGGATGACGGCTCACCACTCGACCGTACGACTCACTCGGATATACGAAGACCAGCAGGCAGCAAGGCAGTCGGCATCTTTCTAATAGTGAGGGCTTAATAGCGGGCTGGCATTATGGCATTCATACCCCACTTTGTAAAATAGGAGGTGAGGGGGTGGCGCACTCTATATAAGCCACCCCCACCACTAGACTTAGGGGGTTCTTTTCTTCCACCTCTCTCTCTTTTCACCATTAGTCTCAGGACTTAGCTCAGGCATGGGGATCCGTTCCTCTCTTCCACACACACACATTATAATCTCCGGATACATACTAAGATAAAACAAAGCCTCTCCGGAGCACGAGACGTAGGGTTGTTATCTCCACCGTGAGAGGCCCGAACTCGTTAAAACCACCGTGTCACCCATATGCATCTCGATAGATCATGCTCCGTTATCCTACCCCTATTCTACTGTCAGACTTAGAACCACGACAGTTGGCGCCCACCTTGGGGCATGGCGTCTATCGAGCCATGATGCAAATGGTTTTATTTCTTCGATCTTCGTCCGTCGATCAACAATCCTCAATGGAGGGTTTGATCCAAGATGTTTCGGACATCACTCCATTCACAGGGAGTCATGATACTCTTCATACACAGGGATCATGAAGTCCCATTCCATACTATTTTATTCTTTACAATCGATCATCGATGATCTAACAAATCTGTTGGTTTTCTTCCTGTATGAACGATCACCTGGGATCTTGTTTTTGCTATTGTACAGATCAAACAAAAGGGAAAAAAAGGAGCACGGATGCTGGCCACGAGCCCAACCACAACAGCTTTTTTCTCCAATTGATCTTTCAATAGCGACCTGCGCGGTGAAGGCGACAGCTCGACGATGGCCTTCGCGGTACACGCCAGGAGTCAACCACGCAATGGCGACCCCCGCAGCGGACGCACGGCCCCGACGCGGCGTCGACGTCTGGACTGGCCACGTCCCGGACCACAGCGCTCCTCCGAGCGGTCGACTGCAGGACGCAGTCACCAGATCGACTCAGCGCCATCTCAAGCTCTGCCTGTGCAACCTCGCAGGAGAACCCCGTCGACCCGCACTCGGATTCACCGCGGCCGCCTCGCCTCGCGATGGATCCGCACAAAAATTGCCGCCGCCATGGCCGATCAGGGAGTTCTGCTTTCCTTTCTTAATTCCTTCCTATTTATGTCCTGCATGCAGGAGATAAATGGCCGTGAAAACGTTCATTACATGCACGAATTGCTTTAACTCTCACTTAATTAACACCTCTTGCATGCAGACTCTGGACGTTGGCAATTAACTACATGTCATCTCCACCAGCCAGTGGACCTCCCACGACGTGGCAATAAACCGCATGCAGGAGATAAACGACCGAAACTTCCATCGCATGCAATACCGGCCTTAATTCTTGCTTAATTACCACTAATTAAGTTTTTTGCATGCGTGTACAGGTTTTGGACGTGGGCAACCCCATCAATGCATCGTAACGGCAGGCGTTGGATAATCCTACGACCAATGGCCTCTGGCACGACGCCTCGGGGGTTCCTCGGTCCGACGTACGGCAAGCACTCCCTGATAACATGTACGATGGAGTCAACAGCACACTACAGCATCGTCCACTCGGCAGCAACTCCCACCAGTCGACATGGTCACTCGGATGGGACTAGCTCACTCGCACCAAACCGGATCATATGCGCTCGGCCGCCCGTGTGTCATCACTCGGCTGGACATGACCTCATCACTCGACCGCCCTGCACGCGGTGACGAAGCTGTTCGCATCATCATCAACTTGTCCAACTCATCCAGACGCCCCGCGTATCGTCACTTTGTGGGACGCGTCTACTTCACTCAGATGCCCCAACCATCGCCACTCCGCGGGACACATTTACATCATCCGGACGCTCCGCGCGTCGCCACTCTGCGGGGCGCGTCTACGTCACTCGGACGCCTCGCTCGTCGCCACTGCGGCACGTGCGTCTACTTCACTCAGACGCCCCAACCATCGCCACTCCGCGGGACACATTTACATCATCCGGACGCTCCGCGCGTCGCCACTCTGCGGGGCGCGTCTATGTCACTCAGGCGCCTCGCTCGTCGCCACTGCGGCACGCGCCTCTACTTCACCAGGACGCCCCGCGCATCGTCACTCCGGGCCATGCGTCTACATCATCCGGACGCTCCGCGCGTCGCCACTCTGCGGGACGCGTCTACGTCACTCGGACGCCTCGCTCGTCGCCACTGTGGCATGCGCCTCTACTTCACCAGGACGCCCCGCGCATCGTCACTCCGGGCCACGCGTCTACATCATCCGGACGCTCCGCGCGTCGCCACTCTGCGGGACGCGTCTACGTCACTCGGACGCCTCGCATCGGTTGGTCACCTCATCACCACTCGACCGCTCCGGGCCTCGTCAATCGGTTGGTCACCTCATCACCACTCGGTAATCCCGCGACACAGTTTTTACAATCTCATAAATGATTGTTATTCTTTTTATATGCTCTCAATCCCCCAGTGGGTGACTTAGTTGCGAATCCGTCTCGCCTAAGTTTCAAAAAAATCCTACCGAGTGGAGAGCAACCCTCCCACTCGGGGGCTTAGCTGCAGTCCAGTACTCGCCTAAGTTTCAAAAAAATCATGCCGAGTGGAGAGCAACCCTCCCACTCGGGGGCTTAGCTGCAGTCCAGTACTCGCCTAAGTTTCAAAAAAAAAATCCTGCCGAGTGGAGAGCAACCCTCCCACTCGGGGGCTTAGATGCAGTCCAGTACTCGCCTAAGTTTA
>NC_041382.1:362972906-362997900 GCF_002162155.2 Triticum dicoccoides | reverse complement strand
GTTGGTCACCTCATCACCACTCGGCCGTCCCGTGCATCGCCACTCGGTTGGTCACCTCATCACCACTCGGCCACCCCGCGCGCCTTCAGACAGCTAAGTCATTTTACATTCTGTTAATTTCGTCTTCCCGAGTATTTCGTAATTCACACATCACGTTCACTCGGAGGCCACGCCACCAAGTGTACCTCTACGCTCGGTTGCTTATTTTCACATACTTGCTTAGTACTGGTTATGTGACTCCCAAGTCCAACTTCCATTTTTTCGCATACATCATTTACGAACACCAGGTATCGTTCTTCATTTCGAGTTTGCATCGGTCCTCCTGGGCTGCAACTCAGTCGAAACACTACACTTCCGTTTTATTTGAGCTAGTATCCCAATGAGTTCAGTCGGATCTGCCGCTTCGACAAGTTTGAACGGATCCTTCGGTCTTTCAGACTCTTGCTGGTTAACCAGCAAGCCCCTTGCACTCCCAGCGGGTGTCTATGGGTGTTATTCACACAAATCATTTCAGCACACATCAAATTTCCTCAAGAAATTATTGTGTTGACTTGTGCCATTTCTTACACAAGTTACGCGATCACTCGACAGCCTTACGCGCCAACTTCATCGCTGCTCGGACTCGGTCACCATACTGATCCTAGCGCACCACAACACTGACCTTGTCCCTCTGTTGACTTCAAACACGTCCGACCAACCCCTCTATGAAATTCTCTTCATCGTATCAATGATATAGACCTCGTCGGGCATGAGACAGATAAGTCCCTTTCATAATTAAACTTCACACTTCACTCTTTTGCGAGTTTGCCTCTTTCGAGCATCACTCGGAAGCTTCTCCTTATCTTTACCCAAATCCGACTCGATGAATTGCAAATCATCCATTCAAGACTATATTTCTCATATTCCGGCATGTCCGTTGTCGAAGCCTGTAGTATGCTCGGGGGCTGCACCTCATTTGAAATGACACTCGCCTGAGTGGTCGAGTACTTCATCACCAGTCAGATCCTTCACTTCAACAAGTGCATTCGATCCGCCACTTGGACAAGTTTTATAATCACCCAGATGCTCTGCACACCATCTTCTTTCCTACTTAGACTCAGTTGTCACGACGGTCTTGTTGCGTCGCAACTACATAAGCTTCGAAAGCATTCGGCTAAGTCCTCCGAGGACCATTTTCACCGTCCGGTGACACACGACTTCGCCTTAGCCGCTTCGCGCGCCGCCACTCGGTTGTGCACGTCTTCACCACTCGGCTGCCCCATGCATCTTCACTTGGCTAGATATGTAGTCCTACATTCGACCACTTCACACGTCATCACCATTAGGCCGCCCCACGCATCGCCACTCGGTTGCGCGCGTCTTCACCACTCGACCGCTCTGTGCATCGTCACTCGGTTGTACACATCATCGCCCCTCTGCCGCCTCGCGCGTCACCATCAGTTGGACATGTCTTTACCTCTACACCCCCAACACGGGAACGGCTAAGTTACTCATATGGTCAAACCTCATATCACACTCCGTAGCAAGTTTACCTCCTTCGAGCATCACTCGGGGGCTACGCACGGCAGTTGGCCATGTCACCCTCAGAGGTTACGCCCATTTGGTCAACCTGTTGATCACATCAGGAATATTCTTCTGACCATACATGCTCGGTTCGCCGAAGATCTATAAGTGAAGCACGTCCACTTGGATAAATACCCCTTTCATGCAAAAGGGTAAAAATGAAGCACCATCACTAAATCGTACATGCTACCTTACTCGTCGAACATCGTTCGTACAACCACCTCGTTACGCATCCATCCAATTGATTCAATTCCAGACAAAGATATTTGCTGTGCCAACTGCCTGGAGGTTTACCGAGAGACTTAAACCCTCTGCCAGACTCATCTAGTCCGACAGAGGCTCGGGGACTACACCCAGTGGGTGCACTCAGCGTGCCCCCACTGGAAGAGAACTCAGAAAGAAACATTTTTCTCGATGCAAACCCATCTCCAGTATTACTCGACCTCTGAGTCAGAGAAGAACAAGTTCGATCAGTACCAGCTAAGAAGAGTTTTAGTTCTCTCATACCCCCGCCGACTGCCCGCAGTCGACGGCGGTCTCGGGAACTACACCCAGTGGGTGCACTCAGCGTGCCCCCACTGGAGTAATCTCCACTCGGTACGGCCTGACCAGTCCGAGTGATGAACAACAACAAAAAGACAGGCTCTAAGACTCCCGCCAACTGCCCGCAGTCGACGGCAGTCTCGGGGACTACACCCAGTGGGTGCACTCAGCGTGCCCCCACTAGAATGGTATCCACTCGGAACGGTCCGCCCAACCCGAGTGACGGCCAAACAACAAAAAAGACACGTTCCAGGCGTGAAGAAATTCCGAGTAATCAGTTACTCGATGTAGGCCCAGCTCCAAATCACTCCAAAAAAATATTTTATAAGGCGAGTTTAACGCTCCTCCATGGACCTGTTTTGAGCCTTCTTCTAGGACTCAAAGTGTGAAACTCACAAATGTGGATCTGAAACCGACTCGTATTGACGTTCCTCCGGGATAAGAATGGCATCTCTCTAAAAGAGCAGTCCATGTGTCAATCTGGTGGCACGATTTAATGACACGCCCATACTCAGATCACGAGTTAAACCTCTCCCGAGAGATGAACGAATGTCACCAAGTTGCTCCTCACAGACACTTACCTCGATTAGTCGGGAAGCATGGTGCCGGAATCCATTGAGATTTTGTTCAAACCTTGGTTGTCTGAAAGCGCAGCGACATGTACCGAGTATTTCTGTAATCACTCGGACCAAACTATGTCTTACACCAACTCGTTCTGCAAAATCGCAATCGATTCGGGGGCTAATGTTGGGGATATACATAACAGGTAGGCCCACGAAGGGTCGAAATATCATGAAGCATGGGGTCCACACAACATGTGGGTCCAGGTCAATTTCATACAGACACACTATCCACTCGGATAAGCAGCATACTATCCACTCGACCAAGCAACATACCATCCACTCGGATGATGGCTCACCACTCGACCGTACGACTCACTCGGATATACGAAGACCAGCAGGCAGCAAGGCAGTCGGCATCTTTCTAATAGTGAGGGCTTAATAGCGGGCTGGCATTATGGCATTCATACCCCACTTTGTAACATAGGAGGTGAGCGGGTGGCGCACTCTATATAAGCTACCCCCACCACTAGACTTAGGGGGTTCTTTTCTTCCACCTCTCTCTCTTTTCACCATTAGTCTCAGGACTTAGCTCAGGCATGGGGATCCGTTCCTCTCTTCCACACACACACATTATAATCTCCGGATACATACTAAGATAAAACAAAGCCTCTCAGGAGCACGAGACGTAGGGTTGTTATCTCCACCGTGAGAGGCCCGAACTCGTTAAAACCACCGTGTCACCCATATGCATCTCGATAGATCATGCTCCGTTATCCTACCCCTATTCTACTGTCAGACTTAGAACCACGACAGGTAGTTCTTCTCATTAGGCTTCAACTGGCGAGATGTATAAGCAACAACCTTCTTCTATTGCATCAATACTGCGCCAAGACCTTGGAGAGAGGCATCACAAAAGACCTCGTACGGTTTGGATTCATCAGGCGGAGTCAGAACTGGAGCAGTGATCAATTTCTCTTTCAAAGTGTTGAAAGCAATATCACACTCCGGAGACCAAACGTACTTGACGTGCTTCTGGAGAAGATTTGAGAGAGGCTTCGCGATCTTAGAAAAGTTTTCAACGAATCTTCGGCAATAGCTTGTGAGACCGAGAAAACTGCGGAGTTGCTTCACATTCTGAGGAGGTTCCCAATTCACGATTGCAGACACCTTCTCAGGATTCACGGCAATGCCCTTGGCAGAGATGATATGACCAAGATAAAGAACCTCATCGAGCCAAAATTCACACTTGGAGAACTTGGCGTAGAACTGATGTTCTCTAAGCTTATCAAGAACCAAACGCAAGTGCTTGGCATGATCTTCCTTGTTCTTCGAGAAAACCAGAATGTCGTCGAGATAGACCAAAACGAAGTCATTAGTGTAGGCGTTGAAGATGAAGTTCATCATGCGAGAGAACGTCGGAGGAGCGTTGGCGAGGCCAAAAGACATGACAGTGTATTCATATGAACCAAAGCTTGTTCTGAATGTTGTCTTGGGAATATCTTCTTCACGAATGCGAATCTGGTGATAACCCATACGGAGATCAAGCTTGGAGAATACTTGGGCACCTTTGAGTTGTTCGAACAACTCATTGATGTTGGGAAGTGGGTATTTGTTCTTGATGGTCTTCTTGTTCACTGGACGGTAATCAACACAAAGTTGGTCCGTTCCATCCTTCTTCTTCACAAAAAGAACACCACAACCCCACGGAGAAGAACTAGGCCGGATAAGACCCATTTTCTCTTGCATATCGAGTTGCTTCTTCAGCTCTTTCAACTCTTCAGGTCCGAGCTTGTAAGGACGTTTGCACACTGGTTCCGTGCCAGGCTCAAGATCAATAACGAATTCAACTGGCCGGTGCGGAGGCATTCCTGGGAGCTCTTCTGGAAAGACGTCTTGATATTCGCAAACGACTGGAATTTGAGAGATGGCATCCAATTCACCCTTCTCATTGAGAGAAAACAGACAGATGGTATTATCCCGAGCGGCAAAGACAATTACATCCTCAGACGAATGAGTCAATTGAATCTGCCTGGCTGCACAATCAAGCTGAGCCTTGTGCTTAGAAAGCCAATCCATCCCGAGAATAAGATCAATATCCGAGTTACCAAGAACCATTGGAGAAGCCAGAAACTTGAAATCACCCATCATGATAGAAATATCCGGAATCTCGTGATTAGCAAGCAAACATTTACCCGGAGAGACAACTGCTAACTGTTTATGCATAACTTGGGAAGTCAACTCATGCTTAGATGCAAAAGGTTTCGAGATGAAGAAATGCGATGCACCAGTGTCAAAAAGAACTTTTGCAGGAACATCATTAACAGGAAGGTTACCCATAATCACATCTGACGAGTCCTCTGCCTAGGCTGCATTCACCATATTGACCTTGGCGTACTTGGGGTTATGCTTGACCACAGCTGTACTTGCCGATCTGACAGGAGGAGGAGGAAGACGCCTCTGGTTGAGACACTTGTTGGCATAGTGACCCTTTTGTTGGCACTTGTTGCACGTGACCTCTGAAAGCAGACGATGATACGGAGCACTCGATCTTGGAGCTTGAGACGAAGTCTTGTTCTGAAAGCCAGGGTTGGGTGGGTGGGAAGAACCACTGCCACCTTTGCTCTTCTGATGAAACGGCTGACGTAACGGAGGAGGAGGAAGCCAAAACTTCTGCTACTTGGCCACTTGAGTAGAGGAAGAAGGAGTAACATCTCTGACTCGCTTCTTGGAAGCATCACACCTCAACTGAGCAGCCTCTTGCTTCAGTGCCATGTTGTAGAACTCATCGTATCTCAAGGGCTCAAAGAGGACAAGAGCAAGCTGAATTTCTTCTCTGAGACCACCCCTGAACTAGTATATCATGCTCTTCTCATCGGGCACGTCTTGCTTGGCAAAGCGGGCGAGCTTCTGGAACAACTTGTTGTAGTCATAGACAGACAAAGAGCCTTGCTTCAGATTGCGGAATTCCTCACGCTTGCTTTCAACCACGCTCTGCGGAATATGATGAGCTTGGAAATCTTGACGGAAATCATCCCAAGTGATAACACGTCCACCTCTGGAGTCCTTGTACTGCTGGAACCATTCTGCAGCTTGATCTTTGAGTTGGAAGGAAGCGAACTTGACAAAGTCCTCAGGCCTGACGTTACTGCACTCGAAATGCTTGCACAGATCCACAAGCCAATCGTCAGCATCGGTTGCCTCAACACAATTGCTGAAAGTCTTTGGCCCGTTAGCAAGGAACTGGTTGAGTGTAGCAAAGTGACTCTGATTGCTGCCTTGATTCCCATGACTGCCTTGATTGCGCTCTTGAAGAATTTGCATGATCAGCTGTGTATTTGCATTGGTTGCGGCCATCACAGCTTGCCATGCCTCCGGAGGAGGTGGAGGTGGTGGCGGATCAGGATTCGGAGTCGTGCGCGTTGGAGGAGCCATCCTGAAGAGGTTGACCACCATTAGCACATTGACAGATAATATTGAAGCTGAATTCAACGGAATGAAAATTGCAACATATAGTCTTCACATTCGAACAAAATGAACGAATGCATTCCTCTTGAAATGGTCACATATCCATAAACTGGGAAGCCACGTAGAATTAAGGTAGAGAAATAAATCAACAAGGTACGGATCAAGAACGAATAATTGGTAAGAAATCCCAATCTCAAAGCAATATCCGTGGAAGAAGAACTAGAGCTACTAGAATTCCCACCTATGAAACTCCCGAACCTTTCCGGTTATGCAATCAGGTGTTGGGGATACAGGGGAAGCATAATATCTCACCCAAACTAGCAAATCCTACATCCAGCTGTATCCATCCTTCAACACATAACCAAGAAAACTTCGGAAACCATCTACCTCAACCTTCGAAAAGCATCCGTTATACAAGTTATGGCGATACTCCCGAACTCCCGCCCCAGTATTGGGTGGCGTCGAGGTTATCTCACCAACGAACTGCATAAAAGAGATTTTCGATGTCGGCGTACTAAACTCAGGTATTCCAGAACTGCAACGATAAAATTATGATGACAACACCTCAGAGCTCAACTCCCCGGGACACTTCCACTAAACCTCTGACAGGAGGCACCAAGACAATGTTCTCATCATAAAACCATCGGAACGATTCCAAGATACCCGCGTGATCCTAAAATTTTTTTAGTGAAATTTGAGAAGAGAAGAGTCAAAACTCTACGTCAGGATGCCTTACCAGAGCGATGAGGAGACTGGGAAGTAAAAATAATTCCTAAACTCTCCGATATATAATTCCTAAACACTCAAAACATTTTTCTAGACACAACTCGACCACTAAAAATGATCAAACAATGGGGCTCCTAAGGTCGGGGAAGGCTCTGATTACCAACTTGTAACACCCTCGATGCGACTATATCTCCCATGTGTCGAGGCACGACTTAGAGGCATAATCGCATTGAAGGCATATGTCGCAAGTTAGGCAATCTTCACAACATCCCATGTAATATGATAATAAAAAGGGAGATAACATAGTTGGCTTACACTCGCCACGTCAATCAAGTGCATAAATAACATTACATCGTCCAAACACTCATGGCCCGACTACGGCGCCAAAATAAAAGAGAACCCAACATGCGACACGGTCCCAATCACCCCCAACTCGGCACCACTACTGATCATCGGGAAAGGAAACGTAGTATCGTTGAGAGTCTTCGTCGAACTCCCACTTGAGCTCGTACGCGTCTCCTGGAGCAGAATCACCAGGCCCTGCATCTGGTGTGATAGTAATCTGTGAGCCACAGGGACTCAGCAATCTCGCAGCCTCGCGATCAAGACTATTTAAGCTTATAGGTATGGCAAGGTAAAATATGAGTGGAGCTGCAGCAAGCGACTAGCAAGTGTGGTGGCTAACTTATTCGCAAAAGAGAGCGAGAAGAGGAGGCAAAGCATGAGCGAGAAGCTAGAGAACAACCTGCGCAAACATTACTCCAACACCGTGTCCACTTCCCGGACTCCGCCGAGAAGAGGCCATCGCGGTCACACACTCTGTTGATTCATTTTAATTAATTAAGGTTCAAGTTATCTACAACCGGACATTAACAAATTCCCATCTGCCCATAACCGCGGGCACGGCTTTCGAAAGTTCAATCCCTGCAGGGGAGTCCCAACTTAGCCCATGACAACCTCTCACGGTCAACGAAGGAATAAACCTCCTCCCAAGACGTTCCGATCAGACTCGGTATCTCGGTAATTCAAGACACTTCGACAGGTTAAAACAAGACCAGCAACACCGCCCGAATGTGCCGACAAATCCCGATAGGAGCTGCACATATCTCTTTCTCAGGGCACACTCAGATTGTCCAAACTTCCGGTAGGCCAGCCCAGAGTTGCCCCTGGTAGCCACCGGCGGCTGACGGTTTGGACCAACACTCAGAGGAGCACTGGCCCGGGGGGGCTAAAATAATGATGACCCTTGAGTCTGCAGAACCCAAGGGAAAGAAAAGGCTAGGTGGCAAATGGTAAAACCAATGTTGGGCATTGCTGAAAAAGCTTTAATCAAGGAGAAATACCAAGGGGTTCCCATTATAACCCAACCGCGTAAGGAACGCAAAATCCGGGAACATAACACCGATATGACGGAAACTAGGGCGGCAAGAGTGGAACAAAACACTAGGCGAGAGGCCGAGCCTTCCACCCTTTACCAAGTATATAGATGCATTAAGATAACATGGCAATATAGTGATATCCCAACAAGTAAATAAAAGATGTTCCAACAAGGAACGGCCTCCAATCTTCACCTGCAACTAGCAACGCTATAAGAGGGGCTGAGCAAAGCGGTAACATAGCCAATCAACGGTTTGCTAGGACAATGGTGGGTTAGAGGTTTGACATGGAAATTTGGGAGGCTTTCAAGCAAGTGGTAGGCATCGTAGCATTGGCATAGCAAAAGAGCGAGCAAACTAGCATAGCAAAGATAGTAGTGATTTCGAGGGTATGATCATCTTGCCTGCACAGTTGTCAGAGTTGACTGGATCCTCAAAAGCAAACTCAACGGGCTCCTCGTTAGTGAACTCGTCTCCTGGCTCTACCCAAAAAAGACAAACAAGCAACAAGGATACAATCAACCACGTGCAAGGATCAAACAAGACGATGCAACGATGATATGCTATGCGGGATGCGATGCCGGATGCAAAATGCAAAATATGACAGGAAATGCATGAACCCGGCCTCAACTTGGAATTCCAAGGGTGCCACTGGAAAGATGAGATCGCTTGAAAACGATATAAAGAACGCCGGAATCAGAGTTACGGTTTGGAAATGGCAAGCGATTCAAAAATGACACCGGTCTGCGATTTACAGCAAGTAGGCATCTAAATGCAATGAGATGAGCATGCGACAACACCCAAACATGACAACAAAATACATGGCAGGGATGCACACAAGATGCTTAACAAAAGTCTAGCACTGAGCTACGGCCAATTCATCCATTAGGAGGTTCAAACAAGCATGGAAAAAAACGCAAATGGTAAAACCGATCTCAGACTTAGTGAAATTAACACTTGTCTGGAATTTCAGATCATATAGCCCTCTTCGGAGCAACAAAACAACATGCTACAGGACCTGAACATGACAAGGAAAGACATGGCATGGAGCTACTCAACAAGCTTAACAAAAGTCCCTTAGTGACCTTGAGCCAAAAGGGATCACAAAATATACTAACAAGCACACGAACATAGCAAAAACATAATCTGTTTTCAGACTTAGTGAAAACTGGGACATGCTGAAACATAACTCATGAAGGCATGTTTACGAGCTCGATGCACTCACCACGGTGCAAGTCATGGCAAGACAAGCATACATACCTCAAGAAGGCACAAAATACAAGCTAGACATGGCAAGAACAATGGCATAGCATGCGCGGATCAACTACAATAACATCGGCAAAAATCGCAAACAAGTTGACGATCTGCCCAGATTCGCAATGAAGCAAAAGTAGAGCTCAATTGACTCAAGCTAGGGTGCTCCATAATTGCAAACAATGACATGGATGGATAGAGCACTACAATATTAACAAAACTCCCTTACTGATCATCCTCAAAAGAGGCACGGATCACTAGGAAACAACAAGAACATATGGCATCATGAGATAAACAATCCCAGGACTTAGTGAAATCACTAAGTCCCTGAAAACAGAATTAGCAAGTGCACCTCTTCGCAAGCTTGCACAAGTCACCACACACATCCTAAAAATACATGGGTTGCACCTCTGGATAGATGACAAAACCCTTAACAAAACACATGAAGAACTCACAGGCATATCATGCACACATTAATCATGGCAAAAATGACAAAAGTGCTAAACGGAGTAGCAGATCTGACAATTAACTCAAGTAGCCTTCTTCTAACAGCATTTAGGGCATCAAGATGAGCTCAAATGAAAATGATGCAATGGAATGAAATGATGTACCCTCTGAGATGAACATTTTGATATGCTATATTCATGAATCGGACCTACGGTTGCAAAGTTACGGGGCCTCGAACAGTAGCATATGGACTAAAAATTTAGGGACTTAGAGAAAATTAGGTCAACCCTGAAATTTTTAGATCTGGATCGGGGCGGCGCGCGAACCGAGGTGGCCGGGCTCTCGCCGGAGCTTCTCGCCGGAGGAGGAGGGAGGACCGGCCGGGGCTTGCCGGAGACAGGGAGGAGCGGGGACGGCGCGGCGCAGGCGCGGCGCTCCTCGACGGCGGGCTCCCGCGGCAGGGCCGGCGAGGCACGGTACGACGGGCGCGGCGGCCGGCGAGCTGGGCGGCGGCTCGTCGGCGAGCTCCGGGCAGCCGGAGAAGCGGGCGGCGGCGCCGGGCTGGAGGAGACACGCGGCTCGGGCGCTGCGGGGAGCCCTGGCGCGGGGCGGCGGCGATGGATCTGGGCCCGCGCGGGCCTGCCTCGGGCCCCGCGGGCCGGCGCGGTGGGGAGGAGAGAGAGGAGGCGGCTGGGATGAGGTGGCGGCGTCCGATTGGGCCGGAGCGGCGGCGGGGATGACGTGGCGAGCTCCGATAGGCCGGAGTGAGGTGGCGGCGGGCGGTAGACACGTCCGGCGCGGCGTGGACACGTCCGGCGCGCGGAGCTGCAGTTTTTTAGGGTTTCGGGAAGGAAGAAGATCCGAAAACGGAGGGGTGTATATATAGGCATAGAGGGAGCTAGGAGAGTCCAAATGAGGTGCGGTTTTCGGACACGCGATCGTGATCGAACGCTCTAGGACATGGAGCAGAGTTTGGTGGGTTTTGGGCCAAATTGGAGGGGTGTTGGGCTGCAACACACACGAGGCCTTTTCGGTCCCTCGGTTAACCGTTGGAGTATCAAACGAAGTCCAAATGATACGAAACTTGACAGGCGGTCTATCGGTAGTAAACCAAGGCCGCTTGGCAAGTCTCGGTCCAATCCGGAAATGTTTAATCCCTACACACGAAAGAAAGCTAGAAATGACCACCGGAGGAGAACGAAGCGCCGGAATGCAAAACGGACAACGGGGAAAATGCTCGAATGCATGAGACAAACACGTATGCAAATGCAATGCACATGATGACATGATATGAGATGCATGACAACGACAACAACACACGGAGACAAAGACCCAAACCCGAGAAAATAAAATAACTTAACGCCGGAAATGGCAAGAGTTGGAGTACAAATAGGGAAAGTTACATCCGGGGTGTTACACAATAATCGGGATACTTACCGGGGATGACCGTAGTTTGAGGAGTTCATGTATTCACTAAGTGTTAATGCTTTGGTCCGGTACTCTATTAAAAGGAGGCCTTAATATCCCTTAGTTTCCAATAGGACCCCACTGCCACGGGAGGGTAGGAAAAAGAATGTCATGCAAGTTCTTTTCCATAAGCATGTATGACTATATTCGGAATACATGCCTACATTACATTGATGAACTGGAGCTAGTTCTGTGTCACCCTATGTTATAACTATTGCATGAGGAATCGCATCTGACAATTATCCATCATTGATCCATTGCCTACGAGCTTTTCACATATTGATCTTTGCTTAGTTACTTTTCCGTTACCGCTGTTACAATTACTACAAAACTGCTACTGTTATTGTTACTTTTGCTACCGTTACCGCTACTATCATATTACTTTGCTACTAAATACTTGCTACCGATATAAAATGTTTCAGGTGCAGTTGAATTGACAACTCAACTGTTAATACTTGAGAATATTCTTTGGCTCCCCTTGTGTCTAATCAATAAATTTGGGTTGAATACTCTACCCTCGAAAACTGTTGCGATCCCGTATACTTGTGGGTTATCAGCAACCTCTGCTTCCCTCTGTGAAGGGCCTTTCTTTTAATTTTATATATTTAGTTTTATGCAAGAGTCAAAGTATTCTTCTCTATTCCTTTTTATTTTCTCCTTTGCAAGCATCATGTGGCGAGGAAAGATCTTGGCACATATATCCAGTTGAATATGGGTGGACATGAGTTATTATTGTTGACATCACCCTTGAGGTGAATGCTTTGGGAGGCGAAACTATAAGCCCTTATCTTCCTATGTGTCTGGTTGAAACGTTTTGCCCATGGCTACGCGGTGAGTGTTAGCAATCATAGAATACTATATGATGGTTGAGTATGTGGACTTGCCAAAAGGCTTCGATACGTGACCCTTCCTGAAAAGATGATGAATTGTAGTTGCAAAGTTGACTGAGAATATAGTTTGTTGATTTTTAATAGAGTTTATGCTTTATACTTCGATGTTGTGATGAATTGTTACTTGTTCACGAGAAGCTTATGATAAAAGTTATGTGATAAAAGTTCTATGATAAAGTTTGTTGCTGTTATAATAATATACATGATGCTTCTATGTCCGTATTTTGTTTTTACCCACAACTCTCTCTCTCTCTCTCTCTCTCTCTCTCTCTCTCTCTCTCTCTCTCTCTCTCTCTCTCTCTAAGCATGTGGACATGTTTTTCGATTTCGATTTTCACTTGAGGACAAGCAAGGTCTAAGCTCGGGGGAGTTGAGACGTCCACTTTGCATCATGTTTACCTACTGTTATTTACTATGTTTTATTGCATAATAATGCTTTTTGGAGTAGTTCTAATGCATTTTCTCTAATGATATGCAAGGTCTACACAAAGTGGGAGAATGCCGGCAGCTGGAATTCTGGACCTGGAAAAGCTATGTCAGAGTTACCTATTTTGCACATATCCAAATGAGCTGAAAATTTACAGAGAATTATTTTGGAATATATGAGGAATATTGGAGCAAATAACCACCAGAGGGGGCCCACCAGGTGGGCACAACCCACCTGGGCGTGCCATGGAGCCCAGGCGCGCCCTGGTGGGTTGTGCCCTCCTCGGCCTACCTTCGGTGTCCCTCTTCTGGTATATATGTCATTTTGACCTAGAAAAAAATTAGGAGAGGAATTTCTGGACGAAGCACCGCCGTCTCGAGGCGGAACTTGAACAGGAGCACTTTTGCCCTTTGGCGGAACGATTCCACCGGGGGAACTTCCCTCCCGGAGGGGGAAATCATCGTCATCATCACCAACAACTCTCCCATGTTGGGGAGGGCAATCTTCAGCAACATCTTCAACATCACCATCTCGTCTCAAACCCTGGTTCATCTCTTGTGTTTAATCTTTGCACCGAAACCTTTGATTAGTGCTTGTGGGTAACTAATAGTGTTGATTACTTCTTATAGTTTATTACTATATGGTTTATTTGGTGGAAGATTATATGTTCAGATCCATTATGCTATTTAATACCCCTCTGATCTTGAGCATGATTATCATTTGTGAGTAGTTTCTTTTGTTCTTGAGGTCACGGGAGAAATCTTGTTGCAAGTAATCATGTGAACTTGATATGTGTTCGATATTTTGATGTTATGTATGTTGTGATTCCCTTAGTGATGTCATGTGAACGTCGACTACATGACACTTCACTTTATTTTGGCCTAACGGAATGCATTATGGAGTAGTTATTAGATGATGGGTTGCTAGAGTGACAGAAGCTTAAACCCTAGTTTATGCGCTATTCCATAAGGGACCAATTTGGATCCAAAAGTTCAATGCTATGGTTAGATACTATCCTAATACTTTTCTCATAGTTGCGGATGCTTGCGAGGGGGTTAATCATAATTAGGAGGCTTGTTCAAGTAAGAACAATACCTAAGCACCGTTCCACCCACATATCAAATTATCAAAGTAGCGAACACAAATCGAACCAACATGATGAAAGTGACTAGATGAAGTTCCCGTGTACCCTCAAGAACACTTTGCCTATTATAAGAGACAGTTTTGGCATGTCCTTTGCCACAATAGGATTGGGCTACCTTGCTGCACTTTATCTATCGTTACCGTTACTTGCTCATTACAAAATATCTTTCTATCAAACTATCTGTTACCAACAATTCCAGTGCTTGCAGAAAACTACCTTGCTAAAAACCACTTGTCGTTTCCTTCTGCTCCTCATTGGGTTCTACAGTCTTACTTATCGAAAGGAATATGATTGATCCCCTATACTTGTGTGTCATCATCCTACAGAACTCTGCGCTTGGAGGCCCAATACTAGTCTACAAGAATAAAGTTGCGTAGTAGACATCAAGCTCTTTTCTGGCGCCATTGCTGGGGAGGTGAGTGCTTGAAGGTATATCTTTAGATCTTGCAATTGAATCTTTTAGTTTCTTTTTTTATCACTAATTTGGTTTATAAAATAAAACTACAAAAAAATGTAATTGAGGTTGCCACATATAATTCATCTTTATAATGTCTTTCTTGAAAACGATGGATCGGAAAATTGTGTCAAAGTGTTAGAAGAAGTCAATAGAATGTTTGGCATAAAATCCATGAATGATGAACATGATTGGAATGTTGTTAGTATGAATTCCTTGAATATCCATGATGCTAATGATATGCAAAGCCACAAGCTTGAGGATGCTATGTTTCATGAAGATGATATTTTTTGTCCCCCAAGTTTTGATGAACAAATTTATTATGATGATAGCATGCCTCCTATTTATGATGATTATGTTTATCAAAGTGGGTTTGGAAGAGTGTCAACTCTAGTTAATGATACCACTATTTTGGAGGATGTCGAATCTTTTCATGTAACATCCCAATTTTCAATTTGGATGTTTATAAATATGTCATTCATGTGCATCCATGATTTATGCATTTTTGCCCATTTGTTTTATTTGAATTTTGATCCAAGGAACTTTGATCAACTCAAGGACCAAAAGAGAGATTTTGAAGTTCCCTAAAACCATTTTGAAAATTTCAAAGTTGGGAATTTGGATCAAATTTGGTTTCACCAAAATTTATTTCCATTATTTCAGAAATAAAATAAAGAGAGAAGATAAAAGGACTTCTTCAAAAACAGAAAAAGAAATATTGTAAATTTAATTTGGAATCAAAATATATTTGTTGGGTTTTATTTGCAATTTATTTTGTTGCAAATTTTATTAGTATAGCAAAAATGTTTATGTTTAAAATTTGCATTTTAGGCCAGATAAAAGTTCACAGGGTCATATATAAGACCATATAATTATGTGAAATTTTCTGGAATTTTTTAGACTTATTTTACTTATATTTTTTGGTACTTTAGTGTTTCTGTAAAGAAAACATAAAAATGTTTTTTTTTTGAAAAAAAGGAGAAAGCTGCCAGGCCAGGCCAACTGGCCCAGCCCAGCAGCAAGGCGACACCCAAGCCAGCGCAGACAGCGAGGCCAGAATTTCCTATTCGCTACTTATTACGGCAAGTTGTCGCGCCTTCGCACAGGGCGCAACTCACTCTGGGCCAGCCCATTTGTTGTCGTTTCCATTCTCGTGAGATTAAAAATAGCAAAAATGCGAGATTAAAAATGGTTTGTGCTAGGTATCGAACCCATCACTTCATGTAGATGTAACAGCTGTGCTAGCCACCGTGACTGGCCTGTGCAAGTTAACAAACAACAACGCGAAACTTAGAGAAACAAACAGCAGCAACAAAACCACTACTGCAGGATGCTGCTAGTGCGACACTACGATCAGAGACCCTTCGACGAAACTGTGTGCGATGCAATAATCGCAAATGGTGGTGTAAAAACCCGTCAAAAAAGGTGCAAAATGTTTGCGATGGAGGATGCATCAAACATGGTTCAGATTTTAGTTGTGTGTGTGATGCAGGGCATACGGTTTAGTTCAATTAACTGTTTGTGATGAGGAGGAAAAAAAGAAACGAGCAGCCAGATGAAGGTGTGTGCGATATACAGCATACGGTTTACTCAGATGAACTGTTTGTGATTAGGCAACACAAAATAAATGGTCAGCCAGACCAAGGTGTGTGCGATATGCGGCATGTGGTTCACTCGGATGAACTGTTTGTGTTGAGACAAGAGAACAGAAATGGTTCAATATAACAAGATGTGTGTGATACACGGTAAACAAGTCTGTAATTAGAAATGTGTGCGAAGACCGATAATAACACAGACAGTTGCTCCTAATAAGACGTGTGTGTTGTGCGATGGGATTGCATACAGAATAACAACATTATATACACACTTATAAGGACATGGTTGCATACTCAAATTAAACATCCACTTACATTGGTGGCTACTACAACCATGGAATTTATACACACCAAAGTAAACTATTACATGCATAATTACATAGGTGGCTACTACACACATGATATTTCCACACACAAAGTAAACTATATTTTACATGCATGATTAACTAGCATAAACGATCATCTGATCATCATCTACTTCTTGTGACGCTTGCTCTGCTTGTGGCTTGATCCGGGCTCATCAATTTGGGTAACGAGGCACTTCCTCATGTCAATGATCCGCCTGTGCATCTTGTAGCATGTGTACATGCTCTTGGCCACGAACCTGAGGTGAGGTTCATCCAGGACCTGTGCCAGGATAGGGGACTTGTTCTCTGGGCATCCTCTTCATCTTTTCATAGTAGGGGTCGATGATGGTCGAGGCGAGTTCGACCAGGGAGTCCTTCCGTGCTGCCCCAGACCCTGTCGTGGTCACGGATTTCGACATGGTTCTTGTAGGCCAAGCCCGTAACACTGAGCACTTTTACATCATCGGTGGTTTCAACCATGGCGAACTTGTAGTCGGTGCTATTGACAAACCTTTTGAAACGGTCGCAAGGCTTTGTGGCCATGCAGTAGTGGTAGATTAGGACATGATGGCGCACGCACAACTGGGCGATGACAACCTTCTTATCTATGCCAGGACGACCGACGGTGAACTCGAGGTCGATGTCGACCACCTTATACTTGTCTCGAGCAAGCAACTGCTCATCGTTGTTGATGTAGTTGTCCACCATGGCCGAGTCGATGGTGTACACCACTTGGAGATCTGTCTCCCTCGCATGGGTCTCCACTCTATGCTCGCCGAACTCCATTGGAGCACCGCTAGACATCCCCTCTCTATGTGTCATCGTGGGTGTGCTTGTTGTGTTTTGGGGCGCAATCGAAAGGTTGAAGATACTAAGGTTATAATGGCCACGGGAATTAAAGGGGAAACCGGGCTGCTAGGAATATTGGCACTCCCTGATGGCAGTTCTAATTTGTAGCACGAAACTCCATGTGGGGACCCCGACTCATAAGTCGTGATCACCTAATGCACATGTACAGTGATCCCAGAGATCAATGCTCACTGAACACACAGAAGCTGAATAACAAGAGTCTTACATCCATACATATCGTCTTCCATAAATTAAGACCATTATGGTCGAGTCTTGAGTATAACTTCACAGCGGAAATCTTCCTCGATAACTTGGACCCATGCCATCTGCCTTAACCCTACAGGAATTCTGACTGGGAAGCATCCTAGCTCGCATGTTCGTCACCGAAGTATTCTACATCATATCCTATTCTTTCATGCCTGGCCAATAAAATAACCAGTGGCAAGCCAATGAGTACTTTGAATGTACTCGCAAGCAACCCAAGGGTGATAACATAATAATTATGCAAGGCTCTACTGCTAATTTGGCATTTTTGCGGAAAGCTAGTTTTTCTCGTGCAAGTATGATCATCATTTATCAAGGACATGAATGTGTCTGCAACAAGTATCAGGAGGTTACAGACATCAACATCGAGAAAGAGTTATGAACAACTCATGCTCAAGCTCACCGTGACTTTCTCACGAATCACATCAACAGATTTACCAAACCGTGTTGTTTTCCAGAAACTTATGGACATAGTCTAAGCAGCACCACCCAACTGTCCTTGACCGTGGACACGGCTATTCGAATAGTTTTACACTCTGCAGAGGTTGCACACTTTACCCACAAGATCCGGGGAACTTCCGTGTCACCCACGACCCGTGGTACCTCAAGTACCCGGGGTAAGCACCCGATCACTATCTTTCCCTAGACGACACTAACATAGGGTCCACTCGATTGGTAGTAACCCATGTACCCAACATTTCACAACTTAAAATTGTGGATCCTCGCTCCCATGTTTGTCACATACCACTGGCACGGGGTACCAACGGTGTGTCCGGTGCCCCATAAAAATGTTCTTGGCCGCCCTACCTGGCATGACCCCGTCCCGAGAGAGCGCAACAACAACTCTCCCGTCACTAGTAATGCGGGCTCCAAGCTAGTATCGGCCTAGGTAATCAATAATGCCCTTTCCCATATAAGGGTAGAGTGGTTGCGCATGTAAGGTTGGGACGGTCGACAAATCTTAAATCTAATCCGTCTTTGTAAACAACACTTTTATCAAGCCTCGGTACACTACTTCTCCAACAAGTAGTGACCTAGTTCATGATGATCTCCCAGGGGCATCAGTGGCACCCACTAGGGCTGTTAGCAAGTATGTCAAACCACACTTGTTTCTTTCCATGCATAGCCCTGACACCTTTTGCATAGCCAACTACTATAGCATATATTTCTATAATCCATCAACACAACTCTAAATAAGGATAGAGTCATGAACAATGCAAGTATCAACGGGTATGCAACAAAGGCAAGCCCAGCCAGGTTGCCATTCAAGAACCATCATGCACTCGATGAAACAGTGAAAATGTTCTCGTGATATAAAAGGGTTCAACATGGTCAAAGGGCTGACCTGGAGGTGGTTGGAGGGCACGGGAGGAGGAATGGGCTGGCCTGGGTGGTGTACGGGAGATAGAGGGAGCAAATGGAGCAGCGAGGAGGGCCTGGAATGGCCTTAAGTAGTGAGGCCAGGTGCGCCGTAGGCGGAGCTCACGACCATGGCCTGGGGCGTCGCCAGAGGCCATACGGGCACTTTGCGGCGTGTCTGGGCGCTTGTGGTCGTGGTCTAGGCCGGGGGAAAAGGAGAGGGGGAGCGGGGCGAGCTCCTGGCGGGACCTGAGCTCGCGCGTCCACTGGCCGAGCCGGGCGGCGTCGGGCATGGGCAGCACCGGGTGAGAGAGAGGGAGAGAGGAGGGGGCCAGCAGGGCTGTCGTAGTGCAGACGTCGAGGGCCTCGACTAGCGCGCTGGGGCGGCCCGAGGTGGTGGGGGAGCGCGGCGTCAACGGTCGGGTGCTCTGCCAGGCGCTCCAGAGCGCGCAAGTGGCCGACATCCGCGGCTTTTCCGCGCGCACTCGGGCGTCCACTTGTGTCTAGTGGCTGCAGGGGGAGTAAACAAAGTGGAAATGGCATTGGATGCCTTGGGGAGCCAGTAGAAGAGAGGAGGGGTAGAGAGAGAGTGAAAATGCTGCTGTCCAGAGAAGAAAAATGGGGTTTCACCCCCCTCAATCATTTCCCCTTGGGCTGGAAAGCTTGTGGGAGGTTAAGAGGGACTAGATTAGGGTGTGGGTGGAGTTTCAACTCATGGAGATTAGTGGAAGGGGCTGAAACATGGAGTTTTAAATTTTGTCAGAAGGTGTTTGATGGTAGTTTGGGAAAGCAAATGCATTCCCCTTGCCATCATATTTAACAGGAGTGAGTGGCATCACATAAAAGTAGTGACCACCAATTTTGAGGACAAGTGGAGAAAGTGGCCAATGCAACTTTTGTAAACCCTAGAAATCAACAGAAATGACTTTTCCAAGATTTAGTCATGCAAATATATTTTCCTTGATGCACCACTTGGTGTAGTGTCATCATTTGCGGATTTGAACATGTCCACAAAAATTCAGATCAAGAGGACACACTAGGCAATGTAGAGTTGTTCAAATTTGGTTCTGGACAGAAAGGGTTTTGGAACACTTTGATCATGACATCCTTCTCTCCAACTTGTGCCATTTTGCCTAGATGCATTATTACACCATTTGAGCATGTGCACCAAGTTTGAGAGCATTTGGACATGTTTGGCAGTGCAAAGTTGTTCAAACTTGAAAAAGGACATAAATGGTTTTGAGAGGGTTTGGTGGGGCTATATTGTTCTCCATGACATGAGACTTTGTAGGATCCTCAAGTAGGTCATTTTGGACATGATAGAATTTTCCTGTATTTAATGGAGAATAGTTTCTTTGCAAACATTTCAAAAGCTTGAAATGTCCAGAAATAGTTTTTGAGGGATTTGACCAATAATTTGAACATGACCATGTGTTGAAACTCTTATATATGGACAATATATGTCCATTGAGCTTCCCTAAATTTTCTCAAATATTTTTGAAACATTAAAATAATTTTAACCTATTAAAGACCATTTCTGTCCTTAAGAAATGCCTTTAAATAAAATATGAAAATAATTTTTAAAATTATATTTTTGAGGTTTATGGGAGCCCTATACCTAATAGGTTTCAAATATACTTTTTGAAAGATTTTTCACACCCTTAATTAAGTACTTGTAGTTCAAGTCTCAATTTAGGGGTTTTTGGAAAAAACTAATTTAGAAAATACTTTTTGGCCAAAATATTTTTGAAAGAAATTATTTTTATGTCCTGCACACATGGCATGATCATTGGGCAAGGTTTTGGATCAAGGAGAATGAGTATAAGAGTTGGAGGATTTATTTGATTTTTAGAGCACTTGCAACCAACACACAAAAATCAAATCAAGCAAAGACCAAAACACTCAAAAGTTTTTGTCAAACCACATTTTATCATGATTATCCTAGCTCCCATGTTTGTCACATACCACTGGCACGGGGTACCAACGGTGTGTCCGGTGCCCCATAAAAATGTTCTTGGCCGCCCTACCTGGCATGACCCCGTCCCGAGAGAGCGCAACAACAACTCTCCCGTCACTAGTAATGTGGGCTCCAAGCTAGTATCGGCCTAGGTAATCAATAATTCCCTTTCCCATATAAGGGTAGAGTGGTTGCGCATGTAAGGTTGGGACGGTCGACAAATCTTAAATCTAATCTGTCTCTGTAAACAACACTTTTATCAAGCCTCGGTACACTTCTTCTCCAACTAGTAGTGACCTAGTTCATCATCATCTCCCAGGGGCATCAGTGGCATCCACTAGGGCTGTTTGCAAGTATGTCAAACCACACTTGTTTCTTTTCATGCATAGCCCGGACACCTTTTGCGTAGCCAACTACTATAGCATATATTTCTATAATCCATCAACACAACTCTAAACAAGGATAGATTCATGAACAATGCAAGTATCAACGGGTGTGCAATAGAGGCAAGCCCAGCAAGGTTGCCATTCAAGAACCATCATGCACTCGATGAACAGTGAAAATGTTCTCGTGATATAAAAGGGTTCAACATGGTCAAAGGGCTGCTTGCCTGGTTCATCAGAGTCTTCAAATCTTCTGGTCCATCTCCGAGTATTTCGTCTACTTCGTCAACTAATGTCAGAAACAATCATAGTAAGCAACACAACAAGGCAAAAAATAAAAGTGCTCTAAAAATATTAATTTGACTTTTCTAGGACATCTCTGGTTATATGAAAAATAACCATAGTGGTTTCATTGGGATTGGGTCAGTGGATATTCCTGAACATTTCAATATGATGGAATCAAGGGATTTGTGGATTTGCAAGAAGTGTATAGAAATATATTTTTGAAAAATGAGCAAAGACACCCATTTAATAAACCATGATTTTAGAAGCATCTAGGAGTTGGTTTCACTGGATTTGGAGTTCAAATGAATTTCCTATGAATTTGCAAAGTTGACAAATATGAAGAAATGGCTCATTATTTTGTGTGGGACAGAACGTATTAAGAAAAATGTTCATAAGCTAAGTTATGAATTTAGAAGCATCTAGGAATTTGAATCATGGCATCTGGATCAAAGATGATCTCTTTGTGATTTTCCAAAGTCCATCACAGAAATAGGGAAATGGGGTTTTGTGAAATATGTGTGAAAGAAAGTATTCTGGAAAAATGTACAAATAGCACCATGAGATAGGTCACAAATTTAGAAACTACTAGAAATTTTGAATCATCAAATTTGGAGTTAATTTGAATTGTTTATGGATTTTTGTACAGAAAAGAAAAAGGAAAAGGTTTTTACCCAAACGGGCTGGATCTGGGCGGCAACAGCGTGCTTTGGGCGAGGCTTAACGGTAGGGCGCCGCTGGGCCGGCCCAGCAGCTCGGCCGCGCGCGCTGAGGGGGGGGGTTGACGTTGAAGGTGGCTTCGCGGAGGCCCGCCTTCATGCCGGGGAGGCGGATTTCGCTGAAGCCGTTTCCACTTAAACGGCGGGGCCCGGCGCTCAGGCCATCTCCTACCTCCTGCTCGAACAGAGCAGAGGCAGGGGAGGCGAGGCCGAGCGGTGCCAGCGCTCTCTCCGGCGGTACCGGCCACCTCCGGCTACGCCCAGCATGCCGACGGATTCAGGAGAGCGTGATGCACCCGCCGAGGTGCGCGACGACGGCTGGGGTGGCCGGATGCAAGCGGTGCATAGCCCACGGCGGACGGAGGCGACAGTGAGGTTGGGGTATGGCGCTGCAGCTACGGAGAGGACGGAATGAAGAGGGGGAGATATGCATGATGGTAGCGGAGATGTTCTTAGGCCATGAGGTGGAGAGGAGGGGCTCGGGTTGGCACGAATTTGGGCAGAGTCCGACGGCTCGGCTCCGGCCATGGAGGTGGTTGGAGGGCACGGGAGGAGGAATGGGCTGGCCTGGGTGGTGTACGGGAGATAGAGGGAGCAAATGGAGCAGCGAGGAGGGCCTGGAATGACCTTAAGTAGTGAGGCCAGGTGCGTCGTAGGCGGAGCTCACGACCATGGCCTGGGGCGTCGCCAGAGGCCATACGGGCACTCTGGGGCATGTTTCGGGCGCTTGTGGTCGTGGTCCAGGCCGAGGGAAAATGAGAGGGGGAGCGGGGTGAGCTCCTGGCGGGACCCGAGCTCGTGTGCCCATTGGCCGAGCCGGGCGGCGTCGAGCACGGGAGTAGGGGGTGAGAGAGAGGGAGAGAGGAGGGGCCAACAGGGCTGTCGTGGTGCGGACGTCGAGGGCATCGTCTGGCGCGCTGGGGCAGCCCGAGGTGGTGGGGGAGCGAGGTGTCAACGGTCGGGTGCTCTGTCAGGTGCTCCAGAGCGCGCAAGTGGCTGGCATCCGCGGCTTTTCCGCGCGCACTCGCGCGTCCACTTGTGTCTAGTGGCTGCAGGGGGGAGTAAACAAAGTGGAAATGGCATTGGATGCCTTAGGGAGCCAGTAGAAGAGAGGAGGGGTAGAGAGAGAGAGTGAAAATGTTGTTGTCCAGAGAAGAAAAATGGGGTTTTGCCCCCCTCAACCATTGCCCCTTGGGCTGGAAAGCTTGTGGGGGGTTAAGAGGGACTAGATTAGGGTGTGGGTGGAGTTTCAACTCATGGAGATTAGTGGAAGGGGCTGAAACATGGAGTTTTAAATTTTGTAGCAAGTGTTTGATGGTAGTTTTGGAAAGCAAATGCATTCTCCTTGCCATCATATTTAACAGGAGTGAGTGGCATCACATAAAAGTAGTGACCACCAACTTTGAGGTCAAGTGGAGAAAGTGGCCAATGCAACTTTTGTAAACCCTGGAAATCAATAGAAATGACTTTTCAAGATTTAGTCATGCAAACCTATTCTCCTTGATGCACCACTTGGTGTAGTGTCATCATTTGAGGATTTGAACATGTCCACAAAAATTCAGATCAAAAGGACACACTTGGCAATGTAGAGTTGTTCAAATTTGGTTCTGGACAGAAAGGGTTTTAGAACACTTTGATCATGATATCCTTCTCTCCAACTTGTGCCATTTTGCCTAGATGCATTATTACACCATTTGAGCATGTGCACCAAGTTTGAGAGCATTTGGACATGTTTGGCAGTGCAAAGTTGTTCAAACTTGAGAAAGGACAGAAATGGTTTTGAGAGGGTTTGGTGGGGCTATATTGTTCTCCATGACATGAGACTTTGTAGGATCCTCAAGTAGGTCATTTTGGACATGATAGAATTTTCCTGTATTTAATGGAGAATATTTTCTTTGTAAACATTTCAAAAGCTTGAATGTCCAGAAATAGTTTTTGAGGGATTTGACCAATAATTTGAATATGACCATGTGTTGAAACTCTTATATATGGACAATATATGTCCATTGAGCTTCCCTAAATTTTCTCAAATATTTTTGAAACATTAAAATAATTTTAACCTATCAAAGTCCATTTGTGGCCTTAAGAAAAGCCTTTAAATAAAATAGGAAAATAATTTTTAAAATTATATTTTTGTGGTTTATGGGAGCCCTATACCTAATAGGTTTCAAATATACTTTTGAAAGATTTTTCACACCTTTAATTAAGTACTTGTAGTTCAAGTCTCAATTCAGGGGTTTTTGGAAAAACCTAATTTAGAAAATACTTTTTGGCCAAAATAGTTTTGAAAGAAATTATTTTTATGTCCTGCACACATGGCATGATCATTGGGCAAGTTTTTGGATCAAGGAGAAGGAGTATAAAAGTTGGAGGATTTATTTGATTTTTAGAGCACTTGCAACCAACACACAAAAATCAAATCAAGCAAAGACCAAAACACTCAAAAGTTTTTGTCAAACCACAATTTATCATGATTAATTAGCTTAAGTGTTGTGAAATGAAAATCAGGGTGTGACACTCCATCGTGCCGCACGTAACTGCATCGTGTGGCAACGCGCGCGGTGCAACCGCATGCATATGGGGCCCCCAACGTGATCGTGCGCACGCCCAACCGCTGGCAGAGCGCGCACGGAGGAACGCAAACAAAGCGCTCCGCGGCCGCCTCAACGACAAGCAACCGGTGGGTCTATTCTAATAATACCCCTTAAGACCTTATTCTAATAACACTTCCTCTTATTCTGATAACACGGCCGAGCGACCCACGGTTACAGACTAATCCAGCAAAAATGCCCGCCTTATCCTCTCGTCACCCACCCAAAACATCTCTCTCTCCCCCACGGCCTCCCCCACGCCCCACACCCATGCCCACTGCTGCACCACCACCTCCCCTGCTTCCCCCGCGCCGACGCTGCAACACCAC
>NC_041382.1:362969894-362972630 GCF_002162155.2 Triticum dicoccoides | reverse complement strand
ATGGCGCTGCAACACCGCCCAGCACCCTGATCCGTACCTGCCTCTCCTTGCGAATCCTCCTCCCCATCCCAAGCTCTCGTCCTCCTAGCCAAGATCCATGGCCGTCGCAGCCCACCCCTTGGGCCTAGCCAATCCCCACTCCCCACCTTCCTTCTCTCCACCATGGTCTCGCCGCCATCAGCCCCAGGGCCGACCAACAACTCTGGCCACGCCCCTGCCAAGCAACCACTGGATCCACTCCGCCACCGATGCACATCTCCCCAACTCCCCTCCCCTAGCGTGCTCACCTCCCACCTCAGGGGTCACTGGATCGGGATCCAGGCCGGGGGCTCCCCCTAACTACGCAACACCGTCGGATCGGCCTCCCCGCGCCCCTGAGATTCCAGATCGGGCCTCCCCCCAAGGAGTACACCATGCAGCTCGGGCAGCACGCTCGTGCGGTTCGGCCGTCCCGCAATGGCCGTTGTCCTCGCGTGTGCGCCCTACTGGCCATGTCATGCGCCATCGGGACCGCGGCTGCCTCCATTCGTCAGTGCGCTAGCTTCCCCGATGAACAGCCCATCTGGAAATGAGCTTCCCCTTCTCCCCTTGCAGCCCATACATCCAGACTTGTAGTGCGCTGGGCGCGCGATGTGGTTTGGTGCGCCTAGCCATGCAGTTGACGGCTCCTGGTGCAGTCCACTACTTTTTTTGGTTCATGCAGTTCCAGTGCAATGCATCTCATGTCGGTCCGTTGTTGCTAATTGCTACAAATCAGTTTAAGTTTCTTTTGCAGGAGGGAGGCGAAGAAGCAAACAAAGAGATAGAGAAATGCACTACACACTCAGACTAAAAAATGTTGTTGATGATGGTTTGCTAGTTAATGAATCATGCCGTAAAATGTGTATTATGAAGTCCACTATTTGCACCAAGAAGTTCGGCTGAGCCCGTATCTCAGCTCACCGGTCGTCTCTCCTGCAGTTTGATTATGTAGCATAGCTTTTTGTTTAGCCAGTGTGCAGTTCGGGATACATAGCCGAGCTGTTCAACAGAAAAAAAAATGCAACTTCGAGGGTGGTTTGCTGGCTGTTGACTTTATTGTTTGCTCTAGCTGTTGACTTTATTGATTAATACGGAAGAAGACTAACAACGAAAAAAGAAGGAAAGAAGTGCACTGCAGCCCCTTAGTGGTTCACCTTGTATAAAAAAGAGAAAGAAATCCCCAGAGAAAGTTTACTTTCTTTCTCGAATGCAATTTTTTTGTATGTGGGACGATTGGAAAAAATAGTTCACTCCAATTTGTGTAGCAGCTCATTGCACCTATGTATAAAGTGCATCGTGTGTCTCAAAAATCAGTCGACTACATCAACACGTGCAGTGCGTTTGGTCCTCAGATGTGGTTCATTTTCAGATTGATGATGTTCACTTGCACCCAACATGAAAGTGTGAAAATTTTAGTGAAACAACAAGATGGTAATGCGGTTCACTTTGATATATGATGTGGTTCGCTTGCCCTAGTCTCCGTAGTCCACTCTCGTTAATAACAAATGTTGAAAAAAAGACAACAAAAACTCGTCTGAGAAAAAAAATTACGTTCCACAAAAGAAATCATGAAGTTTACTTACCGTCTGATGTAGTGCGGTTTTCACTCTACAGCAGTGCGGTCGGCCGTATGATGTTGTTCACCCCGTAAGTGCAAAAAAATTATTACGAAAGCGGAAAAAAAGTAATGTGGTTCACTTCTTGATAGTGTTGTGGTTCATTTACACCCGATGTGAATTGTAGTCTACTTTCTCGTCCTTGAAAAAAATTACGTTTGAATAAAATAAACCATGCAGTTCTCTAACACGTCTGATGCAGTGCAGTCTTTCATCTGATGCAGTGCAGTTTTCAGTCGGATGAAGTACCCACGTCGATTTGGGTGTCGCGAAAAAACAGAGTGTCCGCATTTTGATAAATTTAAAACTGCTCTTAAACCATAACGAATTAGAAAGAGTGTTCTACATGAAAAAGTTGCGTCTCGTCGATATCTTTCTAACGACATATCATTTGAATCATTTCGACAACCGATTTGTAAAAATTTCGCGAAAAACGGCCGCTGTCACTCATCGTCCATCGTACAATTTCTAAAATTAACTTAAAACCGTGAGGAATCTCAAAAACATTTCAACATATGAAAGTTGCGCCTCTTTCCATAGCTCTTCAACGGGATATTACACGCCTCGTTTTGACAAACGGTTAAAAAACTGGAGCGAAAACAGTACCAAATATTTAATATTTTTTGAAAAAACAGAATACCGCTAGTAAATTTGAAACTGCTCTTAAACCGTAACGAATTAGAGAAAACAATAGTTATGTAAAAGATGCGCCTCGATGATATTTATCCAACGGTGTATCATTTGCCTCATTCCGACGAGCGGTTTAGAAAAAAACACGGAAAAACGCTCGCTGCCCCTATTCGTGGGCCGCATCGTCTTTGAAACTGCTCTTAAACCGCGGGGAATCTCGAAAAGTGTTCAACATGACGAAGTTGCGCCTAATCCGTAGCTTTCCAACGGTATATTACACGCCTCGTTTCGATAAATGGTTAAAAAACTAGAGCGAAAACAGTACCGAAAAAACACTACGCGTAGTTTTTTCCAACGTCAAGTACACTAGCCTCTGTAATGCAGTGCTCTTTCTAAAAAAAGTGCAGTGCCCTCGCGTTGAGCATGCAGTGCGGAAGTGTTATCAGAATAACTATTCTGATAATATTAT
>NC_041382.1:362920382-362969562 GCF_002162155.2 Triticum dicoccoides | reverse complement strand
TGAACATGCATGGAAAAGGTGTCCACAAGCCCAGCGCGCCGACGGACGTGAGCAGAGCGCGCTGCGACGCCTAATGGCGAGTAGAGCTTGCCGAGGGACGTGAGCAGAGGCCGGCACAATGATAGGTGGCAAATAAGACGAACCGTGTGAGCGATGTCAGAGACATCAAGCACGAATCAAATTAGAGTTGCGTGTGCGATACGTGGCATACAGTTGATCCATCCGAGTTGTTTGTGATGGAATAAGCCGTGTGTGTTGATGGCAAATTCTTGCTGGTATATAACCTTAAATTTAACCAAAAGGTGTTAATGCATATTACAAAAATTGTATAGCTGGAAACTATGTTCAAATACGACTCCAACAATATAATCTTTGGCGACATGCATTCGTATTTTATTAGTTAAATCCTACTTATAAACCAGGACGGGGGTATAGTAGGTAATTAAATCGCAAACATTTTTTTGTATTAACCGTATGTGTACGTGTCCTTTCATCCTCCTCTCGCACATCTTGTCACCCGCTGCCGCAGACGGCTTATAGTGCAAGCTTGCACAGCGCGCGGGGGGCGTTCTTTTGGCCAAATGGTGGCTCGAAGTGGTGCCAATGAATCGTCGGTGAGCCCGTTCCCGCGCAACCTTGCAGGATCCTGCGCAAGCTTCCCGTCTGACTCGGTGAAATCCCCCAAAATCCCAAAGCTTACCGTCCTGCTATATAAACCCTCACAGCCGGCGAATCCCGCGTCGCATTTTTCCCTCCCTCCCTGTAGCTTATCTCATCTACTTCTCGCACAATTGCTAATGGCACCGGTCCTTCGTCGTCGCTCAGCCACTCTGCCGTCATCAGAGGACAGCTCCAGCTGGGAGGCTACACCGCGACGGCAGCGCAGTTCCCAGCGTAGTGTAGTGCGTGTCGCGTCCCTATTGGGTGTGCGCGGAACACCCACCACATGCTTCGCCGCCGCTGTTGTCGGCCGCCATTGCCGCCACACCATCGTCGAAAGCCAGGTCCATCTCCTACTCCGCCGCCGCGGTCCGAAGGCGGGAGGTGGCCATCGTGGCCGCCACCCCATTGCCGGCCACCATGGACATCACCCGCTCCGCCACTGTGGCCCGAAGGCGGGAGGTGGTGGTCGTGGCTGCCACCCCATCATCGGCCACCGTGGCCGCCAGCCCACCATCGACCGCTGGGATCATCACCCGCTCTGCCACTGTCGCCCGAAGGAGGGAGGCGGAGGTGGAGGCCTGCACGTGCGTCAACGACCTTGCGCGCTACATCGAGGTCCTACGGGAGGAGAAGGAGCACCTCGTCGATCATGCAAAGAGCTTTACCGCAGCAGTGGCCACAGCACACATCAACGCAGAGGAGAGGAATCAGGAGATCTATGAGCAGTCCGGTCGCTTCGAGAGGGATCGTCTAGAGCGGCAGTGGGCCTTCGAGCTGGCGAGCGTCGCTGAACGTGCAAGAGCTGCAGGAACCATATTTCATTTGTCCAGCTTGTCGGTAGGCTCCTCCTCCTCCTCTAGCTCTTACTGAGCGTGCTCAACAGAGGAGAGGCTGCCGGAAGTAGCACAAAGCCCCTTCGTAGTAGTAGTATTTAGGGGCTATTTTGTTCAGTTCATCTGACTATAGATGTGTGGTGGAACTATACAACATACTTAAAATTAGCTAGTATATATAGTTGAACTAGCTATTTCAGTACGTGGTTGGCAACAATTGCGGAAATATTTGGTCGGTTCAGCTGTCGAGTTGAACGGTTTGTATAAATTAAGAACGACTGCTTAATCTATGAATGAAATCTATGCTTAAGTACTGAATTTTAGTTGCAAAAATTAGATAGTGCTAGTGATTTTAGCTGCACATTTTGACAAATCGCAGTTTTACAAGGATTGACAAATGGCAATGTTACTAGATCAACAAATGTCAATCTTTCCAGTTTGACAAATGGCAACATACCCAATATGACAGATGCAAATCTTACCAAATTGTTTGTACGTGGTTGCACACGGGTCATCCAAAACAACCGTTTGCGTTGAAGGGATGCACAAATCCTGCGCTGTGAATTTTCCCTCGACTTAAGGGGGAGACCATAGCTCTCACTTTGCATACGGGTGTTCTATCTAAAACATTTGCGATCAAGAGCTGTAGAAATCCTGCTCAGCACATTTTCTCTTGGCTTCCTGGGGAAGCTGTTGGTTTGGATACGGGTGTTCTAACTAAAACGTTGGCGACGAAGAGCTGCACAAATCCTGCTAGGCACATTTTCCCTTGGCTTCCTGGGGAAGTTGTCGGTTTTGCATACGGGAGTTCTAACTAAAACGTTTGCGATGAGTGTTTTATATTTTAAAACCAAAGTAAACTGCGGCTTGGGCGCCATTAATGGAGAGGATGCGAGCAAGGAGGGCGGCCATGGAATTCAAAGGGCTCGCTTTCTAGTGAGCCCGCGCGGCGTACAGCTCGCATGCTTCTCGATGATCCTCCGCATTGGAGTACAACTCGCACGCCTCCCGTTTAGTCACGCACTCAAGCACCTGTCCGCACGGCACCTCCTAGCCATTAAAAGAGTGAGGTGTGGCGTCACGTGAATGGTTAACAGAATGCACACAATTTATATGCACTGGAGCATGTGCATGTAGTTCAAATTTGAATTATGCACATAAAATGCCTAGAAAACCCAGTTAATGTATAAAAATGTCCAAACAAACCCGAAAAATTCCAAAATTAAACAAAACACTCCTGTTGTTCTATGTTGACACTAGAAATTTTTTGAAAGCAATAAGAGGCAACGGATATCATTTCGTCCCCAAAGGTGGCACGTTCCCTACTGAAACCATCACGCTTGTTGTGAGAAGCTTTGGTTTGTGAGACACTTATACCCAAACCTACCCCAAATGGGATAAAAAATTTACCACAACATGTTGATGCCGCTCAATGATAGCATGGCAAAATTTTCATGAATATCAGACGAGTTTTGGATTTACTAGAATTTAAAAACCAAGTATCTCAATGTTTGCGGCCGAGTGAAGGTGGCAGGTTGTTTGAAATTATTTCCCATTTCTTGTATGGGACCTAAGCATGCAACCAAGGAAACAGATTTGATTTTTCAACTAGTTTATATGCACTAGAGCATGTGCATGTAGTTCAAATTTGAATTATGCACCTAAAATGCCTACAAAACCAAGTTAATGTATAAAAATGTCCAAACGAATCCCGAAAAATTCCAAAATTAAACACAACACTCATGTTATTCTATGTTGACACTAGAATTTTTTTTGAAAGAAATAAGAGGCAATAGATATCGTTTCGTCCCCAAAGGTGGCACGTTCCCTACCGAAACCATCACGGTTGTTGTGAGAAGCTCTGGTTTGTGAGACGCTTATACCCAAACCTGCCCCCAATGGGACAAAAAATTTACCACGGCATGTTGATGCCGCTCCATGATAGCATGCCAAGTTTCATGAATTTTAGACAAGTTTTGTATTTACTAGAATAGAATTTAAAAACTAGGTATCTCAATGTTTGCGGCCGAGTGACGGTGGCAGGGTGTTTGAAATTTATTCCCATTTCTTGCATGATTTTTCAACCAGTTTATATGCAATGGAGCACATGCATGTAGTTCAAATTTGAATTATGCACTTGAAATGCCTACAAAACCAAGTTAATGTATAAAAATGTCCAAACGAACCCCAAAAAATTCAAAAATTAAACACAACACTCCTGTTGTTCTATGTTGACACTAGAAATTTTTTGAAAGCAGTAAGAGGCAACGGATATCGTTTCGTCCCCAAAGGTGGCACTTTCCCTACCGAAACCATCACGCTTGTTGTGAGAAGCTCTGGTTTGTGAGACGCTTATACCCAAACCTGCCCCAATGGGACAAAAAATTTACCATGGCATGTTGATGCTGCTCCATGATATCATGCCAAGTTTCATGAATTTCAGACGAGTTTTGGATTTACTAGAATTTAAAAACCAAGTATCTCAATGTTTGCGGCCGAGTGACAGTGGCAGGGTGTTTGTAATTCATTCCCAATTCTTTCATGGGACCAAAGCATGCAACCAAGGACATAGATTTGATTTTTCAACCTGTTTATATGCACTGGAGCATGTGCATCTAGTTCAAATTTGAATTATGCACCTGAAATACCTACAAAACCAAGTTAATGTATAAAAATGTCCCAACGAACCCCGAAAAATTCAAAAATTAAACACAACACTCCTATTGTTCTGTGTTGACACTAGAAATTTTTTGAAATCAATAAGAGGCAATGGACATCGTTTCGTCCCCAAAGGTGGCACGTTCCCTACCGAAACCATCACGCTTGTTCTGAGAAGATCTGGTTTTGTGAGACGCTTATACCCACACCTGCCCCAAATGGGACAAAATTTTTACCACGACATGTTGATGCCGCTCCATGATAGCATGCCAAGTTTCATGAATGTTAGACGAGTTTTGGATTTACTAGATTTAAAAACCAGGTATCTCAATGTTTGTGGCCGAGTGACGGTGGCAGGGTGTTTGAAATTCATTCCCATTTCTTGCATGGGACCTAAGCATGCAACCAAGGACACAGATTTGGTTTTTCAACCAGTTTATATGCACTGGAGCATGTGTTGTTGGGGAACGCAGTAATTTCAAAATTTTCCTACGCACATGCAAGATCTATCATGGTGATGCATAGCAACGAGAGGGGAAGAGTGTTGTCCACTTACCATCGTAGACCGTAAGCGAAAGCGTTATGACAACGCGGTTGATGTAGTCGAACATCTTCACGATCCGACCGATCCTAGCACCGAAGGTACGACACCTGCACGATTTGCACACATTTAGCTCGGGGACGTCCCGCGAACTCTAGATCCAGCTGAGTGTCAAGGGAGAGTTTTGTCAGTACGACGGCATGATGATGGTGATGATGAAGCTACCGGAACAGGGCTTCGCATAAACGATATGACTGAGGTGGATTATGGTGGAGGGGGAGGGGGGCACCGCACACGGCTAAGACAATTGTCAACTTGTGTGTCTATGGGGTGCCCCCTTCCCCTTATATAAAGGAGTGGAGGAGGGGGAGGGGCCGGCCGTCTATGGCGCGCCCAAGGGAGTCCTACTCCCACCGGGAGCAGGATTCTCCCCCCTTCCCTAGTTGGATTAGGAGAGGAAGGAAGGGGGAGAGAGGGGGAAAGGAAAGGGCCCCCCACCCAATTCGCATTGGTCTTGGGGGGGCGCCCCTCCAAGGCTCCCTTATCCTCTCTCGCACTATGGCCCAAGAAGGCCCATATACTTCCCGGGGGGTTCCGGTAACCTCCCGGTACTCCGGTATATTCGCGAACTCACCCGGACCCATTCCGATGTCCAAACATAGGCTTCCTATATATCGATCTTTATGTCTCGACAATTTCGAGACTCCTCGTCATGCCCGTGATCACATCCGGGACTCCGAACAACCTTCGGTACATCAAAACACATAAACTCATAATACCGATCGTCACCGAACGTCAGGCGTGCGGACCCTACGGGTTCGAGAACTATGTAGACATGACCGAGACTTATCTCCAGTCAATAACCAATAGCGGAACCTGGATGCTCATATTGGTTCCTACATATTCTACGAAGATCTTTATCGGTCAAACTGCATAACAACATACGTTGTTCCCTTTGTCATCGGTATGTTACCTGCCCGAGATTCGATCGTCGGTATCTCAATACCTAGTTCAATCTCGTTACCGGCAAGTATCTTTACTCGTTTCGTAATGCATCATCCCGTAAATAACTCATTAGTCACATTGCTTGCAAGGCTTATAGTGACGTGCATTACCGAGAGGGCCCAGAGATACCTCTCCGATACACAGAGTGACAAATCCTAATCTTGATCTATGCTAACTCAACAAACACCATCGGAGACACTGTAGAGCATCTTTATAGTCACCTAGTTACGTTGTGACGTTTGACAGAACACTAAGTGTTCCTCCGGTATTTGGGAGTTGCATAGTCTCATAGTCATAGGAACATGTATAAGTTATGGAGAAAGCAATAGCAGTAAACTAAACGATCATCGTGCTAAGCTAACGGATGGGTCAAGTCAATCACATCATTCTCTAATGATGTGATCCCGTTCATCAAATGAGAACTCTTTGTCCATGGCTAGGAAACTTAACCATCTTTGATCCATGAGCTAGTCAAGTAGAGGCATACTAGTGAGACTCTGTTTGTCTATGTATTCACACATGTACTAAGTTTCCGGTTAATACAATTCTAGCATGAATAATAAACATGTATCATGATATAATGAAATATAAATAACAACTTTATTATTGCCTCTAGGGCATATTTCCTTCAGTCTCCCACTTGCACTAGAGTCAATAATCTAGTTCACATTGTCATGTGATTTCACACCAATAGTTCACATCTTTATGTGATTAGTTCACATCTTCATGTGACTAATACCCAACGGGTTTACTAGAGTCAATAATCTAGTTCACATCGCTATGTGATTAACTCCCAAAGAGTGATAATGTTGTGCTTGTGAGAGAAGTTTAGTCATCTAGTTTACGGGTCTACAACATTCAGATCCATATGTATTTTGCAAATTTCTATGTCTACAATACTCTGCACGGAGCTACTCTAGCTAATTGCTCCCACTTTCAATATCTATCTAGATCGAGACTTAGAGTCATCTAGATTGGTGTAAAAAGCTTGCATCGATGTAACTCTTTACGACGAACTCTTTTATCACCTCCATAACCGAGAAATATTTCCTTTGTCCTCTAAGGATAATTTTGACCACTGTCCAGTGATCTACTCCTAGATCACTATTGTACTCTCTTGCCAAATCATGCTAAGGTATACAATAGTTCTGGTACACAACATAGCATACTTTATAGAACCTATGACTGAGGCATAGGGAATGACTTTTCATCCTCTTTCTATTTTTTGCCGTGGTCGGGTTTTGAGTCTTTACTCAACTTCACACCTTGCAACACTAGCAAGACTCTTTCTTTGGCTGATCCATTTTGAACTCCTTCAAAATATTGTCAAGGTATGTACTCATTGAAAAAACTTATCAAGCGTCTTGATCTATATCTATAGATCTTGATGCTCAATATATAAGCAGCTTTACCGAGTTCTTTCTTTGAAAAACTCCTTTCAAACACTCCTTTATGCTTTCTAGAAAATTCTTCATCATTTTCGATCAACAATATGCCATACACATATACTTATTAGAAAGGTTGTAGTGCTCCCACTCACTTTCTTATAAATACAGGCTTCTCCAAAAGTCTGTATAAAACAATATGCTTTGATCAACTCATCAAAACGTATATTCCAACTCCGAGATGCTTGCACCAGTCCATAGATGGATCACTGGAGCTAGCACACTTTGTTAGCACCTTTAGGATTGACAAAACTTTCTTGTTGTATCATATACAACTCTTATTCAAGAAATCCATTAAGGAATGCAGTTTTGACATCCATTTGCCAGATTTCATAAAATGTGGCAATTGCTAACATGATTCGGACAGACTTAAGCATCGCTACGAGTGAGAAAATCTCATCGTAGTCAACACCTTGAACTTGTCAAAAACACAATTCGAGCTTTGTAGATAGTAACACTACTATCATCGGAAAGTCAATCAAAGTCCATACTTTGTTCTCATACATGGATCCCATCTTAGATTTCATGGCCTTAAGCCATTCCGCGGAATTTGGGCTCATCGTCGCTTCCCCATAGTTCGTAGGTTCGTCATGGTCAAGTAACATGACCTCCAGAACAGGATTACCGTACCACTCTGGTGCGGATCTTACTCTGGTTGACCTACGATGTTCGGTAGTAACTTGATCTGAAGTTTCATGACCATCATCATTAACTTCCTCACTGATTGGTGTAGGCATCACTGGAACTGATTTCAGTGATGAGCTACTTTCCAATTCGGGAGAAGGTACAGTTACCTCATCAGGTTCTACTTTCCTCCCACTCACTTCTTTAGAGAGAAACGCCTTCTCTAGAAAGGATTCATTCTTAGCAACGAATATCTTGCCTTCAGATCTGTGATAGAAGGTGTACCCAACAGTCTCTTTTGGGTATCCTATGAAGACACATTTCTCCCATTTGGGTTCGAGCTTATCAGGTTGAAGCTTTTTCACATAAGCATCATAGCCCCAAACTTTAAGAAACAACAACTTGGGTTTCTTGCCAAACCACAGTTCATAAGGTGTCGTCTCAACGGATTTTGATGGTGCCCTATTTAACGTGAATGCAGCTGTCTCTAAATCATAACCCCAAAACGATAGCGGTAAATCAGTAAGAGACATCATATATCGCACCATATCTAATAAAGAACGGTTATGACGTTTGGACACACCATTACATTGTGGTGTTCCAGGTGGCATGAGTTGCGGAACTATTCCGCATTATTTCAAATGAAAACCAAACTCGTAATTCAAATATTTGTTTTCGTGATCAGATCATAGAAACTTTATTTTCTTGTTATGATGATTTTCCACTTCACTCTAAAATTCTTTGAAATTTTCAAATGTTTCAGACTTATGTTTCATCAAGTAGATATACCCATATCTGCTCAAATCATCTGTGAAGGTCAGAAAATAATGATACCCGCCGCGAGCCTCAACACTCATTGGACAACACACATCAGTATGTATTATTTCCAACAAGTCTGTTGCTCGCTCCATTGTTCTGAAGAATGGAGTCTTAGTCATCTTGCCCATGAGGCATGGTTCACAAGCATCAAGTGATTCCAAAAGTCCATCAGCATGGAGTTTCTTCATGGGCTTTACACCAATATGACCTAAACGGCATTGCCACATATAAGTTGCACTATCATTATTAACTTTGCATATTTTGGCTTCAATATTATGAATATGTGTATCACTACGATCGGGATTCAATAAACCGTTGATATTGAGTGTATGACCATAGAAGGTTTTATTCATGTAAATAGAACAACAATTATTCTTTGACTTAAATGAATAACCGTATTTCAATAAACATGATCCAACCATATTCATGCTCAACGCAAACACCAAATAACTTTTATTTTAGGTTCAACACTAATCCCGAAGGTAAAGGGAGTGTGCGATGGTGATCTTATCAACCTTGGAATTACTTCCAACTCACATCATCACCTCGCCCTTAACTAGTCTCTGTTTATTTTGCAACTCCCGTTTCGAGTTACTACTCTTAGCAACTGAACCAGTATCAAATACTAAGGGGTTGCTATAAACACTAGTAAAGTACACATCAATAACATGTATATCAAATATACCATTGTTCACTTTGCCATCCTTCTTATCCGCCAAGTATCTAGCGCAGTTCCACTTCCAGTGACCATTTCCTTTGCAGTAGAAGCACTCAGTTTCAGGCTTGGGTCTAGCTTTGGGTTTTTCATGGGAGTGGAAACTTGCTTGCCATTCTTCTTGAAGTTCCATTTCTTTCCCTTGCCCTTTTACTTGAAACTAGTGGTCTTGTCAACCATCAACACTTGATGCTTTTCTTGATTTCTACCTTTGCTGATTTCAGCATCGCGAAGAGCTCGGAAATCGTTTTCATCATCCCTTACATATTATAGTTCATCACGAAGTTCTAGTAACTTGGTGATAGTGACTAGAGAACTCTGTCACTCACTACCTTATTTGAAAGATTAACTCCCACTCGATTCAAGCGATTGTAGTACTCAGACATTTTGAGCACATGCTCACTGTTTTTGAGCTATTCTCCTCCATCTTGTAGGCAAAGTACTTGTCAGAGGTCTCATACCTCTCGACTCGGGCATGAGTCTGAAATACCAATTTCAGTTCTTGGAACATCTTATATGCTCTGTGGCATTCAAAACATTTTTGAATTCCTGGTTCTAAGCCGTAAAGCATGGTGCACTAAACAATCAAGTAGTAATCATACCGAGCTTTGCCAAACGCTCATAACGTCTACACCTGCTCCTGCAATAGGTCTGTCACCTAGCGGTGCATCAAGGACATAATTCTTCTATGGAGCAATGAGGATAATTCTCAGATCATGGAGCTAGTCCGCGTCATTGCTACTAACATCTTTCAACATAGTTTTCTCTAGGAACATATCATAAATAAAACGAGGAAGCTATACGCGAGCAACTGATCTACAACATAGATATGAAAATACTATCAAGACTAAGTTAATGATAAATTTAAGTTCAATTAATCATATTACTTAAGAACTCCCACTGAGATAGACATATCTCTAATCATCTAAGTGATCACATGATCCATATCAACTAAACCATGTCCGATCATCACGTGAGATGGAGTAGCTTTCAATGGTGAACATCACTATGTTGATCATATCTACTATATGATTCACGCTCGGCCTTTCGGTCTCAGTGTTCCGAGGCCATATCTGCATATGCTAGGCTCGTCAAGTTTAACCCGAGTATTCTACGTGTGCAAAACTGGCTTGCACCCATTGTTTCTGAACGTAGAGCTTATCACACCCGATCATCACGTGTTGTCTCGACACAACGAACTGTAGCAACGGTGCATACTCAGGGAGAACACTTATAACTTGAAATTTAGTGAGAGATCATCTTATAATGCTACCACCGAAATAAGCAAAATAAGATGCATAAAGGATAAACATCACATGCAATCAATATAAGTGATATGATATGGCCATCATCATCTTGTGCCTTTGATCTCCATCTCCAAAGCACCGTCATGATCACCATCGTCACCGGCTTGACACCTTGATCTCCATCGAAGCATCGTTGTCGTCTCGCCAACTATTGCTTCTACGACTATTGCTACCTCTTTCTGATAAAGTAAAGCAATTACATGGCGATTGCATTTCATACAATAAAGCGACAACCATATGGCTCCTGCCAGTTGCCGATAACTCTGTCACAAAACATGATCATCTCATACAATAAAATTTAGCATCATGTCTTGACCATATCACATCACAACATGCTCTGCAAAAACAAGTTAGACGTCCTCTACTTTGTTGTTGCAAGTTTTTCGTGGCTGCTACGGTCTGAGAAAGAACTGTTCTTACTTACGCATCAAAAACCACAACGCGATATAGTGATTGCTTTTTGATCTTTAGAAAGAACCTTGTTCATTTAATCCGATTCAACTAAAGTTGGAGAAACTGACACCCACTAGCCACCTGTGTGCGAAGCACGTCGGTAGAACCAGTCTCGCATAAGCGTACACGTAATGTCGGTCTGAGCCGCTTCATCCAACAATACCGCTGAATCAAGAATCAACTAGTGACAGCAAGCAATATGTATATACCCATGCCCACAACTCCTTTGTGTTCTACTTGTGCACATAACATCTACGCATAGACCTGGCTCTGATACCACTGTTGGGGAACGCAGTAATTTCAAAATTTTCCTACGCACACGCAAGATCTATCATGGTGATGCATAGCAACGAGAGGGGAAGAGTGTTGTCCACGTACCCTCGTAGACCGTAAGTGGAAGCGTTATGATAACGTGGTTGATGTAGTCGAACGTCTTCATGATTCGACTAATCCTAGCACTGAAGGTACGGCACCTCCGCGATTTGCACACGTACAGCTCGGAGACGTCCCACGAACTCTAGATCCAGCTGAGTGTCGAGGGAGATTTTCATCAGCATGACGGCGTGATGACGGTGATGATGAAGCTAATGGAACATGGCTTTACATAAGCACTGCAACGATATGACCGAGGTGGATTATGGTGGAGGGGGGCACCGCACACGGCTAAGACAATTGTCAACTTGTGTGTCTATGGGGTGCCCCCTCCCCCGTACATAAAGGAGTGGAGGAGGGGGAGGGGCTGGCCCTCTATAGCGCGTCCAAGGGAGTCCTCCTCCCACCGGGAGCAGGATTCCCCCCTTCCCGAGTTGGATTAGGAGAGGAAGGAAGGGGGAGAGAGGGGGAAAGGAAAGGGGAGCCGCCCCCACCCAATTCGGATTGGGCTTGGGGGGCGCCCCCTCCTAGGCTCCCTTCTCCTCTCTCCCACTATGGCACAATAAGGCCCATATACTTCCTGGGGGGTTCTGGTAACCTCCTGGTACTCCAGTATATTCCCGAACTCACCCGGAACCATTCCGATGTCCAAACATAGGCTTCCAATATATCGGTCTTTATGTCTCGACAATTTCGAGACTCTTCGTCATGCCCGTGATCACATCCGGGACTCCAAACAACCTTCGGTACATCAAAATACATAAACTCATAATATCGTTCGTCACCGAACGTTAAGCGTGCGGACCCTACGGGTTCGAGAACTATGTAGACACGACTGAGACTCATTTCCGGTCAATAACCAATAGCGGAACCTGGATGCTCATATTGGTTCCTACATATTCTACGAAGATCTTTATCGGTCAAACCGCATAACAACATACGTTGGTCCCTTTGTCATCGGTATGTTACTTGCCCGAGATTCGATCATCGGTATCTCAATACCTAGTTCAATCTCGTTACCGGCAAGTCTCTTTACTCGTTCCATAATGCATCATCCTGTAACTAACTCATTAGTCACATTGCTTGCAAGGCTTATAGTGATGTGCATTACCGAGAGGGCCTAGAGATACCTCTTCGATACACGGAGTGACAAATCCTAATCTTGATCTATGCTAACTCAACAAACACCATCGGAGACACCTGTAGAGCATCTTTATAGTCACCCAGTTATGTTGTGACGTTTGATAGCACACTAAGTGTTCCTCTGGTATTCGGGAGTTGCATAATCTCATAGTCATAGGAACATGTATAAGTTATGGAGAAAGCAATAGCAGTAAACTAAACGATCATCGTGCTAAGCTAACGGGTGAGTCAAGTCAATCACACCATTCTCTAATGATGTGATCCCGTCCATCAAATGGCAACTCTTTGTCCATGGCTAGGAAACTTAACCATGTTTGATCCACGAGCTAGTAAGTAGAGGCATATTAGTGACACTCTGTTTTTCTATGCATTCACACATGTACTAAGTTTCTGGTTAATACAATACTGGAATGAATAATAAACATTTATCATGATATAAGGAAATACAAATAGCAACTTTATTATTGCCTCTAGGGCATATTTCCTTCATGTGCATGTAGTTCAAATTTGAATTATGCACCTGAAATGCCTACAAAACAAAGTTAATGTATAAAAATGTCCAAACAAACCCCGAAAAAATTCAAAAATTGAACACAACACTCCTGGTGTTCTATGTTGACACTAGAAATTTTTTGAAAGCAATAAGAGGCAACGGATATCGTTTCGTCCCCAAAGGTGGCACGTTCCCTACCGAAACCATCACACTTGTTGTGAGAAGCTCTAGTTTGTGAGACGCTTATACCCAAACCTGCCCCAAATGGGACAATTTTTTTACCATGGCATGTTGATGTCGCTCCATGATAACATGCCAAGTTTCATGAATTTCAGACGAGTTTTGGATTGACTAGAATTTAAAAACCAAGTATCTCAATGTTTGCGGCCGAGTGACGGTGGTAGGGTGTTTGACATTCATTCCCATTTCTTGCATGGGACCTAAGCATGCAACCAAGGACACGAATTTCATTTTTCAACCAGTTTATATACACCGGAGCATGTGCATGTAGTTCAAATTTGAATTATGCACCTGAAATGCCTACAAAACCAAGTTAATGTATAAAAACATCCAAATGAACCCTGAATAATTCCAAATTTTTTTGACAACACACCTATAGTTGCACGTTCACTATAAATAAAAGTTCTAGCAATTCAAACACCATCCTTTGCAGTTGTGACCCCATTACGTAATTCAAATCAAGACGAAAAATGAAGCAATTCAAACACCATCCTTTACAGTTTATTATCACCAACCGTGTGAGATGCAACACAAAATATCTTGGAGCACCGTCGAGTGTCAAGCACACTAGCCCGCTCCTTGAAATATCATTTCACTGTTCAATTATCGCCGGTGAAAGACGGGGACGTGGACCCACGTCGTGAGGGCAACTTCGGCGGCCCACTCCGGTGAGAGCGCGGCCGTAGCCGCCAGACAGGTGCTAACAAGCTTCATGAGGGCGACCACAATCTGCGTCCGGGTAGCCAAGGCAGCCCAAACGGCCGATGTTGCTTCTCAGGCGGCGGCAACATCATTTGCCTCAGGGATAGCAACTAGCGAGAGCAGCATGCCAGCTGTCCGTTCCGCAGCGGCGGCCTTATCCCTAATGGAAGCCGCCCATGACCATGTTGAGGCCGTCCACGCCAAGCTCGTGGCGATCACCGCACAAATCGAACGAAGCTTCTCTGACAACGGTCGGCAACCCACAACCGAAGAGTTGGCAATCGCCAAGAGAGTTCGAGCAGCCGTCCATTCCTGCGTGGCATACCTTGCCACGACGGAGCCCGCCAAAGCCCAGATCCCGGCCACCCACGCCCAGCTCGTGGCGGCCTATTCCAAAGATATGGCGGACGCGGATGGTGAGATGCTTGCGGAGTATGGTGCACTTGATGCCATGGAGCCCCTTCCCTGGGAGACCATCAGGTACGAGCTGGACATGGAGGTGGCGGTGGAGATTGACGAGCACCAGCCGTAGTAGTACTCTTTGTTTTGCTTAATTATTAAGAGCACTAGTCTTTAATTTGTTACAGTAATGTTTAGGTCAACTAGCTCTGTTTAATTGCTGAACTTGCTTGATTAAGAAGTGTGGGTCTGTTGTAGTCTCCTTTGTGTACCCAAATTATGCAATGACGTGGATGACCACTGTAACCAGGGAAATTCGAACCAAAATTTTTGACGTTCAAACTCATCACACACGGGTTAAGCTATCTGAATTATTTGTGATGTTCACATATCGTACACAATTCTGAATAAGGGACCATGTCTGATGACACTTTGCACGCTAGTTTTTTTGCTAAAGCGATTCCAAATTTTCGCTTCTGTGGAAATATCTACCTCCCCGCCCCCTACCCTTACCAAAAGCCACATTTCCCCTATTTCTGCCTTCCTTTCCAAGTTGAAACTTTCACTCCTTGCTTGCAGTGCCGCCTCCTCGCCGGCGACCCTCCTTCACGCTGCTCGGCCTCGCCTATCTAGGCAGGTAATCCACACCCGACCCCATCCACCTCCTCCTTCCACATCCCACATGCCCCGACCGCCAGCGCGAGCACCTTCCACCCAAATCACCGACCCCTCCACCAAATAAGTGTCGCCCTAAGCCATGGTGCATGCAGTATAGCTCGGATCTCAAGGAGCATTTGGCAGCGGAGAAGCAAATCGCGACTGCATGCACGGATGAGGTTGCAATGGCTGCCATTCGTGCCGACCCCCAGATCTTGGAGGAGCACCTTGCCATTTGCTAGCTACGCCGGTTAAGCATGCTCGGTTTACCCGTTGCGTGTGCTGCTCCTGCCTTTCCTTCACAACTTCTAGTGAATTGTGCCATCTAATTTTACCATGCAATATGTTGCTCTAGTGTATATGTTCTATATGTCGTGCAGTGTGGTGCTCACTTATCAACTATTTTTTAATTAGTTGTCGTCTTCAGTTAACTGTTTCGTTCAACTCTGCAAATGTGATGTTCAATTCTTCAGGCAGCAATTTTGTATTATCTTCGATGTGAGAAATAAATCAAATTTATCTTTACAAAATACATGAGAAACGAATACAATTGCTATATTTCCAAGTTGTCAAGCATGCTTGGTTTGGTTATACATTGTGCAATGTGGTGTTCAGTTAACGTTTGGTTCATTTGTGTTTTGGTGTTTAGTTAACTGTTTGGTTCAATTCTGCAATGCGATGTTCCATAGTTGTGGGTGCATTCTGTTATTGTACACCATGTGAGGAATAAATTGAATTTGGCTGTAGTAAATACATGAGAAACAAAAACAATTACTATATTTCCAAGTTGTTAAGCATGCTTGGTTTGGTTAACTGTCTGATCTTCTATTAGGAGTATGTTATTTAGTGAAATGTGGTGCTCAGTTAATGTTTGGTTCATTAGTTGTGGTGTTTAGTGCTACCTCTTGAGCATGCGTTGATTTTCCCTTGAAGAGGAAAGGGTGATGCAGCAAAGTAGCATAAGTATTTCCCTCAGTTTTTGAGAACCAAGGTATCAATCCAATAGGAGACTACACGCAAATCGCCTAGTACCTGCACAAACAAATAAGAACCTTGCAACCAACGCGATAAAGGGGTTGTCAATCCCTTCACGGCCACTTGCAAAAGTGAGATCTGATAAAGATAATAAGATAAATATTTTTGGTATTTTTGTGGTATAGATTGGAAAATAAAGATTGCAAAATAAATAGTAAACTAGAATTATAGATTGGAAACTTATATGATGTAAAGTAGACCCGGGGGCCATAGGTTTCACTAGTGGCTTCTCTCAAGATAGCATGTATTATGGTGGGTGAACAAATTACTGCCGAGCAATTGATAGAAAAGCGCATAGTTATGATGATATCTAAGGCAATGATCATGAATATAGGCATCACGTCCGTGTAAAGTAGACCGAAACGATTCAGCATCTACTACTATTACTCCACACATCGACCGCTATCCAGCATGCATCTAGAGTATTAAGTTCATAAGAACGGAGGCAAGATGACATGATATAGAGGGATAAACTCAAGCAATATGATATAAACCCCATATTTTTATCCTCGATGGCAACAATACAATACGTGTCGTTTCCCTTTCTGTCACTGGGATCGAGCACCGCAAGATTGAACCCAAAGCTAAGCACTTCTCCCATTGCAAGAAAGATCAATCTAGTAGGCCAAACTAAACCGATATTTCGAAGAGACTTGCAAACACATCAAATCATGCATATAAGAATTCAGGGAAGAATCAAATATTGTTCATAGATAATCAAGTTCATAAACCCACAATTCATCGGATCTCGGCAAATACACCGTAAAAGAGTTACATCGAATAGATCTCCAAGAAGATCGAGGAGAACTTTGTATTGAGATCGAAAGAGAGAGAAGAAGCCATCTAGCTAATAACTATGGACCCGAAGGTCTGTGGTAAACTACTCAAATATCATCGGAGAGGCCATGGCATCGATGTAGAAGCCCTCCGTGATCGAATCCCCCTCCGGCAGATCACCGGAAAAGGCCCCAAGATGGGATCTCATGGGTACAGAAGGTTGCAGCGGTGGAAAAGGTGTTTCGTGGCTCTCCTTGAAGGTTTCAGGGTATGAGAGTATATATAGGCGAAAGAAGTAGGTTAGTGGAGCTGCGAGGGGCCCACGAGGGTGGGGGCGCGCCCTCCTGCCTCATGGATTCCTCGCTGCTTCCTTGATGTCCACTCCAAGTCTCCTGGATTGCGTTTGTTCCAAAAACGATCCTCGCGAAGGTTTCATTCCGTTTGGATTCCGTTTGATATTTCTTTTCTGCGAAACACTAAAATAGGCAAAAAACAACAATTTACACTGGGCTTTCGATTAATAGGTTAGTCCCAAAAATAATATAAAAAGGTATATTAAAGCCCATTAAACATCCAAAACGGATAATATAATAGCATGGAACAATAAAAATTTATGGATACGTTGGAGACGTATCAAGCATCTCCAAGCTTAATTCCTGCTTGTCCTCGAGTAGGTAAATGATAAAAACAGAATTTTTTATGTGGAATGCTCCCTAAAATAATTTTCAATGTAATTCTCTTTATTGTGGCATGAATGTTCAGATCCAAAAGATTCAAGATAAAAGTTTAATATTGACATAAAATAGTAATATTTCAAGCATGCTAAGAAAGCAATTATGTCTTATCAAAATAACATAGCCAAAGAAAGCTTATCCCTACAAAATCATATAGTTTGGCCATGCTTCATTCTCGTCACACAAAATGCTCCCATCATGCATAACCCCGATGCCAAGCCGAGCAATTGGTTCATACTTTTTAACGCGCTTCAGCCTTTTCAACCCTTACGCAATACATGAGCGCAAGCCATGGATATAGCACTATAGGTGGAATAGAATATGATGATGGGGGTTATGCGAGAAGACAAAAAAGGAGAAATTCTCACATTGACGCGACTAATCAACGGGCTATGGAGATGCCCATCAATTGATGTCAATGCGAGGAGTAGGGATAGCCATGCAACGGATGCACTAGAGCTATAAGTGTATGAAAGCTCATCAAAAGAAACTAAGTGGGTGTGCATCCAACTTGCTTGCTCATGAAGACCTAGGGCATTTTGAGGAAGCCCATCATTGGAATATACAAGACAAGTTCTATAATGAAAAATTCCCACTAGTATATGAAAGTGACAAAATAAGAACATCTCTATCATGAAGATCATGGTGCTATTTTGAACCACAAGTGTGGATAGTAACATTGTCCCTTCTCTCTTTTTCTCTCATTTTTGGGCTTCTTTGGCCTCTCTTTTTTATTTCATAGTCTCCATCCTTCTTTTCTCACAGGGACAATGCTCTAATAATGATGATCATCACGCTTTTATTTACTCATAACTCAATGTTACAACTCGATACTAGAATGAAAATATGACTCTACGTGAATGCCTCCGGCGGTGTACTGGGATATGCGATGAATCAAGAGCGACATGTATGAAAGAATTATAAAAGTGGCTTTGCCACAAATACGATGTCAACTCCATGATCATGCAAAGAAATATGACAATGATGGAGCGTGTCATAATAAATTGAACGGTGGAAAGTTGCATGGCAATATATCTCGGAATGGCTATGGAAATGCCATAATAGGTAGGTATGGTGGCTGTTTTGAGGAAGATATAAAGAGGCTTATGTGTGATAGAGCGTATCGTATCACGGGGTTTGGATGCACCAGCGAAGTTTGCACCAACTCTCGAGGTGATAAAGGGCAATGCACGGTACCGTAGAGGCTAGCAAATTGCGGAAAGGTAAGAGTGCGTATGATCCATGGACTCACATTAGTCATAAAGAACTCATATACTTATTGCAAAAGTTTATTAGCCCTCAAAGCAAAGTACTACTACGCATGCCCCTAGAGGGATAGATTGGTAGGAAAAGATCATCGCTCGTCCCCGACCGCCACTCATAAGGAAAGCACTCAAAGAACACCCCATGCTTCAAATTTGTCACACAACGTTTACCATACATGCATGCTCCGGGACTTGCCAACTTTAACACACGTATTTCTCAATTTCACAATTGCCCAACTAGCATGACTCTAACATTACCACCTTTATATCTCAAAACATCTATCAAGTATCATAGTATTCAATGCACTCTATATGAAAGTTTTTATCATACCCATCTTGAATGCCTATCATATTATGACTAACTTGATAGCCAAAACAAATTACCATGATGTTCTAAAAGACTCTCAAACTAATATAAGTGAATCACGAGAGATCAATAATTTCTACAAAATAAAACCACCACCGTGCTCTAAAAAAATAAGTGAAGCACTAGAGCAAAATTATCTAGCTCAAAAGATATAAGTGAAGCACATAGAGTATTATAATAAATTCTGATTCATGTGTGTCTCTCCAAAAAGGTGTGTACAACAAGGATGATTGTGGTAAAATAAAAAGAAAAGACTCAAATCATACAAGATGCTCCAAGAAAAACACATATCATGTGGTGAATAAATATAGCCTCAAGTAAAGTTACCGATAGACGAAGACGAAAGAGGGAATGCCTTCCGGGGCATCCCCAAGCTTAGGCATTTGGTTGTACTTGAATTTTACCTTGGGGTGCCTTGATCATCCCCATGCTTAGGCTCTTGCCACTCCTTATTCCATAATCCATCAAATATTTACCCAAAAACTTGAAAACTTCGCAACACAAAACTCAACAGAAAATCTCATGAGCTCCGTTAGTATAAGAAAACAAACCACCACCTTAAGGTACTGTAATGAACTCATTATTTATTTATATTGGTCTTAAACCTACTGTATTCCAACTTCTCTATGGTTCATACCCCCCGATACAAGCCATAGATTCATCAAAATAAGCAAACAACACACGAAAAACAGAATCTGTCAAAAACAGAACACTGTGTAGTAGTCTGTAGGTTTAGAATACTTCTGTAACTCCAAAAATCCTGAGAAATTAGGACGTCCTAAACAGTTTGTATATTGATCTACTGCAGTTGGGATTGGTATTTTATCGCTCGCTGGTAAAAAATTAAAATTATTCTCGTGAGCGCATACTTTCTGGTTTTTTCAGCAAGATCAAATAACAATCATCCAAGAAGATCCTAAAGGCTTTACTTGGCACAAACACTAATTAAAACATAAAAAAGTCAATCATAACAGAGGATATATGATTTATTGATTACTAAACATGAATAAAAAGCAAGGAATAAAAATAAAATTGGGTTGCCTCCCAACAAGCGCTATCGTTTAACGCCCCTAGCTAGGCATAAAAACAAGAATAGATCTAGGCATTGTCATCTTTGGGATGCAATCCATAAGTGTCTCTCATAATAGATTCATAAGGTAATTTAATTTCCTTCCTAGGAAGGTGTTCCATGCCCCTCCTTAATGGAAATTGGAATCTAATATTTCCTTCTTTCATATTAATAATTGCACCAATCGTTCTAAGGAAAGGTCTACCAAGAATAATAGGACATGTAGGATTGCAATCTATATCAAGAACAATAAAATATATGGGCACATAATTCTTATTTGCAATAATAAGAACATCATTAATCCTTCCCATAGGTTTCTTAATGGTGGAATCCGCAAGATGCAAATTTAAAGAACAATCATCAAATTCATGGAAACCTAGCACATCACACAAAGCTTTTGGAATCGTGGAAACACTAGCACCTAGATCACATAAAGCATAACATTCATGATTTTTGATCTTATTTTTAATAGTAGGGTCCCACTCATCATAAACTTTTCTAGGGACAGAAAATTCCAATTCAAGCTTTTGTTCATAGGATTGCATTAAAGCATCAATGATATGTTTGGTAAAAGCTTTATTTTGACTATAAGCACGAGGAGAATTTAACACGGATTGCAACAAGGAAATACAATCTATTAAAGAACAATTATCATAATTAAATTCCTTGAAATCCAAAATAGTGGGTTCATTGCTATGTAAAGTTTTGACCTCTTCAATCCCACTTTTACCAATTTTTGCATCAAGATCTAAAAACTCCAAATCATTTGGACGCCTTTTAACTAAAGTTGACTCATCTCCAGTCCCATCTTTATCAAGATTCATATTGGAAAACAAAGATTTAATAGGATACACATCAATCACTTTTAGATCTTCATCATTATTATCATGAAAACTAGAAGAACACGCTTTCACAAAGCAATCTTTTTAGCACGCATCCTAGCGGTTCTTTCTTTGCACTCATCAATGGAAATTCTCATAGCTTTGAGAGACTCATTGATATCATTCTTAGGTGGAATAGATCTAAGTTTCAAAGAATCAACATCAAGAGAAATTCTATCCACGTTCCTAGCCAACTCACCAATCTTAGGCAGTTTTTCTTCAAGCAAAGCATTGAAATTCTTTTGCGAAATCATAAATTCTTTGACACTAGTCTCAAAATCAGAGGGCATATTATTAAAATTTCCATAAGATTTGTTGTAGTAATTACCATAATTATTAGAGGAGTTACTAGGGAACGACCTAGATTAAAGTTTCCTCTATACGCGTTGTTACCAAAATTGTTCCTACCAACAAAATTCACATCCATAGATTCATTATTATTCTCAATCAAAGTAGACAAAGGCATATCATTAGGATCAGAAGAAACGCTCTTATTAGCAAACAATTTCATAAGTTCATCCATCTTTCCACTCAAGACATTAATCTCTTCTATCACATGAACCTTTTTACTAGTAGATCTTTCGTTGTGCCATTGAGAATAATTAACCATAATATTATCTAGGAGTTTAGTAGCTTCTCCTAAAGTGATTTTCATAAAAGTACCTCCCGCAGCCGAATCTAAAAGATTTCTAGAAGCAAAATTCAATCTAGCATAATTTTTTGTATAATCATCCATAAATTCAAACCATGTGTAGGGAAATTATGTATCATTAATTTCATCCTCTCCCAAGCTTGTGCAACATGCTCTCGATCAAGTTGCTTAAAATTCATAATATCATTTCTAAGAGAGATGATCTTAGCGGAAGGAAAATACTTAGAGATAAAAGCATCTTTGCACTTATTCCATGAATCAATACTATTTTTAGGCAAAGAAGAGAACCAAGTTTTAGCACGATATCTAAGGAAAGAGGAAATAGCTTCAATTTAACAATATCATTATCCACATCTTTCTTCTTTTGCATATCACACAAATCAACGAAGTTGTTTAGATGGGTAGCGACATCTTCACTAGGAAGGCCAGAAAATTAATCTTTCATGACAAGATTCAACAAAGCAGCATTAATTTCACAAGATTTAGAATCGGTAATAGGAGCAATCTGAGTGCTAATAAAATCATTATTGTTGGTATTGGAAAAGTCACACAATTTAGTATTATCTTGAGCCATCGTGACAATCAATCAATCCAACAAGCAAGCACAGAAGAAGCAAGCAAAAAGAGAAGAACGAAAAAAGGTGAATAAAATGGCAAAGGTGAAGTGGGGGAGAGGAAAACGAGAGGCAAATGGCAAATATTGTAATGCGAGGGATAAGGGTTTGTGATGGGTACTTAGTATGTCTTGACTTGTATGTAGATCTCCCTAGCAACGGCGCCACAAATCCTTCTTGCTACCTCTTGAGCATTCGTTGGTTTTCCCTTGAAGAGGAAAGGGTGATGCAGCAAAGTAGCGTAAGTATTTCCCTCAGTTTTTGAAAACCAAGGTATCAATCCAGTAGGAGACTACACGCAAATCTCCTAGTACCTGCACAAACAAATAAGAACATTGCAACCAACGCGATAAAGGGGTTGTCAATCCCTTCACGGCCACATGCAAAAGTGAGATTTGATAAAGATAATAAGATAAATATTTTTGGTATTTTTGTGGTATAGATTGGAAAATAAAGATTGCAAAAAAAAATAGTAAACTAGAATTGTAGATTGGAAACTTATATGATGTAAAGTAGACCTCGGGGCCATACGTTTCACTAGTGGCTTCTCTCAAGATAGCATGTATTACGGTGGGTGAACAAATTACTACCGAGCAATTGATAGAAAAGCACATAGTTATGATGATATCTAAGGCAATGATCATGAATATAGGCATCACGTCAATGTCAAGTAGACCGAAACGATTCTGCATCTACTACTATTACTCCACACATCGACCGCTATCCAGCATGCATCTAGAGTATTAAGTTCATAAGAACAGATAACGCATTAGGCAAGATGACATGATGTAGAGGGATAAACTCAAGCAATATGATATAAACCCCATCTTTTTATCCTCAATGGCAACAATACAATACGTGTCGTTTCCCTTTCTGTCACTGGGATCGAGCTCCGCAAGATTGAACCCAAAGCTAAGCACTTCTCTCATTGCAAGAAAGATCAATCTTGTAGGCCAAACTAAACCGATAATTCGAAAGACTTGCAAAGATATCAAATCATGCATATAAGAATTCAGAGAAGAATCAAACATTGTTCATAGATAATCAAGTTCATAAACCCACAATTCATCGGATCTCGACAAACACACCGCAAAAGAGTTACATTGAATAGATCTCCAAGAATATCGAGGAGAACTTTGTATTGAGATCCAAAAAGAGAGAAGAAGCCATCTAGCTAATAATTATGGACCCGAAGGTCTGTGGTAAACTACTCACACATCATCGGAGAGGCTATGGTGTTGGTGTAGAAGCCCTCCATGATCGAATCCCCCTCCGGCAGATCGCCAGAAAAGGCCCCAAGATGGGATCTCACGGGTACAAAAGGTTGTAGCGGTGGAAAAGGTGTTTCCTGGCTCTCCCTGAAGGTTTCAGGGTATGAGAGTATATATAGGCGAAAGAAGTAGGTCGGTGGAGCTGCAAGGGGCCCACGAGGGTAGGGGCCCCTGGGGCGTGCCCTCCTGCCTCGTGGCTTCCTCACTGCTTCCTTGATGTCCACTCCAAGTCTCTTGGATTGGGTTTGTTCCAAAAACAATCACTGCGAAGGTTTCATCCCGTTTGGATTCCGTTTGATATTCCTTTTCCGCGAAACACTGAAATAGGCAAAAAAAACAGCAATTTGCACTGGGCTTTCGGTTAATAGGTTAGTCCCAAAAATAATATAAAAAGGTATATTAAAGCCCATTAAACATCCAAAATAGATAATATAATAGCATGGAACAATCAAAAATTATAGATACGTTGGAGACGTATCATTTAGTTAACTACTTGGTTCAATTCTGCAATGCGATGTCCAATTGTCGTGGGTAGAATTTTGTATTGTTGTGCATGTGAGGAATAAATCGAATTTGGCTGCACTTAATACATGAGAAACATATACAAGTGCTATATTTCCTAGTTCTTAATCATGCTTGGTTTGGATAAATGGGTTTTCCATGTGGCTTGAATTAATATGATGAATCTGCAATGTGCTTATTTTTCATCAACATATTTTACTGATAGCATGCGAACCCTTACTTGACCTGATGACTAACTACCTTATATGTGTTGCAGGGAAACAATGTTAAGCACTGAGGTTTACAATCGAGGTTAGCACGTGCATGGTCCGTTGTCTAATAGCACATTATCGTGCAATTGCAGGAACCATTCTAATATTTAGGTTTTTAACAATTTGGTCTTGCACATGTAGGTCCTGCTGTCAAAGGTTTTGACCCAATGTTCGACCATTTTTGCATATGGGGAAATGAGTTGTCCATGAATATCAGTCAAGTCAAGAAACTCAGAAAGATTGTTAGGATAAAGAAATTAGCGACAAAAAATAACAAGATCTTTGTCCGCACAATGAAGAAGACATCAGTTTACTACATGATGGTACTAACTATTACACCTTGCCTTTTTTACTCCTTTGCCCCATTTCTAATATAGAGAAGATATTTATGAACATCCTTGTTTTTAGGCCTTTCCAAAGTAGTTCACTAATGATTAGCTCTCAAACCACATGTATGGTCAGGAGGCGAGGAAGGTATTCATAAAACACCCGTGATTCAATATTGAAGTGTTCGTGAAGAGGACGTAGGATGGACGGTCAATCATCCACAGGCACTGGCGTAAAGTTACAAAGACCTTCAACATCAATGAAGGCTCAATATTCGCCTTCTACTTCAGCAGTTTTCCATATGAGATACATCTGCCTATGTACCGTCTATGATGCTAATTTCCAAAGTTTATAGATGTTGCATGTGAAACTAGGTGCTGGTGTAGTTGTGTAATGGGGTAGTTGAGTGCTGAAGCTATATGATGTTGTACTCGGATGTATTTCAATTATGAAAATGAAATATATTATGTGCTTAATATGAAATGTCAATTAGATTAATAAATGGATTATTAATAATCAGATAATTGGCCTGCTAATTGGGTTTTTCTATTGCAAACGGTTATTGAGAAAACACCGTGTGTGATGCATTCAATAACGCACACAATTTTTGGGAATAAACTGTGTTGGATTAATGAACAATCACACATGACCTTCTCTTGAAAACTGTTTGCATTAGGCCACCTTGCGCAAACGTTTACAACATAAAAACTGTGTGTGATGGACAACCTTTGCCACACAGTTTCTTCTGCGCACCATGTGTGATGCATTCAATGATGCAAATGATAAAATTGTTAATATCATGTGCAATGGCAACGCTATCACAAATGATTTAATGGGAAAAATTGTGTGTGATGTATCTGTGAACGAAAACATTTTCGTTGGAGCGAATGTGTGGGATGTACATATGAACGGAAACGTTTAGCGGGGACTAACTGTGTGGGATGTACTTGCGACCGAAAACAATTTCGCCTGTATAATTGTATTTTTAGCTCTACTGTATGTATTTTTGTATTTGAGCGCTCGTCGGTCGCACACGAACTCATTTTGCCGAGCGTGTGTGCTAGGAGGGCATATCCCCGACGGTTTCTGGGTCGTGTGGGAAGGACCCCCTATTGCCATCACTGTCTCTTTCTGTTCTTTTATTTACTTTATTTTTTTGTTTTCTTTTTAAGTTAAAATATTGTTCAGAATTTTAACAAAATCTTGTTGTCAAAATTTGTTCATGTTTTTGAATTAATGTTCACATTGCCAAAATTTTGTTCACAATTTCAAAAAATATTCGTGTTTTCATATTTTTTGTTACAATTCAAAAAGATGTTCAAAATTCCAAATTTTGTTCACATTTTCAAAATTTTGTTCTCAATTCACAAACATGTTTGGAATTTCGAAATTTGTTCATCGCTTCAAAAAATGTTTTTGGACTTTTGTTCATGTTCTAAAAAATGTTCAAAATTTATAATTTTGTTCACATTTTCAAAAATTGTTCGCATTGTTAAAAAAGTGTTCGGAATTTCCAATGAAAATCATGTAGAAAAATGCTTGGAGTTCCAAAATTTTGTTCGCATTTTAAAAAAAATGTTCACATTTTCAAAAAATTGTTCTCACTTTTAAATTTTGTTTGTTTTCTGAAAAAAGTTTACAATTGTAGATTTTCTTTATTTTTCTAAAAATGTTCTGAATTTATAAATTTGTTCATCTTTTCAAAAAGTTTGGAGGTGCACATTTCATGCTTTTTTCGAAATTTGTTCAAAATTTCAATTTTCTGTTCTCGTTTTTTGAAATTTTCTGTTACAAATTTGTTTGTAATTTTGAAAAATGTTCTCATTTGCAATTTTTGGATTTTCTAGCAAACATTAAGTTTTATCGATCTCATTGTTGTTTCTTTTACTGTTCCGCTGCAAATTTAGCACCAGAGCTAGTTGGCCGCAATGGATAACAAATCACGTGCTAGGACGCAAGGTCATCAGTTTGAATCCCATACCTGCGTATTCCTTTTTCGCATTTTTTCGTCTCACGAATGCCAAATGGGCTGGTCCTGGTTCGGCACACTTGTGTGAAACGTCGACATTTTGATGCAGTTAGCATCACATAGGAGCTCTCTGTGAGGCAAGCCGCGCCCCCGCCCACGCTCGCACAGCCCCACGTGCTCCAAAAAAACAAGAACGAGGCCAGTGCCCCACGCCTGATCCCCTCGCCGCTTGGATCCCTCTCTCTCGTTGACTTCTCTGTCTCTATGGCGCCTGGACCCCACCTTTCTTTCTTCTCCCTCACGAACAGAGAACATAATAGAGGATACTACACGTACAGATACACGACGCTGACTATGATTCAAGTTCTTGGAAATCCTATCTCCAGTCAACCCCACGCCCAAGGAAGATGTCCTATAAATAGCCACGACCCTCCTCGACCGATTCTCCCAAACCCCAACACCCAAGACCACCTCTAGTTCACGCCCTTGCCATTCCAATCTCGCCCCAGAAGCTGTAGTTCATCGCCGGATTTTAACGCCGGTGAGCAATCCCGAGCCTTCTTCTTTTGTGTTCCGATTTCCCTCGATCTCTACCATCGTTTTCACAAGGTCTTGCATTCCCTATCCATCTACAGAGGCCGCCCCGACCTCGTCGTCTTCACTAGAGCACCAGGAGCACAGAGCTTCATCATCTCATCCCATCTTCGTCCGTCATTGCCAACCAACCCCGACTCCACCACCAGACGAGCCACTCTCCGTCGCATCTCCCCGACACCTCCGCCGCCACTCACGATCGCCGGAGCCGTCGACACCGCCACACCCGATCGCCCCAAGTCCTCGTTCTTCTCTTCTCTGTAAGTACAAGCAAGCTGTTCTTTCGGTTAAAAACATTTAGTTTTTTTACTTTAGATCATTAGATCGGTTTTAATTACCTTTTTTAGCGGTTTAGTACGGTTCGGATCAAACTAGCCGACCAGTTATATTCTATAAAAAATGCACATGTACGTTTGGTTAAGTTTCACCCGAGCGGTTGATAGTTTCAGATCGCCCATCCCGTTTAGGCCCAACAGCTCCCGTACGTTTTTTTCTTCAAATTCTATACCAATTTTCTTTTAGCGTATCTTTTAATCTATAGATCCGATTTAATTGATTATTTGTCCTATAGTTTCATAAAAATCCCCTATATCCAGAGAACAAAATGAAAAAATATTTTTGAAAGTTTTAAATTTCGAATTCAAACAGATCTGAATTCAAACTTCGTTAGGCCATAACTTGAGTTTCGTAACTCCGTTTTGAGTGATTCTTTTTTTAAATCGAAGCTTGTGACGTGTACATTCTGTTAAAACCAAAATCATATATTTTTACTACTGTTAAAAAAGCGTTCTGTACAGAAGCTTTATTTGGTTATTTTTGGAGTTTTCTCAAAGTTTTTTTTTCATTTTCTTCTTGATTCTTTGCTTGATTGCTTATGTGTGTCAATGTTTGCTTCGTTAGATCATCCGGAGTGTGAAGCTTGCTATTACGAATCCCTAGAGTTTAACGATCGTCAACAAGGCAAGTTACACTTTGATCATACTTTTCTATACCTAGTTTTTACTATGCATTAGTTCACCCCTACAAATTTGCATGAGTAGGATTGGAAAATTGAGGCATTGCTATGTAGTTCATGAGGTAGGAACCTATGATCCTTGAAACACCCCGAGAATATTCATTATGTCATATATTTCTTAGCCATGTTTGTAGACGGGGATTGGTGTGTGAGAATCATGCAAGTTATGAGAGAAATAATAACTAAGGGTAACTTGAGGTGGCTTGTGATCACCCTACAGAATGCCACCCAGGCTCAAAGGGATCATACGATATTTCATGCCTAGAAACTTCCATGTGCAGCCACAAGCCAATATGGGGGTAGGCTAGCAGATGTAGGGGAAAGTAGGTGTACCGGCCTATCCAGGGTTAAGGGGAACACATTTAGAAACACTATGTCTCAATATTCCGATCATGGATGTGGTCGAGTCTAGTGGGGAAAAGTGCACAAACCTCTGTAGAGTGTGCAAACTAATCATGATTAGTCGTGTCCCCGGTTACAAACAAATTTGAGTATCTAGAAGTGATTTATTTGTTGATCTCATCACTTTATTTAATTAATGTATTAGGTTATTAATAATTTGGGATTTTGGGATTGAGTTGGAGGAACCTTCTCAACAATGGCATAAACTTGGTAGTAAAATAAAATTTTATTCCTTTGTTGTTGGGAAAAAATAGCTTTATGCAAAATTAATCTTAGAGCCTCCACCAGCCAAATTTTTGCATATAGAGATAGTTTTTTTCATCATTGCTCTATAGTGTGACTTTGCGAGCATATTCCATGTGCTGACCTACACGGCTGCAATGTCTTATGTTGCAGAGTTTTCCGACGAGAATATGGTGCATAGGTCGTTGTTCTGCACTCAGTTTTGCCGTGGAGTTGGATGGACTCATTTATCTTTGAAGCTTCTGTAATTATTTTATTTAGATGGCCTTCAGCCATATTTATGTAATAAATACTCCTTTGAGGACCTCAATGTAATAAAGCGTGTGACTGAACTCTGTTATAATTCCTCGAGTACTATGTGTGTCAGCAAACCGATCCAGGGATGACACTTAAGCACACAGACTCTGGTCCATTGGGATCAGATCGCTACATTTCACAATATTTATAAAAGTGGATTTGGAGAGGTCATGACTTTATTTAATGATCAATCCACTATTTGGAAGAGGTTTCAATTGATTACGACAACAAAGTTGCTATCTATGATGATTATTGTGATGACATGTATGCTATAAAGAATAATGATAACCATGAAACTGTTCATCATGATTTTAATGATCAAATTGATTATGTGAATCAAATATCACATGATAGTTATTTTGTTGAGTTTGCTCCCACTACTATTCATGAGGATAATTTTGCTTATGTGGAGAGCAATAATTTTTTATGCATGTGCATCATGAAAAGAGTGATTTATGTGATAATTATATTGTTTAATTCATTCATGATGCTATTGAAAATTATTATGAGAGAGGAACATATGCTTGTAGATATTGCAATAATATCAAGTTTCCTCTCTATGTGTTGAAAATCTTGAAGTTTTGCTTGTTTTGCCTTCCTATGCTAGTTGATTCTTGTTCACATAAATTGTTTGCTCACAAAATCCTTATGCATAGGAAGTGGGTTAGGCTTAAGTTCTATTCATATGCTTCATGATGCTCCCATTATGTTTCAATTCTTATCTTCTATGTGAGCATCATTGAAATCATCATGCCTAGCTAAAAATGCACTAAAGAAAAGCGCTTGTTAGGAGATGTCAGTGGAAACGACACCTATGGAATCACTGGGATCCCTTCTACGATTGGCAGGCACGGGGTTGTGCAAAGAGCGGGTCTAGTAGCCAGCGCAAAGATCGTTTACCCAGGTTCGGGCCGCAAGGATGCGTAATACCCTAGTCCTGCTTTGGTGTATATTTGAGTGTTCTTGAGCTTTCGAACTAGCTGCGGTGCATGCGTAGTCCAAAAGATCCGAATCCTTCTCAAGTACACCTCGGGCCTCCTTTTATAGTCAAAAGGGGTTGCCAATGTGGCACACTGGAGGTGGAAAGGTATACAGTCTACAAGCTTATCGCCCGTCATTACAGGACAAGGCGCATTAAATGCGCTCCTTAGGCGTCATGTTGCTTTATTGGGGACAGTAACGAGGCCTGTCCCGTCCATCGCCGTTCCTCATGCTCCGACACGCGTCCAGGCCAACGAGGCATGCAGCGCCACGTGAGCTGGCAGGCTGCTGAGATGGCGTGGTGGTAGGGTATTCACGAATATCTGCATGCCACCATGCAGGTGCTTGACTAGCTGGATTAGCATCCATGTACTGCCACGTGGATACTAGCCTCAATTGGTGGGTCGGCCGCTGAGGTGGGGCGGTGACGAGGCGACAAGGTCTTGTTGCAGTCCTGCGTATATTCCCAGCAAGGGTCTTGCCGGGGTCTTGTGATCGCCCTCGGCAAGAGTCTTGCCGGGGCCATGCGAGTGTTTTCGGCAAGGAGCCTTGTCGGGGCCTCGGGGGCATCCTCGGCAAGGGGGCTTGCGATTGTCTTGTCTTTTGGTCATCGTCTAGTCTTGTCTGCTCTATGTCTTCATAATGATTTGCATGTCACCATGGAGGTTCCTCCCGAGCCTTGGTTCCAATGTGGTTGATGGTGTTGGAACCCTTGGGCTCAAGGGTGGTGCGCTGATAAGGACATCAATACAATTGTTACACCCACAGCCCCTGCTGCTATACATACTGGACCAATTACTAGAGCTCGTGCACGCCAACTAAATTACCAGGTACTTTCGTTTCTTGGTAATGATTCTAATGTTCATGAGAATATGATGCTGCCTAAATTGGATACATTTGTTTTGTTTACAAATGAAGGGCCTAGCTTGGAGAAGGATGAACATTGGAGCAAGAACAAGCATGGAGATGATGGCATGCGCAAGGGAAACAAGAACGGAGTTACAAGTGATGATTTCAGGACTTTGAAGCCACCATAATGGGTGCATGAAGCCTTGGACGAAATATACAAGATGCCACTTCATAAATTTCGTCCCGAGGCTATTTTAGGTGCTGCGTCACCTTATTATTGGGCCAGGCCCATGTAATTTCGAAATACATAAGTATAGGCTATTTTTAGAGTCCGTATGTGTGGGGAAACAAGAGATAGGGTTGATTTCGGACCCCTCCACCAAGGGCCACGAAATTCCCCCCCTCTTCCTCCATATATACAGCCCTTAGGGCATCGTTTAGACTTTGGGTTTTGTTTAGATTAAAAGTTCGCCATAGCTGCAACTTCGCATACTTCATTTGTGTTCAACGACCAGACAAAGGCGTCACAGAACCCCACCTTGATCAATAAAGCTTTCATCTTATATTCGCAATATCCAGATTGCAATCTCAGTTTCTTGCTTGTTCTTCGTTTGCTCGCACGAAACAGACCCTCGTGGTCAGCTTGATCGTGCTCCGGCGTGGTCAATAACCTCTCGGAGTTGGTTTAGCGATTGCTAAGGCGCGACGTCCTCGCACGTTCGTAGCCGGATCGTCAAAGTCGACTTCCACCAAAGCGAAATCCATCATCTCATCGAAAGACGGGACACCTTTGCCTCTATCAGATCTGCTATAAATCAATATGTCATCAAAGTAAAGTACCACAAATCATCCAATGAAAGCACGTAAAACTTCGTTCATTAATCTCATGAAAGTACTAGGTGCATTAGTTAACCCAAAAGGCATGACTAACCACTCATATAATCCAAACTTAGTTTTAAATGCTGTTTTCCATTCATCTCCCAATTTCATACGAATTTGATGCTAGCCACTACGCAAATCAACTTTGGAGAATATTGTAGAGCCACTCAATTCATCAAGCATATCATCTAGCCTAGGAATAGGATGACGATAACGAATAGTAATATTATTAATGCCTCTACAATCAACACACATACGTGATGTACCATCCTTTTTCGGCACTAGAATAATAGGAACAGCACAAGGACTAAGGGATTCGCGTATATAACCTTTGTCGAGAAGCTCTTGTACTTGACGCATAATCTCCTTCGTCTCCTCTGGATTGGTACGGTATGGTGCACGGTTTGGTAGTGAAGCACCGGGAATTAAGTCAATCTGATGCTCAATCCCTCGAATAGGCGGTAATCCCGGTGGCACGTCTTGTGGAAAGACGTCAGCGAACTCCTGCAAAATGTTAGTGACAGCAGGAGGCAAAGAGGAAGGCATGTCCTCGAATGAAAATAATGCCTCTTTGCACACAAAAGCATAGCAAACAGATTTGCTGAAATCTAGCTCATCAATATCAGATTTGGTGGCAAATAAGCATGCACTTTTCAATTTAATTTCAGAAGCAACACTAGATGGTTTATTATTAGGCTTCATTTGTTGCTCAAATTCTTTTGCCACAATCTGATTTTCACTCTTAGTCTTCTCCTGTTGTGCTTTATTAGCTCTATTAATATCATCTTTCAAAATGGAATCAGGAGTCATAGGAAGCAAAGTAATATTTTTATCCTTATGAACAAGAGTATAGTGATTGTTTCTACCATGGTGTACAGAATTTTTATCAAATTGCCATGGTCTACCAAGTAATAAGGAACATGCTTGCATAGGTACCACATCACAATCAACATAATCAGCATATGTAGAGATACTAAAATGCACACGAACAGTACGTGTTACCTTAACCTTGCCGCTGTTGTTGAACCATTGGATGTAGTAAGGATGTGGATGTGGTCTTGTGGTGAGAGAAAGCTTCTCCACCATCTCCATGCTAGCCAAGTTGTTGCAGCTCCCTCCGTCTATTATGACGCGCACAGAACGTTCCTTCACAACTCCCTTGGTATGGAACAAATTGTGCCTCTGATTTTGCTCAGCTTGTGTGACCTGCACACTCAAAACACGTTGAGCAACTAAACATTCATACCTGTCAGCGTCTTCAGGAGCCATGTATTGCGTCTCATGATCAGAATCATCTCCACCATCTTCTTCACGTGTAATAAGAGCCAAAGTCTCCTCATCATAGTCACTAGCGGACTCATATCCACCATCCGCGGTAGCAATCATCACACGCGGAGATTTGCATTCTCTCGCATAATGACCTCCTCCCTTACAACGACGACAAATAATATCACTTGTGTGCCCTGTTGATGCCATGGAAGAAGAAGAACGCTGTGCAGGCCCCGCAGGTGCGCTCTTGGCAGATAATGGTGGTTGTGCCTGTTTTCTTGTATCACGGCTGGAGGTGGCACCGGATGGAGGTGCTGGTGCAGTTGAAGTAGAAGATGCACGTGGTGTCCATGATGAAGGTCGGCCTGCAGAAAAGTTAGTTCGCCCCAATGCTTGTCGATCCTGCACTTCACGTTCAGCTTTACAAGCAAGATGGAATAAACGAGTGATATTAGTATACTCCTTATAGTCTAGAATGGTCTGAGTCTCTCTATTTAATCCACCCAGAAAACGTGCAAGCATAGCTTCATTCTCCTCAACAATACCACATCTAATCATGCCAGTTTGTAATTCCTGATAATATTCTTCTACAGAATTTTTTCCTTGTCTTAAACGCTGCAATTTTTGAAGCAATTCACGTTGATAATATGGTGGAACCCAACGCGTACGCATAGCAGTTTTCAAAGCAGCCCAAGTAGTTGGAATAGGATATAATCTACAATGTTCAGACCACCATACACATGCAAAACTAGTGAAAGCACAAACGGCAGCAGCAACTCGTCTCTCCTCAGGATATTGTAAACATGTAAATCGTTGTTCAGTTTCTAACTCCCAAGTAAGATATATATCAGGAACATATCTACCCTCAAATGGTGGAATATTCAATTTCAGTTTAGGAATATGGACATCATCTCGTACCTGAGGTGGTGGTGCAGGCCTACCATTACGAATATATACCTGAGGTCGACCTGCTGGTGGTGGTGCTGGTGGCTGCTCGTAGATCTGATTTTGACCAACCTCATCCTCATAATCACCCGCATACTCATCATTCTAGCCTATGCGGTGATAGGCGGTGATCGGCAACTTTGAGAGTTTTTGACTACAACGGTTGCCGATCACCGCCTGCTGCTGGGTAAGAACTCGTAAGAATTTGAGATTTGCTTGACGGATTTGTGACACCCACCACCACCACTTGTTCGTAGTCTGTAGGATCATATTCTTGTGTGTTTCTATTGCTGCTAACCATGCCAGGATCACAAGCCGACGAGATTGACTGGGAGAATTTATCGAACAAGGAGCTTCATGATAAGTTTCAGCAAATGATGACTGAACAGGTGCAAGATGTGCTGAACAATTTTGAAGAGGCCATGGAGAAGATCACTGGCCTTGAGAAGACGTTCGAAATAAAGCTCGATAACAGATTTAATGAATTGCTCGCGCGTCTTCCACCACCACCACCCGCTGCACCTAACGCACCTCTCCAACAACAACAACAACAACGACTACCTCCACGTCGCGAAATAGACCTTCGCCGAGCGAGCCGTGTTCCTCTTGCGTTTGGCCAAACTGTTGGTGCTGCTGTTGATACTTCTGTGGCTCCTGCTGCTGATGCGGAGGAGGATGCTTATGTGGGAGACTATGAGGATGAGGTTGATCAAAATCAACACTACGTGCAGCCACCTGTACCACCACCAGCAGGTCGACCTCAGGTATATATTCGTAATGGTAGGCCTGCACCACCACCTCAGGTACGAGATGATGTCCATATTCCTAAACTGAAATTGAATATTCCACCATTTGAGGGTAGATATGTTCCTGATATATATCTTACTTGGGAGTTAGAAACTGAACAACGATTTACATGTTTACAATATCCTGAGGAGAGACGAGTTGCTGCTGCCGTTTGTGCTTTCACTAGTTTTGCATGTGTATGGTGGTCTGAACATTGTAGATTATATCCTATTCCCACTACTTGGGCTGCTTTGAAAACTGCTATGCGTACGCGTTGGGTTCCACCATATTATCAACGTGAATTGCTTCAAAAATTGCAGCGTTTAAGACAAGGGAAAAATTCTGTAGAAGAATATTATCAGGAATTACAAACTTGCATGATTAGATGTGGTATTGTTGAGGAGAATGAAGCTATGCTTGCACGTTTTCTGGGTGGATTAAATAGGGAGATTCAGACCATTCTAGACTATAAGGAGTATACTAATATCACTCGTTTATTCCATCTTGCTTGTAAAGCTGAACGTGAAGTGCAGGATCGACAAGCATTGGGGCGAACTAACTTTTCTGCAGGCCGACCTTCATCATGGACACCACGTGCATCTTCTACTTCAACTGCACCAGCACCTCCATCCGGTGCCACCTCCAGCCGTGATACAAGAAAACAGGCACAACCACCATTTTCTGCCAAGAGCGCACCTGCGGGGCCTGCACAGCGTTCTTCTTCTTCCATGGCATCAACAGGGCACACAAGTGATATTATTTGTCGTCGTTGTAAGGGAGGAGGTCATTATGCGAGAGAATGCAAATCTCCGCGTGTGATGATTGCTACCGCGGATGGTGGATATGAGTCCGCTAGTGACTATGATGAGGAGACTTTGGCTCTTATTACACGTGAAGAACATGGTGGAGATGATTCTGATCATGAGACGCAATACATGGCTCCTGAAGACGCTGACAGGTATGAATGTTTAGTTGCTCAACGTGTTTTGAGTGTGCAGGTCACACAAGCTGAGCAAAATCAGAGGCACAATTTGTTCCATACCAAGGGAGTTGTGAAGGAACGTTCTGTGCGCGTCATAATAGACGGAGGGAGCTGTAACAACTTGGCTAGCATGGAGATGGTGGACAAGCTTTCTCTCACCACAAGACCACATCCACATCCTTACTACATCCAATGGTTCAACAACAGCGGCAAGGTTAAGGTAACACGTACTGTTCGTGTGCATTTTAGTATCTCTACATATGCTGATTATGTTGATTGTGATGTGGTACCTATGCAAGCATGTTCCTTATTACTTGGTAGACCATGGCAATTTGATAAAAATTCTGTACACCATGGTAGAAACAATCACTATACTCTTGTTCATAAGGATAAAAATATTACTTTGCTTCCTATGACTCCTGATTCCATTTTGAAAGATGATATTAATAGAGCTAATAAAGCAAAACAGGAGACGAATAAGAGTGAAAATCAGATTGTGGCAAAAGAATTTGAGCAACAAATGAAGCCTAACAATAAACCATCTAGTGTTGCTTCTAAAATTAAATTGAAAAGTGCATGTTTATTTGCCACCAAATCTGATATTGATGAGCTAGATTTCAGCAAATCTGTTTGCTATGCTTTTGTGTGCAAAGAGGCATTATTTTCATTCGAGGACGTGCCTTCCTCTTTGCCTCCTGCTGTCACTAACATTTTGCAGGAGTTCGCTGACGTCTTTCCACAAGACGTGCCACCGGGATTACCGCCTATTCGAGGGATTGAGCATCAGATTGACTTAATTCCCGGTGCTTCACTGCCAAACCGTGCACCATACCGTACCAATCCAGAGGAGACGAAGGAGATTATGCGCCAAGTACAAGAGCTTCTCGACAAAGGTTATATACGCGAATCCCTTAGTCCTTGTGCTGTTCCTATTATTCTAGTGCCGAAAAAGGATGGTACATCACGTATGTGTGCTGATTGTAGAGGCATTAATAATATTACTATTCGTTATCGTCATCCTATTCCTAGGCTAGATAATATGCTTGATGAATTGAGTGGCTCTACAATATTCTCCAAAGTTGATTGCGTAGTGGCTACCATCAAATTCGTATGAAATTGGGAGATGAATGGAAAACAGCATTTAAAACTAAGTTTGGATTATATGAGTGGTTAGTCATGCCTTTTGGGTTAACTAATGCACCTAGTACTTTCATGAGATTAATGAACGAAGTTTTACGTGCTTTCATTGGACGATTTGTGGTAGTTTACTTTGATGACATACTGATTTATAGCAGATCTTTGGAAGAACATTTGGAACATTTACGTGCTGTTTTTATTGCTCTACGTGATGCACGTTTGTTTGGTAACCTTGGGAAGTGCACCTTTTGCATCGACCGAGTATCGTTTCTTGGCTATGTTGTTACTCCACAGGGAATTGAAGTTGATAAAGCCAAGATTGAAGCTATTGAGAGTTGGCCGCAGCCCAAAACGGTCACACAAGTGAGGAGTTTTCTTGGCCTCGCTGGATTCTATAGGCGTTTTGTGAGAGATTTCAGCACCATTGCTGCACCTCTCAATGAGCTTACAAAGAAAGATGTGCCTTTTCTTTGGGGTACCGCACAGGAAGAAGCCTTCACGGTATTGAAAGATAAGTTGACACATGCTCCTTTACTCCAACTTCCTGATTTTAATAAGACTTTTGAGCTTGAATGTGATGCTAGTGGAATTGGATTAGGAGGTGTGTTATTACAAGATGGCAAACCTGTTGCATACTTTTCTGAAAAATTGAGTGGTCCTAGTCTGAATTATTCTACTTATGATAAAGAATTATATGCTCTTGTTCGGACTTTAGAAACATGGCAACATTATTTATGGCCCAAAGAATTTGTTATACATTCTGATCATGAATCATTGAAACATATTAAAAGTCAAGCTAAACTGAATCGTAGACATGCTAAATGGGTTGAATTCATTGAGACTTTCCCTTATGTCATTAAACACAAGAAGGGAAAAGAAAATGTTATTGCTGATGCTTTGTCTCGTCGCTATACTATGCTTTCACAACTTGACTTCAAAATATTTGGTTTGGAGACCATCAAAGATCAATATGTGCATGATGCTGATTTTAAAGATGTAATGCATAATTGTAAAGAAGGAAGAATGTGGAACAAGTTTGTTGTTAACGATGGATTTGTGTTTCGTGCTAACAAGCTATGCATTCCAGCTAGCTCCGTTCGTCTTTTGTTGTTGCAGGAAGCGCATGGAGGAGGATTAATGGGACACTTTGGCGTGAAGAAGACGGATGACGTACTTGCTACACATTTCTTTTGGCCAAAGATGAGACGGGATGTTGAGCGTTTTATTGCTCGCTGCACTACATGTCAAAAAGCTAAGTCACGCCTCAATCCTCATGGTTTATATATGCCTTTGCCTGTACCTAGTGTTCCTTGGGAGGATATATCTATGGACTTTGTTTTAGGTTTACCTCGAACAAAGAAGGGGAGGGATAGCATATTTGTTGTTGTGGATAGATTCTCGAAAATGGCACACTTTATACCATGTCATAAAAGCGATGATGCTGTTAATGTTGCTGATTTGTTCTTTCGTGAAATTATTCGCTTGCATGGTGTGCCAAATACTATTGTTTCAGATCGTGATACTAAATTTCTTAGCCACTTTTGCAGATGTTTATGGGCTAAGTTGGGGACTAAACTGCTTTTTAGTACTACTTGTCACCCCCAAACTGATGGACAAACTGAAGTAGTCAATAGAACGTTGTCTACTATGCTTAGGGCTGTTTTGAAGAATAATAAGAAAATGTGGGAGGAATGCTTGCCTCATATTGAATTTGCTTATAATCGTTCATTGCATTCTACTACTAAGATGTGCCCTTTTGAAGTTGTGTATGGTTTCCTACCTCGTGCACCTATTGATTTGTTGCCTCTTCCATCTTCGGAGAAGGTTAATTTTGATGCTAAACAACATGCTGAATTGATTTTAAAAATGCATGAGTTAACTAAGGAAAACATTGAGCGTATGAATGCTAAATATAAACTTGCTGGAGATAAGGGTAGAAAACATGTTGTGTTTGCACCTGGAGATCTTGTTTGGTTACATTTGCGTAAGGATAGATTTCCTCATTTGTGCAAATCAAAGTTAATGCCACGTGCTGATGGTCCCTTTAAGGTGTTAGAGAAAATAAATGATAATGCATATAAACTTGAGCTGCCTGCAGATTTTGGGGTTAGTCCCACTTTTAACATTGCAGATTTGAAGCCTTATTTGGGTGAGGAAGATGAACTTCCGTCGAGGACGACTTCATTTCAAGAAGGGGAGGATGATGAGGACATCAATACAATTGTTACACCCACAGCCCCTGCTGCTATACATACTGGACCAATTACTAGAGCTCGTGCACGCCAACTAAATTACCAGGTACTTTCGTTTCTTGGTAATGATTCTAATGTTCATGAGAATATGATGCTGCCTAAATTGGATACATTTGTTTTGCTTACAAATGAAGGGCCTAGCTTGGAGAAGGATGAACATTGGAGCAAGAACAAGCATGGAGATGATGGCATGCGCAAGGGAAACAAGAACGGAGTTACAAGTGATGATTTCAGGACTTTGAAGCCACCATAATGGGTGCCTGAAGCCTTGGACGAAATATACAAGATGCCACTTCATAAATTTCGTCCCGAGGCTATTTTAGGTGCTGCGTCACCTTATTATTGGGCCAGGCCCATGTAATTTCGAAATACATAAGTATAGGCTATTTTTAGAGTCCGTATGTGTGGGGAAACAAGAGATAGGGATGATTTCGGACCCCTCCACCAAGGGCCACGAAATTCCCCCCTCTTCCTCCATATATACAGCCCTTAGGGCATCGTTTAGACTTTGGGTTTTGTTTAGATTAAAAGTTCGCCATAGCTGCAACTTCGCGTACTTCGTTTGTGTTCAACGACCAGACAAAGGCGTCACAGAACCCCACCTTGATCAATAAAGCTTTCATCTTATATTCGCAATATCCAGATTGCAATCTTAGTTTCTTGCTTGTTCTTCGTTTGCTCGCAGGAAACAGACCCTCGTGGTCAGGTTGATCGTGCTCCGGCGTGGTCAATAACCTCTCGGAGTTGGTTTAGCGATTGCTAAGGCGCGACGTACTCGCACGTTCGTAGTCGGATCGTCAAAGTCGACTTCCACCAAAGCGATATCCATCATCTCATCAAAAGATCGGGACCCTCGCCTCTATCATGCGCTCTGCTGGCGTTGGGCAAGTTGCGCCGGCAAGGGTCTTGCCAGGGCTGCGGAGGCCGCCCCGGCAAGGGTCTTGCCGGGGGAGTCCACCTTGCCCTCTTGCTCTTTGTGTCTCTGGTCTTGGTGTTGTTCTGGTTATCTTGTGCTTCTGCTTCCTCTGCCCCGCTAGGTATGGCCGCAGGCACAGCTCTAACTGTCCGCGCACAATTAAAGGGGTACAAAAGAGAGCCCCTACTTTTGTGCACCGACAGGAGACAACCCAATATTTATATCTACTATTTTCATGTGTTCACATGATTAAGCTACTATATTAATCATGTTTTATAGAATTTGTTTCAATAAATTACCATCTAAAGCCTTTGGGATAGTGTGGATGATAGTTAACTTGATTCTGTGCAAAAACACAAACTTTTGCGCACAGTAACAAAATTGTTAAAAATCACTTGAGCATCAAAAAATTCTGAATTTTTCACAGATGATTGATATACAGATTTCCTACATTGTGCTAATTTTTTAGAATTTTTGGGGTAACATAAGTATGGCCATTGTCCAGATCTTTATAGATTGTTCTATTTTTGACATATTCTGTTTTCAATGCATAGTTTGCTTGTTTTAGTGTTTCCATAGCTTATATTAAGTGATATAAATTGTGTAAATAATAAGTTATAGTAGGCATTATGTGATAAAATTATGAATCTTTTGTTTGACGGTACCCAAGTGAATGATTTGTTTTATCATACTAACCCATCTCACAAAGTTCCGTTAAGTTTTGTGTGATTGAAGTTTTCAAGTTTTGGGTGAGATATTTATATAAGGAGAATAAGTAGTGACAAAACCTAAGCTTGGGGATGCTCAAGGAACCCCAAGGTAATATTCAAGGAAGATCCAAGCAACTAAGCTTGGGGATACCCCGGAAGGCATCCCCTCTTTCGTCTTCAACATTATCGGTAACCTCACTTGGAGCTATATTTTTATTCATCACATGATATGAGTTTTTCTTGGAGCGTCCTTTTGTTTTGTTGATATTTTCTTACTTCTATTTATAATAATGTTTTGAATCTTTTAGTTCAATAAAAAGGTCAAGTATAGCCTTTACCATGCTTATTTTGCAAGTCTATATGTTGCTATTTTGAAAACATATAGTTTTCTATCATTGTATGAATTCTTCTGGAAAGTTAGCATGTGATAAAATCTTGAAACTTTTACACAATGAGTAACATCAAATTTACTATAGTGTGGTAATTTTTGCAGAATTTTTGGAGTTAGAGAAGTATGAATCTTCTTGCATTCTTTACAGACTGTCTTGTTTAGACAGATTGCTGTTGCTTGTTTAATGATTCTGTTTGAGGATAGGGGTATTAAATATGTAGAGACATTTAGTTTGCAATGTTAAATTATAATTTCAGTGATTTTCTATAGTAGAGAATGATAAGGTTTTGCATTGATTTATACGAACTTATCTTATGAGTTCTTGTTCAGTTTTGTGTGGATGAAGTTTTTAAGATTTAGGGAAACCGTGATATAAAATGAATTAAGGAGACACAAAAGCTCAAGCTTGGGGATTCCCAAGGAATCCCTAGTTAATATTTCAAGAAGTCTCAAGCATCTAAGCTTGGGGAGGCCCCGGTTGGCATCCCACCTTTCTTCTTCAACAATGATCAGTCAGTTTTGGTTGAGCCTAAGTTTTTGCTTTTTCACATGATATGTGATATCCTTGGAATGTCATTTATTTTGTTTTGCTTGCAGTTCGAATAAAATACTTAAGATTTGAAATTCGTAGATGAGAGAGAGTCTTCACATAGCTACTTAATTATTTGACTACTCATTGATCTTCACTTATATCTTTTTGGAGTAGTTTGTCATTTACTCTCGTGCTTCACGTATATCCTATGAATAAATGGTTGAATGAATTGAATATCACAAATCTAAAATTATATATGTTTCATATGCTTATCCCATGGGGAGTAATGACTTCACATATACAAAGTATAGATGGTAAAATTTGTTGAAAGTTAGCAAACACAACATTGGTCACTTGAACAATTCATGAAATAGTATTGAAGGGAGAGAGATTTCACATATAAATATACTATCTTGGACATCTTCTATGATTGTGAGCCCCATTAATTATTTTCAAACTTGAGCAAATTAGTTGAAGTTGGACAAGGTAGACAATGTGATGAGTTATGTTTGGGTATATTTGTATAGAAGTTATATTGTTATGGATCCTCCAACGTGTGGTGCTTCATTAGGATCTTTTGCTAGCCTTGACTAGTAATAAGCAGAAATACTGCTTGTGCATCCACTTCCTTAAACCCAAAGTTATTCCGTTTGAGTCCACCATACCTACCTATTTACCTGTCGTTCCAAGTACATTTACATGTGCCAAACTCTAAATCTTCAAATAATAATCTGTTTTATATGCTCAAATCGTTCATGAAGAGACACGGGGCGGCCAATATCTTCCATGCTAGGTGGGTTATTCTCACGATGAGTGTTTATTCGCTTGTCATTCACGATAAAGTGACTGGTAATTGGGATGCCCAGTCCTATGATCAAAATCAAAATCAAAATCAAAACATAATAATGAAACAAAACTCCCCCGGATCATTGTTGGTATGGAGGACACCCGAGGATTCGGATCGCCATGGCTTGTGTTTGTTGGTGGACGGGGAGTAAAAACTTTACCTTTCTGTTTGGGAACTGCCTATAATGTGTCTAGCATAGAAGATATTGGGAACTCTCTGTCGTTATGTTGACAATGAAGGCATACCTCTCAAAATTATATTCATCTCTGTTTTAAAATCTTCGAGCTCTGGCACCTCTGCAAACCCCTGCTTCCCTCTGGGAAGGGCCTATCTTTTACTTTTATGCAAGAGTCGGTAGTATTCCTTCTCATTTCAACCCCAATTATTCTCTAGTTGGCAAGTATCATGTGGTGGGGAAAGATCCAAGCATATATGGCCATTCAAATATATTTGATCATCAATTATTATTTTTGACAATTATCAGTATGATAAATAAGTTAGGAGGCGAAACATTAAGCCCCTATCTTTCTCTGTGTTTGATGGATGATATTTGTTCTAAAAATATGCTTTGAGTGTCAATAAACATGGAAAACTATATGATAGTTGTGTATGTGGAATTTGCTAAATCAAAGCTCTTACATAGACCCTTCCTGAAAATAAGATGAATTGCAATTGTTTGATGACTGAGAACATAGTTTGTTAGTTTTCAAGAAAGTTTATGGTCTATACTTTAACATGCGAATAGCTTGTTACTTGACAATGAGAAGTTTTATGTGATGAGGTACTATTTATGATATATAATGATGCTAGAAAAATTGTTTGGCACTATCATTGATCAAATTTATGCACTATGATAGCATTCACACTTCATAAATTATTTCTTTTATCATTTACCTACTCGAGGACGATCAGGAATTAAGCTTGGGGATGCTAATACATCTCCAATGTATCTGTAATTTATGAAGTACTCATGCCATGTTTACACCATATAGGTTTTGGTATGTTTTGATTAGAACTAACCCAGACTAACACTACTTTCAGCAAAACTACTGTGGTGTCATTTTTGGTGCGGAAATAAAAGTTCTCAGAATGGGCTTAAAATTTACGACGATTTTTTATGGACCAAAAGAGACCCCCGAACCACCGGAGCTGGACCAGGAGGTGACCGAGGAGGCCACAAGCCTCAAGGGTGCGCCCACCCCCTAAAATGCACCTCCTGAGCTTGTGGGCCCCTCAAGCACCCCTTGAAAGTGAGACCGACGCCAAAAATTCCTATAAATACTAAAACCCCCCAAAAGAACCCTAGATGAGAAGTTCCGTCGCTGCAAGCCTCTGTAGCCACAAAAGACCAATGGGGACCCCGCCGTGCTAGAGGGGGAAATCATAACCGGAGACCATCTTCATCATCCCGACGGCCACCATGATGAGGAGGGAGTAGTTCACCCTCGGGGCTAAGGGTATGTACTAGTAGCTATGTGTTTGATATCTCTCTCTCTCTCTCTCGTGTTCTTGATTTGGCACGATCTTGATGTACCATGAGCTTTGTCAATATATTTGGATCTTATGGTGTTCTTCCCTCTCTACCTTCCTGTGATGAATTGAGTCTTGCTCTTCAAGATTACGTTATGTTGGATTCAATATTGAATTTGAGAGCACTTGATGTATGTCTTGCATATGGATACCCATGGTGACAATGGGGTATTATATAAATTCACTTGATGTATGTTTTGGCACTCAACTCACAGATTCCCGAGGTGACATTGGGGTAATCTATGCATAGGGATCAATGCACATTTCCGTCCTACGTTCTCCGCTAAAAACTTTGGAGTGATTCTTTGTTGCACGTTGAGGGTGTTGGGGAACGTTGAATGGAAGACAAAAAAATTCTACACACACACAAGATCTATCCATGGAGATGCACAATTACGAGAGGGGAAGAGCATCTACATACCCTTGTAGATCGCTAAGTGGAAGCGTTTATCAATGCGGTTGATGTAGTCATACACCTTCATGATCCGTCCCGATCAAGTACCGAACGTACGACACCTCCGTGTTTAGCACACATTCAGCTCCATGACATTCTCGCCTTCTCGATCTAGCAAGAGAGGTGAAGTATTAGACAAGTTCCGGCAGCATGATGGCGTGGTGACGGTGGTGGTGAAACTATTTCGCAGAGCTTCGCCGAGGTCAACGGTTTAGGACGAAGGACGAACTAGAGGGAGAGGGGGCGCCGCACACGGCTTGGGAATCATGGTGTGTGTTGCCCCCTCCCCTCCTCACACACACACACACACACACACACACACACACACACACACACACACACACAAATATATATATATATATATATATATATATAGCGTCCACCCTAGGGGGCCTGTCCAAGGTGCGCTCCCCTTCCTTCTTGGCGCGTGTGGGGTGGAAGGAGAGGGGGCTAGTTGCCTTATGCCGCCCCTTCCTTCTCCCTTGCGTGAAGAAAGGCAGGAGGGGGCCATCCCCTCCTCTTTCCTTACCCTAGGGCCTGCAGCCAGGAGGTGGGCGCACCAGCCTCCTGTGGGCTGGTGTGCTCCCTTCTCCTTGGCCCGTGAAGCCCAATAACTCCCAGTGGCCTCCCAGAACCCCATCCGGTACTCTGTTGGTAATCTGGTGGACTCAGAAACCTTTCTGAAACCCGAGTACCTTCATCCTATATATAAAATTACCTCCGGACCATTCCAGAGCACCTCGTCATGTCTGTGATATCATACGGGACCCCGAGCAACATTTAGTCACCAACATACATAACTCATATAGTACTATATCATCAACGAACGTTAATCGTGCGGACCCTACGGGTTCGAGAATGATGTAGATATGACCGAGACACTTCTCCCGCCAATAACCAATAGCGGGACGTGGATGCCCATATTAGTTCCTACATATTCTTCGAAGATCTTTATCGGTCAAACCTTTATGACAACATAGGTAGTTCCATTTATCTGTCGGTATGTTACTTGCCCAAGATTCGATCGTCCGTATCTCCATACCTAGTTCAATCTCGTTACCGGCAAGTCTCTTTACTCGTTTAGCAATATATCATCTTGCAACTAACTCCTTAGTCACTTTGCTAGCAAGATTCTTGTGATGTTGTATTACCGATAGTGCCCATATATACTTCTCCGTCATACAGAGTGATAAATCCCAATCTAGATTCACGCCAACTCAATAGACACCTTTGGAGATATATACTTGTAGAGCACCTTTATGATCACCCAGTTATGAATTGACGTTTGATAGAACACAAGGTATTCCTCCAGTATCTGGGATTTGCATGATTTCATGGTCGAACAAATATGTATTTGACATTAGAAAGCAGTAGCAAAAACTGAATGATCATATGCTATGCTAACGTATGGGTCTTGTCCATCACATCATTCTCCTAATGATGTGATCCCGTTATCAAGTGACAACACATGTTTATGGTTAGGAAACCTTAACCATCTTTTGATCAACGAGCTAGTCTATTAGAGGCTCGCTAGGGACACGGTATTTGTTTATGTACCCACACATGTATTTAAGTTTCTAATCAATACAATTATAGCATGAATAATAAACGTTTATCATGATTAAGGAAATATAATAATAACCACTTTATTATTTCCTCTAGGGCATATTCCCAACACTCACCCACTTGCACTAGAGTCAATAATCTAGATTACATAGTTACAAATCTAACACCCATGGAGTCTTGGTGTTGATCATGTTTTTCCTATGAAAGAGGATTAGTCAACTGGTCTGCCACATTCAGATCCGTATGTACTTTGAAAATTTCTATGTCTCCATCCTTGACCTTTTACGAATAGAGTTGAAGCGTTGATTGATGTGTTTGGTTCTCTTATGAAACCTAGAATCCTTGGCTAAGGCAATTGCTCCAGTGTTGTCACAAAATATTTTCATTGGACTCGATGCACTGGGTATTACACCCAGATCGGATATGAACTCCTTCATCTAGACTCCTTCACGTGCTGCTTCTGAAGCAGCTATGTACCCTGCTTCACACGTAGATCCCGCCACAACACTCTGCTTGGAACTGCACCAACTGAGAACTCCACCATTCAATATAAATACGTATTTGGTTTGCGACTTAGAGTCATCCGTACCTATGTCGAAGCTAGCATCGACACAACCCTTTAAGACGAGCTCTTCATCACCTCCATAAATGAGAAACATATCCTTGGTCCTTTTCAGGCACTTCAGGATATTCTTGACTGCTGTCTAGTGACCCACTACTGGATTACTTTGGCACCTCCTTGCCAAACTTATGGCAAGGCACACATCAGGTCTGGTACACAACATGGCATACATAATAGAACCTATGGCTTAGGTATAAGGAATGACTTTCATTTTCTCTCTATCTTCTACCGTGGTCGGACTTTGAGTCTGACTCAATTTCACACCTTACAACACAAGCTAGAACTCTTTATTTGACTGGTCCATTTTGAACTTCTTCAGAACTTTGTCAAGGTATGTGCTTTGTGGAAGTCCTATTAAGCGTCTCGATCTATCCCTATAGATCTTGATTCCTAATATATAAGTAGCTTCACTGAGGTCTTTCATTTAAAAATTCTTATTCAAGTATCCTTTTATGCTATCTAGAAATTCTATAACATTTCCAATCAGCAATATGCCATCCACATATAATATCAGAAATGCTATAGAGCTCCCACTCACTTTCTTGTAAATACAGGCTTCACCGTAAGTCTGTATAAAACCATATGGTTTGGTCACCTCATCAAAGTGTATATTCCAACTCCAAGATGCTTGCACCAGTCCATAGATGGATCGCTGGAGTTTGCACACTTTGTTAGCTTCTTTATGATCGATAAAACCTTCTAGTTGCATCATATACAACTCTTCTGTAAGAAACCCGTTAAGGAATGCAGTTTTGACGTCCATTTGCCAGATTTCATAATCATAAAATGCGGCAATTGCTAAAATGATTCGGACAGACTTAAGCATCGCTAAGGGTGAGAAAGTCTCATCGTAGTTAACCCCTTGAACTTGTCGAAAACCTTTTACGGCAAGTCGAGCTTTGTAGACAATGATATTACCATCACCATCCGGCTTCCTCTTGAAGATCCATTTCTTCTCAATGGCTTGCCGATCATCGGGCAAGTCCACCAAAGTCCACATTCTGTTCTCATACATGGATCCTATCTCAGATTTCATGGCCTCAAGCCATTTATCGGAATCTGGGCTGATCATAGCTTTCATAGTTCGTAGGTTCGCTGTTGTCTAACAACATGACTTCCAGGACAGGATTACGGTACCACTCTAGTGCGATACATGTTCTGGTCAATCTACGAGGTTTAGTAGTAACTTGATCTGAAGTTTCATGATCATCATCATTAACTTCTTCTCTACTTGGTGTAGACATCACGGGAACGGTTTTCTCTGATGTGATACTTTCCAATTCGAGAGAAGGTACACTTACCTCATCAACTTCTACTTTCCTCCCACTCACTTCTTCCGAGAGAAACTTCTTATCTAGAAATGACCCATCCTTAGTGAAAGTGCAACTATCCCCGGGTGGTTTTGGTAATTCCTAACAACATATATGTAACATCCCAAATTTTCAATTTGGAATGTTATACATAGATCATTCTTGCATATCATATTTTATTGCATTTCGTTTCGCGATCCTCGAAAATCCGAAGCAACACAAGGACCCTCGGAGAGAGTTGGGGATTTTCCGGTTTTCATATTTGATTTTTATCAAATATTGAAACGAGGATGTTGGTTTTAAATTATTTTTCTCTCCGAATAATATTTCATATTAAAATATATGAGAGGAGATAATATGACTTCTCCAAAATAATTGAAATACCGGAGGAAAAATATTAAAATCAAATATTTGATTTTATTCGGATTTTATTGTAATTTTATTTGCATTAGAAAAATTTGCACATGTTTCAAAGTTGCATTTTAGGGCCAAGAAAATGTTCATCTCGTTTTAAATATTTTATTAAACGGTGAAAATTTGTTTTGGCATTTTTAGAATTTTATTTTATTTTCTAGGATTTTTTTTCTGTTCGGCGGAATTGTTTTAAAAAAAAACTTTGGGCGCCGACTGGGCCGAAACCCAGCCGGGCCGGCCCATCTCCCCGCGCCGCCATCTCCCACCAGGACGCGCCGCCACCGACTCGGACAAGAGTCCGAGCCGAACTCCTCCGCCGCCGCCTTGCCCCCTCCTCCAAGCCACCTCCCCCCTTTATATGCCACCCCAAGCCCCCCCCCACCACCAACCCCGCCGCCGCCGCAGCCCGCCTCCCGAGCCGCGCCACCGCCTCCCGCGCCTCACCGCCGCCGCG
>NC_041382.1:362893400-362920139 GCF_002162155.2 Triticum dicoccoides | reverse complement strand
GCCGCTGCCGCCGCCCCTCGCCGCAGCGCCGCGCCGCCCCGCAAGCCCCCCGCCCCGCCGCTGAAGCCCCAGCCCGCCGGAGCCCCACGCCTCCCCGGATCCGACGAGGTAGCCGTTCTCCGCCGGTTTTCTCTAGAAAACTGATTCATTTTTTTTTAAAACCCTAGTTCGTTTTTTAGATCGGTTCGCCGGTTTTTCTCGGTTTAGTTATTTAGCGGACGTTTGTCTGTATGTTTGTTTAAATGAACGGTTTTCGCTCGTTAGTTACAGACAATGAACACTCGTTCGTTAGCCTGTTCGTCAGTTTTCTTTTATCGGATTTTTCCATGATTATTCCCGATCGCGATTTCTGATCCGATTTTCGTTTCAGTTTATCTTTTTGCTCGTTTGATGAGGACATCAATACCATTGTTACACCCACAACCCCTACTATTACATATACTGGACCAATTACTAGAGCTTGCGCACGCCAATTAAATTACCAGGTACTTTCGTTTCTTGGTAATGATTCTAGTGTTCATGAGATTATGATGCTTCCTAAATTGGATACATTTGTTTTGCTTACAAATGAAGGGCCTAGCTTGGAGAAGGATGAACATTGGAGCAAGAACACGAATGGAGTTGATGGCATGCGCAAGGGGATTAAGAACGGAGTTACAAGTGATGATTTCAAGACTTTGAAGCCGCCATAAGGAGTGCATGAAGCCTTGGACGAAATATACAAGATGCCACTTCATAATATTCGTCCATAGGCTATTCTAGGTGCTGCGTCACCTTATTAATGGGCCAGGCCCATGTAATTTCGAAATACTTAAGTATAGGCTATTTTTAGAGTCCGTATGTGTGGGGAAACAAGAGTTAGGGTTGGTTTCGGACCCCACCCTCAAGGGCCACGAAATTCCCCCCCCCCCTCTTCCTCCATATATACAGCCCTTAGGGCGTCGTTTAGACTTTGGGTTTTGTTTAGATTAAAAGTTCGCCATAGCTGCAACTTCGCGTACTTCGTTTGTGTCCAACGACCAGACCAAGACGTCATAGAACCCCACCATGATCAATAAAGCTTTCATCTTATATTCGCAATATCCCGATTGCAATCTCAGTTTCTTGCTTGTTCTTCATTTGCTCGTAGGAAACAGACCCTCGTGGTCAGGTTGATCGTGCTCCGGCATGGTCAATAACCCTCGGAAGTTGGTTTAGAGATTGCTAAGGCGCGACGTCTCGCACGTTTGTAGTCGGATCGTCAAGGTCGACTCCCACAGAAAATGATAGCCACCATCTCATCGAAACATCGGGACACCTTAGCCTCTATCATGTGGTATCAGATTTCCAGGTTGCTCGGTTAGATTTTACAGTTTTTCGTAGATTAGATCGAGTCTGTTCTTCATACCTACAGTCCATGAAAAAGCCAGAAAAAAATTAGGGTTAGTTCATCATATCTGAACCAATCTAAGCCGTTGCATAATCTTTTTAGGGTTTTTGCTTTGTTGAATTTGTAGTTGCATCGTCGTGTCAAGTTGCTGGTCTTAGAGTCTAGTCTTTTAGAGTTTCGAGTTCTGGTCATAAGTTGTCACGCCGCCGCCGCACCATCATCATCGCCCATCTACCACTTCTGCTTATCCGCCACCGCTCTTAATCCATATCCATATACCACCACCAATCCATATCCATATACCACCACCAATCTGTATCCATATACCACCACCGCTACCATATACCACCACCGCTACCATATACCACAACCATATATCCACCACCAATCCGAGTTCTTCTCATATTAGGTTTGTTCTTGAGATCAATCTAAATTCTGATTCGTGTTTCCTTGCTTGCGTAGGTCTCGGAAAAAAAAAGTCTGGAGACCCCCGGGCAGTTTTTAGGCCAAAATTTTCACGGGCAATTTTTTTCCCTATCCTATTTTTAGGCTTTTCTAAGTCTTTTGAGCCATGTGCCATCATAGTGATTTTTTGTCGCACTTTTTCGTCGTCGCTGCCCTGATTTCTGAAAAAAAAGTGAAAAAAAAATTTCGTGCCCATCCTATCAGTTTGACGAGGGAAGAGTTTTGAGACACTCGCCATTATAGTGATTTTTTGCAAAAAAAAAGAGGAGCGCTAAAAAAAAGGAGCGCAAAAAAAAGAGCGAAAAAAAGAGTTCCAGAGTGTGCTTTTCCCTTATTTACGTGCAGCGCCGTGATTTTGTTAGTGTTCTAGGCTCGCGTCTCTAGCATGGTCTTGCCTAGGACCAGCACAGTACCGTCGTTGAGCGTTTATTCAACTTTGCATCTCTGAATTGATTATTGCTGACCCTTTTTGCTACCATACTATAAGCCTTCCCAGCTCCACATACATCTACGTCGTGCGTTTGACTCTCCCTGGCAATCGCTCTATCCAAGCTTTTGAGAGTTTTGACTACAACGGTTGCCGATCACCGCCTGCTGCTGGGTAAGAACTGGTAAGAATTTGAGATTTGCTTGACGGATTTGTGACACCCGCCACCACCACCACTTGTTAGTAGTCTGTAGGATCATATTCTTGTGTTATTCTATTGCTGCTAACCATGCCAAGATCACAAGCCGACGAGACTGACTGGGAGAACTTGACGAACAAGGAGCTTCATGATACGTTTCAGCAAATGATGAGTGGACAGGTGCAAGATGTGATAAACAGATTTGAGGAGGCCATGGAGAAGATAGATGGCATGGAGAAGACGTTTGAAACAAAGCTCGATAACAAGTTTGCTGAATTGCTTTCGCGTTTTCCACCACCACCACCGGCTGCTCCTGCCGCACCTCTGCAACAACAGCAACAACATCGACTACCTCCACGTCGGGAAACAGCCCTCCGCCGAGCGAGCCGTGTCCCTCTTCATTCGGGCCAAACTGCTGGTGCTGCTGTTGATACTTCTGTGGCTCCTACTGCTGATGTGGAGGAGGATGATTATGTGGGAGATTATGAGGATGAGGTTGATCAAAATCAGAACTACGTGCCACCACCAGCACAGCAACCACCAGGTCATCCACATGCAAATAATGGCAATGGTAGGGCTCACCCTCAGGTACGAGATCATGACCATCTCCCTAAACTAAAATTGAATATTCCACCATATGAGGGTAGATATGTTCCTGATATATATCTTACTTGGGAGTTAGAAACTGAACAACGATTTACATGTTTACAATATCCCGAGGAGAGACGTGTTCCTGCTGCCGTTTGTGCGTTCACTAGTTTTGCATGTGTTTGGTGGTCTGAGCATTGTAGATTATATCCTATTCCGGCTACTTGGGCTGCTTTGAAAACTGCTATGCGTACTCGTTGGGTTCCACCATATTATCAACGTGAATTACTTCAAAAATTGCAGCGCTTAAGACAGGGAAAAAATTCTGTAGAAGAATATTATCAGGAATTACAAACTGGCATGATTGGATGTGGTATTGTTGAGGAGAATGAAGCTATGCTTGCACGTTTTATGGGTGGATTAAATAGAGAGATTCAGACGATTCTAGAGTATAAGGAGTATACTAATATCACTCGTTTATTCCATCTTGCCTGTAAAGCTGAACGTGAAGTGCAGGATCGACAGGCATTGGCGCGGACTAACTTTTCTGCAGGTCGACCTTCATCATGGACACCACGTGCATCATCTACTTCCACATGTTCTGCTACACCGGCGCCTCCGTCAGCTGCCACCTCCAACCGTGATACAATAAAGCAGGCACAATCACCACTATCTGCCAAGAGCACACCTTCTGGGCCTGCAAAGAGCTCTTCTTCATCCATGGCATCAACAGGGCAAACACATGATATTATTTGTCGACGTTGCAAGGGTGGAGGTCATTATGCGAGAGAATGCCCATCTAAGCGTGTGATGATTGTTACTGAGGATGGTGGGTATGAGTCCGCTAGTGACTATGATGAGGAGACTTTGGCTCTTATTACACGTGAAGAACACGGTGGAGACGATTCTGATCATGAGACGCAATACATGGCTCCTGAAGATGCTGACAGGTATGAATGTTTAGTTGCTCAACGTGTTTTGAGTGTGCAGGTTACACAAGCTGAGCAAAATCAGAGGCATAATTTGTTCCATACAAAGGGAGTTGTGAAGGAACATTCTGTTCGCGTGATCATAGATGGAGGGAGCTGCAATAACTTGGCTAGCATGGAGATGGTGGAGAAGCTATCTCTCACCACAAGACCACATCCACATCCTTACTACATCCAATGGTTCAACAACAGCGGCAAGGTTAAGGTAACACGTATTGTTCGTGTGCATTTTAGTATCTCTACATATGCTGATTATGTTGATTGTGATGTGGTACCTATGCAAGCATGTTCCTTATTACTTGGTAGACCATGGCAATTTGATAAAAATTCTGTACACCATGGTAGAAACAATCAGTATACTCTTGTTCATAATGATAAAAATATTACTTTGCTTCCTATGACTCCTGATTCCATTTTGAAAGATGGTATTAATAGAGCTAATAAAGCAAAACATGAGACAAATAAGAGTGAAAATCAGATTGTGGCAAAAGAATTTGAGCACCAAATGAAGCCTAATAATAAACCATCTACTGTTGTTTCTGAAATTAAATTGAAAAGTGCATGTTTACTTGCCACCAAATCTGATATTGATGAGCTAGATTTTAGCAAATCTGTTTGCTATGCTTTTGTGTGCAAAGAGGCATTATTTTCATTCGAGGACGTGCCTTCCTCTTTGTCCCCTGCTGTCACTAACATTTTGCAGGAGTTCGCTGACGTCTTTCCACAAGACGTGCCACCGGGATTACCACCTATTCGAGGGATTGAGCATCAAATTGACTTAATTCCCGGTGCTTCGCTACCCAACCGTGCACCATACTGTACCAATCCAGAGGAGACGAAGGAGATTATGCGTCAAGTACAAGAACTGCTCGACAAAGGTTATATACGCGAATCCCTTAGTCCTTGTGATGTTCCTATCATTTTAGTGCCGAAAAAGGATGGTACGTCGCGTATGTGCGTTGATTGTAGAGGCATTAATAATATTACTATTCGTTATCATCATCCTATTCCTAGGCTAGATGATATGCTTGATGAATTGAGTGGCTCTACAATATTCTCCAAAGTTGATTTGCGTAGTGGATACCATCAAATTCGTATGAAATTGGGTGATGAATGGAAAACAGCATTTAAAACTAAGTTTGGATTATATGAGTGGTTAGTCATGCCTTTTGGGTTAACTAATGCACCTAGTACTTTCATGAGGTTAATGAACGAAGTTTTACGTGCTTTCATTGGACGATTTGTGGTAGTTTACTTTGATGACATATTGATTTATAGCAAATCTTTGGAGGAACATTTGGAACATTTACGTGCTGTTTTTATTGCTCTACGTGATGCACGTTTGTTTGGAAACCTTGGAAAGTGCACCTTTTGCACCGACCGAGTATCTTTTCTTGGCTATGTTGTTACTCCACAGGGAATTGCAGTTGATAAAGCCAAGATTGAAGCTATCGAGAGTTGGCCGCAGCCCAAAACGGTCACACAAGTGAGGAGTTTCCTTAGCCTCGCTGGTTTCTATAGGCGTTTTGTGAGAGATTTCAGCACCATTGCTGCACCTCTCAACGAGCTTACAAAGAAGGATGTGCCTTTTGTTTGGGGTACTGCACAGGAAGAAGCCTTCACGGTATTGAAAGATAAGTTGACACATGCTCCTTTACTCCAACTTCCTAATTTCAATAAGACTTTTGAGCTTGAATGTGATGCTAGTGGAATTGGATTAGGAGGTGTGTTATTACAAGATGGAAAACCTGTTGCATACTTTTCTGAAAAATTGAGTGGGCCTAGTCTGAACTATTCTACTTATGATAAAGAATTATATGCTCCTGTTCGGACCTTAGAAACATGGCAACATTATTTATGGCCCAAGGAATTTGTTATACATTCTGATCATGAATCTTTGAAACACATTAAAAGTCAAGCAAAACTGAACCGTAGACATGCTAAATGGGTTGAATTCATTGAGACTTTCCCTCATGTCATTAAACACAAGAAGGGTAAAGAAAATGTTATTGCTGATGCCTTGTCTCGTCGTTATACTATGCTTTCACAACTTGACTTTAAAATATTTGGTTTGGAGACCATCAAAGATCAATATGTTCATGATGCTGAATTTAAAGATGTATTGCAGAATTGTAAGGAAGGGAGAACTTGGAACAAGTTCGTTCTTAAGGATGGATTTGTGTTTCGTGCTAATAAGCTATGCATTCCAGCTAGCTCCGTTCGTCTTTTGTTGTTGCAGGAGGCGCATGGAGGAGGATTAATGGGACACTTTGGCGTCAAGAAGACGGAGGATATACTTGCTACACATTTCTTTTGGCCAAAGATGAGACGGGATGTTGAGCGTTTTGTTGCTCGCTGCACTACATGTCAAAGAGCTAAGTCACGACTCAATCCTCATGGTTTATATATGCCTTTGCCTGTACCTAGTGTTCCTTGGGAGGATATATCTATGGACTTTGTTTTAGGTTTACCTCGAACAAAGAAGGGGAGGGATAGCATATTTGTTGTCGTGGATAGGTTCTCGAAAATGGCACACTTTATACCTTGTCATAAAAGCGATGATGCTGTTAATGTTGCTGATTTGTTCTTTCGTGAAATTATTCGCTTACATGGTGTGCCAAATACTATTGTTTCAGATCGTGATACTAAATTTCCTAGCCACTTTTGGAGATGTTTATGGGCTAAGTTGGGGACTAAGCTGCTTTTTAGTACTACTTGTCACCCCCAAACTGATGGACAAACTGAAGTAGTCAATAGAACATTGTCTACTATGCTTAGGCTGTTTTGAAGAATAACAAGAAAATGTGGGAAGAATGCTTGCCTCATATTGAATTTGCTTATAATCGTTCATTGCATTCTACTACTAAGATGTGCCCTTTTGAAATTGTGTATGGTTTCCTACCTCGTGCACCTATTGATTTGTTGCCTCTTCCATCTTCAGAGAAGGTTAATTTTGATGCTAAAGAACGTTCTGAATTGATTTTAAAAATGCATGAGTTAACTAAGGAAAACATTGAGCGTATGAATGCTAAATATAAACTTGCTGGAGATAAGGGTAGAAAACATGTTGTGTTTGCGCCTGGAGATCTTGTCTGGTTACATTTGCGTAAAGATAGATTTCCTAATCTGCGCAAATCAAAGCTAATGCCACGTGCTGATGGTCCTTTTAAGGTGTTAGAGAAAATAAATGATAATGCATATAAACTTGAGCTACCTGTAGATTTTGGGGTTAGTCCCACTTTTAACATTGCAGATTTGAAGCCTTATTTGGTTGAGGAAGATGCGCTTCCGTCGAGGATGACTTCATTTGAAGAAGGGGAGGATGATGAGGACATCAATACCATTGTTACACCCACAGCCCCTACTGTTACATATACTGGACCAATTACTAGAGCTCGCGCACGCCAATTAAATTACCAGGTACTTTCGTTTCTTGGTAATGATTCTAATGTTCATGAGATTATGATGCTGCCTAAATTGGATACATTTGTTTTGCTTACAAATGAAGGGCCTAGCTTGGAGAAGGATGAACATTGGAGCAAGAACACGCATGGAGTTGATGGCATGCGCAAGGGGATCAAGAACGGAGTTACAAGTGATGATTTCAGGACTTTGAAGCCGCCATAAGGAGTGCATGAAGCCTTGGACGAAATATACAAGATGCCACTTCATAATATTCGTCCATAGGCTATTCTATGTGCTGCGTCACCTTATTAATGGGCCAGGCCCATGTAATTTCGAAATACTTAAGTATAGGCTATTTTTAGAGTCCGTATGTGTGGGGAAACAAGAGTTAGGGTTGGTTTCGGACCCCACCCTCAAGGGCCACGAAATCCCCCCCCCCTCTTCCTCCATATATACAGCCCTTAGGGCGTCGTTTAGACTTTGGGTTTTGTTTAGATTAAAAGTTTTCCATAGCTGCAACTTCGCGTACTTCGTTTGTGTCCAACGACCAGACCAAGACGTCACAGAACCCCACCTTGATCAATAAAGCTTTCATCTTATATTCGCAATATCCCGATTGCAATCTCAGTTTCTTGCTTGTTCTTCGTTTGCTCGCAGGAAACAGACCCTCGTGGTCAGGTTGATCGTGCTCCGGTGTGGTCAATAACCCTCGGAAGTTGGTTTAGCGATTGCTAAGGCGCGACGTCTCGCACGTTCGTAGTCGGATCGTCAAGGTCGACTCCCACAGAAAATGATAGCCACCATCTCATCGAAACATCGGGACACCTTAGCCTCTATCATCGTTTATCAGAATCAGGCGATTCAAGCGACTAGATCTTCGTCTCGAAACCCTCTTTCTGTTTAATCAAGTTAAACAAGATTTTGGCATAGTAAAATTTGACCTTAGTCCAGATTAGTAAACGGGCCTTGTTTCTGTCGTCGTTGGAGTTTCGTTGCTCTGTTTGATTTGATTCTTTTTGCAACCCGGAGTTCTTAAGTTGAAATTTCTGGTCAATCTCTCTTATTTGAGTTTTGCCCATGCATCTTTGCTTGATTACTTATGTATGCTTTTGTTTGTTTGCGATAGAATTCCCGGAGTGCGAAGCGTGCTACTACGAGTCTCTAGGTTTTGCAGATCATCAGCAAGGCAAGTAACACATTGATCATACTCTTTCCATACCCAGTTTTTATGCATTAGTTCAATCCTCAAACATTGCATGATTAGGATGTGATTAACATGTGGGTTGGGAAGTAGTTGATGAGGTAGAACCTATTGCCCTGTTATACTCAAACCTTGGGAGTTACTTCTTCGTGTTGCTTATATTGCTATGCTATGCTCGTAGACGTGGTTGGGTGAGTGAAATCCATGACAGATGTGAGATTGCTAATTAATGGTTCAACCTAAGGTGTCAACTTGAATACACATCTGGGTGGATTGTTTGTTGGGCACCTGGGGAATCCAATGTTGTCCTAGGATATCCCGGAGTACTCGTGTGATAATCCTATGGTCCGCCACCCAGGCTCAAAGGGAACTGAGATATTTTCATGCTAGAAACTTCCGTGTGCAGCCACATGCTATTATGGGCTCTAGCATAGTTGAGTAAGTTGCGTGAAGCTCCCGAAGAGGTGGATTAGTAGGTAGAGGGATGTAGGTTGGTATGGTCTGCTCGAAGTAAGGGGTTAATGCTTCTGAAAGACTGTGTCTCGGTCATCCGTTTCTCAAACATCGTGTAGTGCGAGAAAACCTACGGAGGCGATTGAGTCTTGTGGGGAAAAGTGTGCAAACCTCTGCAGAGTGTACAATCTAATCATGGTTAGCCATGTCCCCAGTTATGGACAATCTTGAGTATCTAGTACTTGGAGTATCTTAAGTATCGCATCACTCTTAATTAATAATGTTGGGTTGATAATTACTTTTAATTGGGATTGAGTTGGAGGAACCTTCTCAATGATGTTTCAACTACCATGATAGTTAAATTAAAATCTATTCCTTTGTTTTTTGCAAAAACTATAACCATAGAGCTTTCCACCAGCCAAATATGCATGTAGTGATAGCATTATTCTGTTCTTGCTCTACTGTGTTATATTGTCAGCATATTCCATGTGCTGACCCATTTTCGGGCTGCAACGTATTATGTTGCAGACTTTTCAGACAAGGAGTAAGGTTCGTTCGGTCGTTGCCATGCAGCTCAGCTATGCCGCTGGAGTTGATGGACTCACTTTATCTTCCAAGCCTTCCGTTGTTATCGTATTAGATGGCCTTAAGCCATATTTATTGTAATAAGTTCTCTTTTGAGACATTCGATGTAATAAGTGTGTGATTGCTACTCTGTTATAAATCCTTCGGGTACTGTGTGTGTGAGCATTACCGATCCAGGGATGACACTGAAGCACAGAGACTTGACCGTTTGATGTCGGGTCGCTACAATATAGCTCATTGAGCAAATGCTACTTGAAGATAAATATTTCAAGAAAAGCTCAATGATTGGCATGACATGGATTAGAAAGTGGATTCCTCAAAATGCTAAGGACAAAGGATTGGCTCAAGCTCAAAGCTCAGGACTCTACATTTTTTGTTTTAAGTGATCCAAGATCACATTGAGTCCATAGGAAAAGCAAATACTATCAAGAGGGGGTGAGGTGTTGCTTAATGAGTTTCTTGCTCAAAGTGCTTAGTGATATGCTCCAAAAAACCTCAACTACTTTCTCACATCCACATATGTCCCAAACCAAAAGTCAAACTCGGCCCCACTGAAACTGTCTATCCGGAGCCACCGAGTTCAGTTGACATAGCCACTACCAGAAACCCTAGTCCCACCGAGATTGCAATGCAAACTCTCTGTTTCCCTTTCGTAACGTTTCGGTTCTACCGAGAGAGCGAATCGGTCCCACCGAGTTTGCATGACCAACTCTCTGGTTAGTCTATTACTAAAGTCGGTCTCACCGAGTTTGTGTAATCAGTCTCACCAAGATTACGTTATGCCCTAACCTTAATGATATCGGACCCATCGAGTGGACATGTCGGTCCCACCAAAAACCCTAACGGTCACATTATGAACTAAATCGGTCTGACCGAGTTGTATGATTCGGTCCCACTGAGTTTGGTGATTTGTGTGTAATGGTTAGATTTTGCGTGGACGCTATATATACCCCTTCACCCACTCTTCATTCGTGGAGAGAGCCATCAGAACATGCCTACACTTCCAACATACATTTTTGAGAGAGAACCACCTACACTTGTGTTGAGGTCAAGATACTTCATTCCAACCACATAAATCTTGATCTCTAGCCTTCCCCAAGTTGCTTTCCACTCAAATCATCTTTCCACCGAATCCTATCCTATGAGAGAGAGTTGAGTGTTGGGGAGACTATCATTTGAAGCACAAGAGCAAGAGTTCATCATCAACACACCATTTGTTACCTCTTGGAGAGTGGTGTCTCCTAGATTGGTTAGGTGACACTTGGGAGCCTCCGTCAAGATTGTGGAGTTGAACCAATGAGTTTGTACGGGCAAGGAGATCGCCTACTTCATGAAGATCTACCCTAGTGAGGCAAGTCCTTCGTGGGCGATGGCCATGGTGGGATAGACAAGGTTGCTTCTTCATGGACCCTTCGTGGGTGGAGCCCTCCTTGGACCTGTGTAACCATTACCCTTCGTGGGTTGAAGTCTCCATCAACGTGGATGTACGATAGCACCACCTATCGGAACCACGCCAAAAATCTCCGTGTCTACATTGTGTTTGCTCCCTCTAAACTCCTCCCTTTACCTTCATATGCAATTGTTTTACATTCTGCTGCTATACTCTTAGAATTGCATGTGTAGGTTGTTTGCTTGACTTGTGCTAAGTTGCTAAAATCTACCAAGAATTAAAATTGGGAAAAGGCTAGATTTTTATTTGGTCAAGTAGTCTAATCACCCCTCTAGACTTACTTTCGATCCTACAAGTGATATCAGAGCTTTGGTCTCCATTGGCTTTGATCTCCATAGCTTTTGGTGGTCATAGCCTTGGTTTCACAACCTAGGAGAGTATGGCGTCTAGCGAGGGAAATTACCACTGTAGAGGTCCTTACTTTGATGGTACTAATTTTGCTAGTTGGAAGCATAAGATGAAAATGCATATTCTTGGACATAACCCCGCCATTTGGGCTATTGTGTGTATTGGCTTGCAAGGTGAATTCTTTGATGGGAGAGAACCGAACTGTGAAGCTACCACGGAAGAGTTAAAGATGCTGCAACAATGCTCAAGCTTGTGATATTCTCTTCAACGGATTGTGCCCCGAAGAATTCAACAAAATCATCCGTCTTGAGAATGCAAAGGAAATCTGGGATACTTTGATTGATATGCACGAAGGTACCGACTCCGTCAAGGAATCCAAATTGGATGTGCTTCAAAGTCAACTTGACAAGTTCAAAATTAAGGATGGTGAAGGTGTCGCTGAAATGTACTCTAGGCTTCCTCTCATTACAAATGAGATTGCCGGCTTAGGAAGTGAAGAGATGACCGATAGATTCATCATCAAGAAGATCCTAAGAGCCTTGGATGGAAAATATGATACCATGTGCACATTGATCCAAATGATGCCTAACTACAAAGATCTCAAGCCAACGGAAGTCATTGGAAGAATTGTCGCTCATGAGATGCCACTCAAGGATAAGGAAGAGCTCCACAACAAGTCAAATGGTGCCTACAAAGCCTCATGTGATACCCCCACATCATTAAATGAGAAGCAAACCTTCAATGAAGAATTGAGCCTAATGGTGAAGAACTTCAACAAGTTCTACAAGAACAGAAGCAAGGAAAGAGGTTCTAAGTCAAGGTCCTACAATGACAAAAGATCTTCTAGTTGTGAGCGTAACTGCTACAATTGTGGAAGACCCAGACACTATTCAAATGAGTGTATGGCTCCTTACAAAAGAAGAAGTAGGAGAGAAGAATCACCGCCAAGAGAGAGAAGGAGTAGAGATGACCGTTATGAACGAAGATCCTCTCAGAGAAGCAAGGATTCGGAGAGGAAGGACAAATCATCAAAGAGCTAAACAAAAAGAAGACATCAAGCTCATGTTGGTGAATGGGTATCCGACTCCGACTCCGACAGTCACTGTGAAAGAAGCTATCACTTCGACTCTGAGTATACTCAAGATGAAGGTGTTGCCGGTCTAGCACTTGTGTCAACCAACTCCTACGACATATTTGAGTCACCAAATGAAGGAAGTGGAATATGCTTCATGGCTAAAGGCCCAAAGGTATCACACCCCGAGTATGTTGATTTCGATAGTGATCAAGATGATTTGCTAGGTGATGATGATTTACTTGTTGACAATTCTAGTGATGAAAACTATGATGAACTTGCTATTAATCATGCTAATCAAGACAAAACGAATGACGATGATAAGAAGGAGATTGAGCGTCTAACTAAAGAGCTAAACACTCATAAGTTAGCTCATGAAACTACCTTGGAAAATCATCGAGATCTTTTAAAGACTCATGAGAAGCTACGCTTTGAAAATCCCAACCTTGAGCAAGAGCATGAGTTCTTAAAGGCGATCAATGATGATCTTCGCAAGAAAAGTTCTTCTTACATTGCTAGGCGTTTACTTTTGTCTACTTACATGCCACAAGTTAAATCTAGCAACAAGAGTAAGAAAGATTCTTCTTCTAGTAGTAACAATAATCATGCTAAACTCAATGATGTTGCTTCTAGTAGTTCTCTTCATTCCACGATTCTCTTAGCCAAGTTACACTTGAGCAAGAAAATAGCTTATTGAAGGGAATTATAGAGAAACGCGTTTACAAGAGCCTTGCCGGAAGTAAGTAATTTGAGGAAATTGTACGCAAGCAAGGAAGACACCGGAAGAATCAAGGTGTTGGTTTTGAACGAAAGTTCAATGCCAATGGAGTTGAGTGGGAAGAAAATCAATACCCCAAGACGAAGTTTGTTCCTCAACAAGAGAAGTATGATCCTACTTCTTTCCAAGGAACACAAGCTCAAGATGATTTTCCACCACAAGACCACAAGCTAAAAAGCAAGGACAAGCTTCAAGAGGAGATTGATGCATTTGAAGAAGCTCCCAAAGCCTTGGTTAAGTGGGTTCCCAAGACTACATCAAGTTCTACTTCATCAAGTATGACTACAACTCCAAGGATTCCTATCAAGATGGTGTGGATCCGAAAGAAGAAGAACTAGAGAGTTCTTGAGGGGGACTCCGCCAACATACTTCACTCATACCATTTTGGCGAGGACAAGTGCAAACAACTTCCATATCTTGCACTAGTTCAAGGAGTCACAAACCCTCTTGTTGGTAAGACAAGGGACAAGGTAACCTAATGCTTTCATGGAAATCATCCTATGTGAACATTACTCTATGTCTATGAATATCCTTGTTTGTTCCTTGTGGGACTAACCCGTGTAGGTATTGAAAGTGCAACTCACTCCAAAGGATTGCTCCAAAGGATCTACATGAACATTGAGCATCTACATCTTCAACACCTACATGAAGTCATCATCGACAAAACCCAAGGTTAGTTCATCCCTCTCAGGGGGATATCACATCTAGGGGGAACTTTACACCAATCAATTGAGCTAAAGCAACTCTAATGGTGTGAACACAACAATGCTTTATGTAAAAGTGGCAACCCCACTTGCGCTTAACGATGAGTATGACCTACGATCAAATGTTATCATTTGACTCCTAAGTCAATATACTCATATATAGATGACCAAGTCATCGCCAAATTGCTTGATAGATGCTAGAGTGTTTGTGCATGCTTTGTCACATATTTCATTTGCCATCTTATTGTGTGAGCATGTTGGATGCATATTTTACTCATTCAAGGACATCCATTTGTTGATTTGATTGTTTGGCTTTTTCTCTTCTGCCAAATGGATGGACAAGAATGCCTAAGAACTCCCTCTAGCTATCTATGCTTTCCTCGTCTCAAACTCTATTCATGCTACATCACAAAGTTTGATCAAATCAGATTCGAACCACTCTGTGTGAGGAGCACTCGGAGTCCCCGATTCGTCATAGACTTAAACTTCCAAAACCTCTTTGTGCATTTCGGTATGACCGAGTCATCCATTTCGGTCACACCGAGACCACTAAGTTGATCTAGGTTTTCAATCTCGGTGCAACCGATTAGAACATTTCGGTCACACTGATTTGAAGTAACCGCTTGCAGTTCTGCATCTCGGTGGCACCGAGTCGTTCCACTCGGTCACACCGACAGGGTCAGGTTATATATACTGACGGGTCAAATTTTGGAAAAATTTCCAAAACCCCTCACCCGCGCGTAACCTGCTCTACCTCTTCTAGTCTCTGGATTGTCCTCTCGCCGCCAGCAACCTCCCGCCGCTGGTCTCCTCCGCCGTCAATGACAATCTGCTCTGTCGTTGCCGCCTTAGCGAACACTCGTCGCTCTAGGGTAAGTGTTCGACCCCTTGTGTTGTCTTCTTCACTCTGATTCCTAGCACAAGGACAATGCCATGTTTCTTGCCACGATTGAGATTGATTCATCCAGCTAAAACTCCCTTAGGTCTAGATTGATTCAAAAAATTTAGGGTTAGCTCTCCGCAGAACTCATCTCGGACCGACCGAACTGTAGAAATCGGTCTCACCGATTCGGCCTTGGCCATTGCACATGCCCTTTTCGGTCTGACCGAAACGTGCAAATCTGTGTGACCTAGTTCAAGATTCTGTGAAACCCTACCAATCTCGGTGCCACTGAACGGTGACTCGGCACTACCGAGTCCACTAGTTTAGGTTCCAAGTGTTGCTTCGGTATCACCGAGTTGGTCAATTCGGTAGCTCCGAGATCACTTCCGTACAGAACTAAAACTAAGCTTTTTGACTCAATTATTTTGCAAAACCTCTGTACTTTGTGATGCTCATCTACTCTACCTCATCTACAACCTATTCACAGGATCTGCTGACAGTTTACCTGCAAGATGTCTGATCAAAGTGACAACCTGAACAAATCTAAAGAACAGGTCCAGATGAGTGAGGGCACTAGTCCCTCGAGCTCTTCTGATGATGGAAGCAGGAGCACTCCAAGCAACTTACCTAACGAAGCAACCAGATCCAGGAAAAAGAAAACCTCAGAATATGAGGATGAGGATTATGTGGCCATTGAGGATGAGGCCACTTCAAAGAAAAAGGTGCTGAAAAAGGAGTATGGCTCAGCTGCTACAGTTAATCCAGGGATGCATAAGAAGGCACCAGCAAAGAGAGTTCCTATGTCTAAGGCCAGAGCATCCACTGCTGAAACCTCCAAGCCAAATGAAGAGACAATTGGAGAAGGGAATAAAAGGAAGGAAAGGGTCAAGAAGACCACTGCTAGAGTGCTTGGCAGATCATCCACAATGAGAGGTTCAGATGAAGAGGAAGAGGATGCTGCACCAGCTCCTAAGGCTCAGAAGCTTATGGGAGATGCAATCAAGTCAGGGGCTGCTCCATCTAAGCCCAAACCTGCTGCTCAGAAACCTCCAAAACCCAAGAGGAACACCAGGAGTATACCAGCTGAGGAGAAGAACAAGGCCCCAGTGCCCGAAGCTGCTGAAGAAGAGGATGATGAATCCCATGTTTTGCGGAAGTTGAAGCCCAAAATTCCTGACCATAATGATGCTCATCCAGTCGCTGAGGACATGCACATCAGGAAAGATTCAGGATTGAGGTTATGGAGACAGTCTGACCCATATGCTGTCAGGAGGAGAACTGCTATGGATTACAAGTTTCACACAAAGGAACAACAAGATTTCTATGAAACCATTCTGCTTGACAAGAAGCCCATAGTGTGTGACATGAAATGGGTGGACTGGGAGTTCATCCGGGAAAATGAAGATCACTTCCCTGGAGTGTATGACAGCTTTAAGGCATGTGGAGTTGATGAATTCGTTAGACAAAAGCTCACCAAGTGGAATGATGAGTTGATCATGCAGTTCTACTCCACTGCCCACTTCTATCCAGATGGGAGGATAGTTTGGATGTCTGAGGGTACTAGGTACCAGTCCACAATTGATGAATGGGCTAAGCTGATCAATGCCCCTGCAGAGCATGAATATGACTTGGACGTATATGCCAAGAAGAAGGAAGACGACAACTCCATGACAAACATGTACAAGGAGATCCCTGACAAGGCTTTCGAAACTCACAAGCTTGGATCTGTGCATTTCTTGTTGTCTGGTCTGCCTACGATCAACTGGATCTTGAGGCACACTCTACTACCAAGTCAGGAGATCACAAGATGATCAGAGGACATTCTATTAATCTACTCCAACTGTTTGATGTCCCTTAGAAGTTCAAGGTCATGAACTTAATGGTAGAAACAATCAAGAGGACTGCTACTGACTAGAAGAGAAGTCGTGGGTATGCTCCACACATTCAGGAGCTCATCAACTCTAAGATGGGCATAGGAACTTATTTGCTAGACAAGGAGCATCTACCCATATATCTTGATTTTGAAGACAATACCATTGTGATGACTAAGGAAGATCCATCATCTGTGCAAGCACATGAGAAGAGAGAGAAGGCAAGGGCAGAGAAAGCTACAAGGATGCCAACTGCTGGAGAGGCATCTCAAGTATTCCTAAAGAGCAAGCAAGATCAGCTTGGATATCTGATTCAAGCTACACTGAGGATTGAGAAGGGCTTGGCCACCCTGACTCAGAATCACTAGAGCCTGGAGTGGATTGTGGAAACAAAATTCTATGATCTTGATCTGAAGGTGACTGAGATTCAGACTACATTTGAGCAGCTTCAGGAGGAAGCAGAGGAGAGGAGAGGAAAAGCAACCACTGATGCTTTCAAGTGTGTGCGACGAGGTCCAAGGTCTATTGCAGTGCCAGCCTCAGATGCTAGAGCTTCAGTGTCAGCACCAGCAACTATAGCTCCAGTGCCACCTCCAGCACCCACTCCAGCAGCTCCGACTACTTCATTGGAACCCTTCATCCTTGGAGTTCTATCCACACCTCCTCCCGAAGACCAAGCCTGGGAGACGTATAGCACTATGCATTTTCAAACTTTTTGGTAACTTGTTGCCAAAGGGGGAGAAAAATGTATAGATCATAGGCTTCGAGAGAGAGTGTCTTGTTTTTATCTCTCTTGTTATTTTGGTTGAACTAGTTTTATTGTGTGCTTGTGTGAGATACCTTATGTCCTTGTGATATACTTATATGATCATGTGGTTGATCATATGCTACATTAATGTTTGGTTGAATGATGTTATCCTTTATATTCCATATATGATCATTCACTTGCTTGGTGATGAGTGCATGCTTTTAATTTCTATCATTTTGAGCACTCCACCAAGATGTATGTGACATGGAAGAGCAACCCATGGTCCTAATCAATTGTGCATTTGCATTCAAAAGCAAATTTTAAATAATGCACAAATTTAGGGGGAGCTCTTGCTTATCACATACTTCTCAGAGCGATAGTGTTTTTAAATCTTATAATCATTTGTCGAAGCTTTGATCTTATGTTGTCATCAATTACCAAAAAGGGGGAGATTGAAAGTGCAACTATCCCTGGGTGGTTTTGGTAATCCCTAACAACATATAGCTCATTGAGCTAATGCTACTTGAAGATAAATATTTCAAGAAAAGCTCAATGATTGGCATGGCATGGATTAGAAAGTGGATCCCTCAAAATGCTAAGGACAAAGGATTGGCTCAAGCTCAAATCTCAGGACTCTACATTTTTTATTTTAAGTGATCCAACATCACATTGAGTCCATAGGAAAAGCCAATACTACCAAGAGGTGGTGAGGTGTTGCTTAATGAGTTTCTTGCTCAAAGTGCTTAGTGATATGCTCCAAAAAACCTCAACTACTTTCTCACATCCACATATGTCCCAAACCAAAAGTCAAACCTGGCCCCACCGAAACTGTCTATTCGGAGCCATCGAGTTCAGTTGACATAGCCACTGCCAGAAATCCTAGTCTTTTCGGTTTTACCGATAGGGATCTCGGTCTCACTGAGATGGGATTGCAAACTCTTGGTTTCCCTTCTTAACGTTTCGGTCAAACCGAGATGAGCTGTGACGCCCGGATAATTAAGCTACAGTGAACCTCCGCTAATGAAGCCACGTCACCTCAGTTAATGTTGATAAACTCGCGTCAGTTCGAAACCCAGTTCAAATTTCTAATTTAGAATAAAGGCAGACAATAAAAGTTTTCAAACATGAAAACTAAAATGTTCATCATGTGGCAAATAATCCCTAACTTATTTTGGTGTTGGAACCAACCTTTTTCAAAATGTTTAAATGCCCTAAACTAAATAAAAACTGTGGCTGAAATAACAATTTAATTGCTTTTTAAATTATAAAATATTAAACTAACTTGTTTTGATATCAAACTAGGTTTGGCAGTGGCCTATATTAATGATACTAATTTAGGTGGTGACTCGGTATATTATAAAACTTAAATAATTAGGAACTAAAAGAAAACAAAAAAGGAAAAAAACAAACAAAAAAGGGAAAAGGGCCCCCCTGGCCAACTGGGCCAGACGGCCCAGCTCACAGCCAGGCCAGCCCAGCCGGCCACCCCCCAACTCACCCATAACCCCCCACCGACACCCACTCCCCCCCCCACTCGCTCTCTCCCCCTTCCCCCCGATCTGGATCGAGATCGGGGGCACGACCTCCATGCGCCCGACGCCGCCGTCCTCTTCGCCGTCGTCCATCATCACCGCAACCCCGTTGGTCTGCCTCCTCCACGTCGCCGTCGTCCTCGACCACCACCCCGACCCCCGCTGCCCCTTTCCCTACCGGCTCTGTGAGCTCCCTCCCTTTCCCTCTCTGTCCCGCACAGCCGTCACCGCGTCCGGGCCGTGTTCACCGTGTCCCGCAGCCCCACGCTGACGCGCCGTTATCACGGCCACCACGAGCCCGACCGCGCCCGCTCACCTGCGCTGCGCCTAGCTGCTGCTGCTGCTCTGCCGTGCGCGCACATCCACGCATCGCCACGCCCTTCCACACGCATTGCCGCGCTCGCCGTGGCCATCCCCGGCTCCTGCTGCCGCGCCAGGCCGTCCCCTTGCTTGCGCTACTCACACGCGCCTGCCGTCGCATGCGTGCGCTGCCCGTAGCTCGCGTGGCCGCCACCCACGCCGTAGCAACCTTCGCCTGCAACCGCCTCCGCCCGTCGCGTGTGCCCACACCCACGCCCGCTTCGGCCACCGCTAGCTCGACGCCGACGACGCAGCTGGCCACCCCCGCACCTACGCGACCATCTCTGCCCCGCCGTTGCCTCTGTAGCTCGCAGACCTGCACTCCGCCGCGAGGCCGCGCCTCCTCCCTTGCTTGCTACTGCGGCCGCCTGCTCACGCGCCCGTCGCTGCTTCCGCCGTCGCCCGCCACCGAGGCCCGGTGAAGCCGACCAGTGAGTCCTCGGCCGCGCTCGTCCTCGCCTCTCGTGGCCTCGGGTGCGAGCAACCGCACCCGTGCGCCCGAACCCGTTAGGGCCCCTAGCCCAATGACAGTCAGGGCCCACCCCAGGACGTATTTAAAAGAAATGAAAAATGAAAATAGTAATAACAACTAATTAATTAATAAAAGAATTAATTAACTTAATTAAATTTGATTAATTAAACTAATTAATTAACTAAACTAACTAAACTTGTTTAGTTAGTCTTAGTCAATGACAGCGGGACCCACATGTCATTTACCTTAGTCAACTGACTGCTGACATCATGCAGACGTCATGATGACATCAGCAAACACTATTCTGGATAATGTTGTTTAAATTAATTAAATAAATCCTAAAAATGATTTAAATCTTTTAAAATAAATATAAAATAAACCGTAGCTTGGATGGAAAACTTTGTACATGAAAGTTGCTCAGAACGACGAGACGAACTCGGTTACGCAACCGGTTCGTCCGCCACACGTCCCTAGCATAGCAAACCTGCAACCGCCCCCCTCCATTTCATCTGTCCGAAAATGCCTAACTCCGGGAAAACTTTCCCGGATGTTTCCCCCCTTCGTCAGTATTGTATAACACTGCGTTAGAACACCCCTAGCACTGCTTATTGACTTGTCATGCATCTGTTTGCTTGTATTTACTGTTTCTTCCCCCTCTCCTCTCCGGTAGACCCCGAGACCGCTGCTGATGCCCCTGTGATCGACTACGTCGACGACGACACTTCTTCTTTTTCAGCAGAGCTTCCAGGCAAGCAACCCCCCCCCCCTCTTGAGCATTTCGATATCGCCCATTTCTTTCCCTCTCATGCTTGCATTAGAACTACTACTGCTTTCTGTATGATCCTACTCTGATGCATAGCCTGTTGTTGTTACCTGCTTTTATACCTTACCTGCTTATCCTAAACTGCTTAGTATAGGTTGGTTAGATATCCATCAGTGACCCACCTTGTCCCAGTTGCCTCGCTTATGTTCGATGACTCGATCAACGTGATCGACGTCCAGGCCCCGACACCGCACATCACCCCCCTAGTTGTACGACTCTGCAGAGTTACCATCGAGTGCCGAGGGTGGAGCCTCTTACATCACTCCTGATGAGACCTCCGTAGTGTAGCTATACGGTCAAGGTCATCGAGGGTGATTTCCTCCTTAACAACTTCCGTTACGGCTCTGTCGTGCAACCCATCAAACGTGAACCTCGAGGGTGGATCCTCTTACGTTCACCTTGATGACAACATCGAGTGGAATTCACCGGGGGTGATTCCTCGGCTTTTCCCTTTGGTGTTAGACACACAGTTACTATGGTTACTATGACTTTACACTGAACCATGTTACTGAAGACGGGTCGACCCTGAGGGGTACCCGCGCGAGCTTAATAGCGAGTGATGTGGAGTAGGGTTGACCTGGAAGGTGCCCGCGAGATACATACGAGGCGTGGCCGGGCATTCTTAGCCCTTGCCGCAAGTACTCGAGACAGGGCGACGGGGTCACATCGATTGTGAGTCTCTGCTCGTTACCGCGCGTTCCTAATCCACTACGATTTGGATATTTGATCCGAGGGGCCTCTGGCCTGATAGCACTAACCATCACGTGGGCATAGTATGGGCATTCTGCGTCATATACATCAGCCGAAGCTTAATAGATGTCAGCGACTGAGCGGCGCACGCCGGGTTGGACTGTAAGCACCTAGCTTGTTGAAGGAGGTAGCTAGGTCTGCTCACCGGCCGCGTACGCAATGTGCAAGAGTTCCCGGGGAGATGGCCCATGACCCCTGGGGGCATAGGTTTAGTCCGGCGTGCTGGCCTCTCTATTAAGCCTAGGTAGGGTTGCGGCGTATTGTTTGGCCGAGGCCGGGCATGACCCAGGAAAGTGTGTCCGGCCGGAGTTAATCGAGTGTGGTGGGTAAGTTGGTGCACCCCTGTAGGGAAGAAAACATCTATCGATAGCCCGTCCTACGGTAATGGACACTTGGAGTTGTATCCCGATCGATACAACTAGAACTGGATACTTGTGATGAGAAATGGATGGTGATGAGATTTGGAATGTGTTGACACTTGGATAGTATGGCTCTGGGATTGCTTTCTCGCAGGGAGTCGAGAAAGGATCTCTGGCCGAGGTTGATAACATTACTGCTACTTTACTTTATGCTACTCTACTCCCTCCTGTTGCTGCAAGATGGTGGTTTCCAGAAGATGCTAGGCTTCGATAGGCTAGGCTTTCCCCTTCCCTTCTGGCATTCTGCAGTTTTAGTCCACAGATACAATGCTTTCCTTTGATATAGATGCATACTTAGTTTAGATCTGATGTAAGTCTTGCGAGTACTTTGGATGAGTACTCAGGGTTGCTTTGCTACTTCTTTTCCCCCATACCCGATTGTTGCGACCAGATGACGGATCCCAGGAGCCAGACGACGCCACTGATGACTACTACTACTCGGAGGATGCCTACTACTACATGAAAACCGCAGACGACTAGGAGTAGTTAGGAGGCTCCCAGGCAGGAGGCCTTGCCTTTTCGATCGTTGTTGCTTTTGTGCTAGCCTTCTTAAGGCAAACTTGTCTAACTTATGTCTGTACTCAGATATTGTTGCTTCCGCTGACTCTTGTGTATTCGAGCTTATGTATTCGAGCCCTCGAGGCCCCTGGCTTGTAATATAAAGCTTGTATTATTTTAATTTGTGCCTAGGGTTGTGTTGTGATATCTTCCTGTGAGTCATTGATCTTGATCGTACACATTTGCGTGTATGATTAGTGTACGATTGAATCGAGGGCGTCAAAAGTTGGTATCAGAGCCGACTGCCTGTAGGATCCCCCTTTCCAACTCCTTGGCCGAAGTTGAGTCTAGAAACCGAAAACCGTTTTACTAACTTGGCTGTGTGGCTTACGGGCCCACATCACCAATTGGGTGGTATTAGGATATTTTATTCCTCGTTTATACTCTGGGACTCTGATCTCTCTTCCATTCGGGTTAAATGATTTTGCTGACTCTAACATTAGGATCTCGTAACTACTTCCTCCCGGAGAGCCCCTTATTACAGATGATCGCCTGCTGCACCAGAAGATTCTGAAGATACTATCCGATGTTATCCCGATAACTTGTGCTCATCGCGTTTGCAATTCCCTACCACCGATAAGACCCTATGACTAACTACATATCCTTGTTGCTCATACCTTCATCCCCAGTTGCTCTTGTTATTACAAGATACCGTGAAATACTTGTCGTTATTTCGAGAATCCTTTTGTGCCTACTACCTTGCAGTTCCTTGTCGCCTGAATACACCGACAAATTAATCCTCACACATTTCGAGGATTTGTTTTTCCCTAGTTGTTCATATGTTTCACAAAAGTCTTTGAAATACTATTCGATCTTTCGATAATCTTCAACAGCCTGTTGTTCTTAAAATTCTTGCTTGTTTGCATTATGGATAATTCCATAAGTCTAGTAACCTTATTGGCATCCTTTGTCACTATCCTTTTGAGTCCGTTGATTAAATATGTTGCGAATGCTCGCAATCCTCAGTCGGATCATAGAATTCATCCTTCCAGCTTGGACGTCATTTGACCAAGAGCTGTTTCACGACCAATCAAATTGATGTCGATTGTATCCCTAAGGCTATTCAACTTACTTATCTTTTGATCAGAGCGTCTGCTTTTGATCTTCTATTTTTGAAATCATGATTTCTTTGCATTTAAGCATCGAATTATTCAGATGTTTCTATAATCCGAAGCCTTTGCATTCTTTCTTCTTCTAGTTGAGTACCGGTACTCACATCAGATCCTATGTGGACCACCAGATCCTTTGTTGGATTTTATGCGACAGCGTCCTTCATATTCAATAACCTTTTGAGCCTTTCCTCGGATACATAATGCCTTTGGTAAATTGTATCCTCTGCCTTCTCAACCAGGCTCTGCCTTCGAGCTTGTGTTATATTACTCCTAAGGTTTGTGGTATATGTTCCTAAGATGCCCCTATGGGTTGAACCTATGCCTTCCCTAATCCGGGTGAACCCGAAAGTTTTCACGAGTCATACTCTTCTGGTATTTTGCCAGATACAATTTCAACACTACAACTTCATCGAAAGTGAGAAGTAAATGAAGTGATATGCATTGAAGAAGTGGGAGTCGACCTTGAACTTTGTGTTCATGCCTGTGGACACGATGTAGATCTTATCATGGAAGCTTCTTGTGATAATAATAATCCCCTTGTTATAAGTTCATCTGGTAACTGTGTTTGTTCCTTTGCAATCATGGTTCTGACCATGATTGTTCCCCTTTGATTCCATTTCTCAGACAAGTTAAAGCACTTGTCTTCTGCAGATCAATGCATCTTTGCAACCTCTATCTTGACCTTCCTTCGAGTATTACCCTCCGGTATCTCAAGAATAACAAAGAACTGTGTTGCTTCCTATGAGTCTTCATCTGGTATTGCTCCTCAGCGATTTCAGATTGCCCCGGGTTCCGGGTTATTAGTCACTCGAGAACACCGATAAGTGAATCGATTCTGCACTCCGATTCAATAACTCTAAGCTATTTCCGTTGCTTACGAGTTTAATAATCCTTCAAGTCATTCATAGCCTGATCAGCTATATCATTATCGAGCTAATTTTAATTGTGCTACCCGGTCCTTCTTTCCGGAGCACAACTTTCGACGACGAACTAAGCTTACGTCGATCTTCCTCATCTTATCATTTCACCTCAAACAACAAGCTTGTTTTCGAGCTTGTGTCGCATCCGTGGTTCCAATAACCTTTGCTTCATCATCCTTTTGCTTGATGTGGTCACTGTTCGATGGCCTCTTCATAGTACCTCGACAAAATCTGTCGTGATCCCCATCAATATACTGACTTGTTTCAGGATATCAATCGAATTCATGATGAGAAATACCATCCTTGCCCCTTGACGATTTGTGTTATCATCGACAACATTCTTGTCTCCCCCATAACACAAAACTTGTTCATATAAATTTTGGAAATACATCCTTTTAACAGGTTGATGGATTGCTATTGAACCCATCGGCCACCTCCTCATCTTTTCCCTGATAGAATTGCATGAGATGTTCTAGAAATTCCCGATGGATCCGTTGTGTTCCCAAGGTCCGACCTTTACCTGATGACCATGTCAATGCTATCCCGAAGCATGACTGTGGTACTACGAATTTTATTAAGAACATTGGAGGCGCAATGCTAAATGTTTCTTGATCAATCATCCAAACACTGCTGTATGGATAAACATCATGATTCTCCTTGCCCCATTAACTAAATGGATAAGTACTTGATGTCATGTCATGTATATCATGCTCTGTTTGTTCTGGGGAAGCATATACTCTAATGCTTTTGTATAAGCACATTTTTCCTTTCCATTATTTTGTTTAACCTTTCTTGTGATCTATTTATGTTATAAGCAGAAATAATTCCTTGCTTATGGGAATACCTCGGTTTACAACTCTGTCAGTGTGACCCTGTTATTATTGCTGTTGACATTCCGGTAACCACCGACGGACGAGAACTTTGCCTATTGGCCCGCTTCGTTGAACGAGCAGGAAAACGGTTCTCTTCGTCCCTCGCCCTTGGTACCGACGTTGTTGCCTACTTAATCGACGGGCTACCCCCTGACATGCCTTGCTTGCATGATCAAGCAAGACGTCTCTGCCCTTCCTACTTTTAACCCACATGGTGGGCCCATAACCCACAGTTCCACAGGATCGAAACCTAACTCTTTTGTACACCCCCAGTTTCCAAAGTTATTCCTCTCGTGTGACCTCGTATGTAATTCACGAGTCACCCTCCGAGAGATCATCAATTATGGTATCAGACATAATACTTATTCCCGTTGCTTTGAACCCCTTTCACATGTTGCTTCAGGCATCGAGCGATTGCCTGCCCGCTTGAAACTTCTCAGGGTACCTCCTTACTTTACTCTCGGTATTTTCTTCAGTTTCAGTTCGAGAGTTACTCTCCGCCACCGTCCCCGATGTTAGCTACCAGATAGTCAACCTTGAAGAGGTTTGTTCTCCTGTAACATACCCACCATTTATTCTTTTGTAAGTACGATGGAGTTCTCGAGGAAAGAATGCCGACTGCATCATGATGACCTCAAGCAGAAAAAGCAAAGACATCAATGTAATGGATCTACCACTTCGAGAAGATCAACTAAGACCGAGAACACTCACTGGAATTTTGTAACCAAAACCTTTCCCCCTTAGACCCCCTCTTAAATGTCGGGACGAGATTTCTTGTAGTGGAGGAGAATTGTGACGCCTGGATAATTAAGCTACAGTGAACCTCCACTAATGAAGCCACGTCACCTCGGTTACCGTTGATAAACTCGCGTCAGTTCGAAACCCAGTTCAAATTTCCAATTTAGAATAAAGGCAGACAATAAAAGTTTTCAAACATGAAAACTAAAATGTTCATCATGTGGCAAATAATCCCTAACTTATTTTGGTGTTGAAACTAACCTTTTTCAAAATGTTTAAATTCCCTAAACTAAATAAAAACTGTGGCTGAAATAACAATTTAATTGCTTTTTAAATTATAAAAATATTAAACTAACTTGTTTTGGTATCAAACTAGGTTTGGCAGTGGCCTATATTAATGATACTAATTTAGATGTTGACTCGGTATATTATAAAACTAAAATTATTAGGAACTAAAAGAAAACAAAAAAGGGAAAAACAAAACAAAAAAAAGGGAAAAGGGCCCCCCTGGCCAACTGGGCGAGACGGCCCAGCTCACAGCCAGGCCGGCCCAGCCGGCCACCCCCCAACTCACCCATAACCCCCCACCGACACCCACTCCCCCCCACTCGCTCTCTCTCCCTTCCTTCCGATCTGGATCGTGATCGG
>NC_041382.1:362801467-362893176 GCF_002162155.2 Triticum dicoccoides | reverse complement strand
TGCCCCTTTCCCTACCGGCTCTATGAGCTCCCTTCCTTTCCCTCTCTGTCCCGCGCGGCCGTCATCGCGTCCAGGCCGCGCTCACCGCGCCCGACCGCGTCCTGCAGCCCCACGCCGACGCTCCATGCTCACGGACACCACGCCCCGACCGTGCCCGCTCGCCCGCGCTGCGCCTAGCTGCTGCTGCTCTGCCGCACGCGCACGTCCCTGCATCGCCACGCCCTTCCACATGCAGCGCCGCGCTCGCTGTGGCCATCCCCGGCTCCTGCTGCCGCACCAGGGCGTCCCCCTACTTGCGCTACTCACGCGCACCTGCCGTCGCGGGCGTGCGTCGCCCGAAGCTTGCGTGGCCTCCACCCATGCCGTAGCAGCCTTCGCCTGCAACCGCCTCCGTCCGTCGCACGTGCCCGCACCCACGCCTGCTCCGGCCACCGCTAGCTCGACGCCGGCGACGCAGCTGGCCGCCCCCGCACCTACGCGACCATCTCCGCCCCACGCCCTGGTGCCGCCCCGCCGTTGCCTCTGCAGCTCGCCGACCTGCACTCCGCCGCGAGGCAGCGCCTCTTCCCTTGCCTGCTGCTGTGGCCGCCTGCTCATGCGCCCGTCGCTGCTTCCGCCGTCGCCGGCCCCCGAGGCCCCACGACGCCGGCCACCGGGGCCCCGCGACGCCGGCCACCGAGTCATCGGCCGCGCTCGTCCTCGACTCTCGTGGCCTCGGGTGCGAGCAACCGCACCCGTGCGCCCGAACCCGTTAGGGCCCCTAGCCCAATGACAGTCAGGGCCCACCCCAGGACGTATTTAAAAGAAATGAAAAATGAAAATAGTAATAATAACTAATTAATTAATTAATTAAAGAATTAATTAACTTAATTAAATTTGATTAATTAAACTAATTAATTAACTAAACTAATTAAACTTGTTTAGTTAGTCTTAGTCAATGACAGCGGGACCCACATGTCATTTGACTTAGTCAACTGACTGCTGACATCATGATGACGTCAGCAAACACTATTCTGGATAATGTTGTTTAAATTAATTAAATAAATCCTAAAAATGATTTAAATCTTTTAAAATAAATATAAAATAAACCATAGCTCGGATGGAAAAACTTTGTACATGAAAGTTACTCAGAACGACGAGACGAACCCGGTTACACAACCCCTTCGTCCGCCACACGTCCCTAGCGTAGCAAACCTGCAACCGTCCCCCTCCGTTTCATTTGTCTGAAAAAGCCTAACTCCGGGAAAACTTTCCAGGATGTTTTCCCCCTTCGTCGGTATCGTATAACACTGCGTTAGAACACCCCCAGCACCGCTTATTGACTTGTCATGCATCTGTTTGCTTGTATTTACTGTTTCTTCCCCCTCTCCTCTCCGGTAGACCCCGAGAATGCTCCTGATGCCCCTGTGATCGACTACGTCGATGAAGACACTTCTTCTTTTTCAGCAGAGCTTCTAGGCAAGCAACCCCCCCCCTTGAGCATCCCGATATCGCCCATTTCTTTCCCTCTCATGCTTGCATTAGAACTGCTACTGCTTTCTGTATGATCCTACTCTGATGCATAGCCTGTTGTTGTTACCTGCTTTTATACCTTACCTGCTTATCCTAAACTGCTTAGTATAGGTTGGTTAGAGATCCATCAGTGACCCCACCTTGTCCCAGTTGCCTCGCTTATGTTCGATGACTCGATCAACGTGATCGACGTCCAGGCCCCGACACCGCACATTACCCCCTAGTTGTACAACTCTGCAAATTTACCATCGAGTGCCGAGGGGGAACCTCTTACATCACTCCTGATGAGATCTTCGTAGTGTAGCTATACGTTCGAGGTCATCGAGGCTGATTTCCTCCTTAACCACTTCCGTTATGGCTCTGTCATGCAACCCATCAAACGTGAACCTCGAGGGTGGATCCTCTTACGTTCACCTTGATAACAACATCGAGTGGAATTCACCAGGGGTGATTCCTCGGGTTTTCCCTTTGGTGTTAGACACATAGTTACTATGGTTACTATGAATTTACACTGAACCATGTTACTGAAGACGGGTCGACCCTGAGGGGTACCCGCGCGAGCTTAATGGCGAGTGATGTGGAGTCGCGTTGACCTGGAAGGTGCCCACGAGATACTTATGAGGCGTGGCCGGGCATTCTTAGCCCTTGCCGCAAGTACTCGAGACAGGGCGACGGGGTCACATCGATCGTGAGTCTCTGCTCGTTACCGCGCGTTCCTAATCCACTACGATTTGGATATTTGATCCGAGGGGCCTCTCTCCTGATAGCACTAACCATCATGTGGGCATAGTATGGGCGTTCTGCTCGTATACATTAGCCGAAGATTAATAGACGTCAGCGACTGAGCGGTGCGCGCCGGGTTGGACTGGTAAGCACCTACCTTGTTGAAGGAGGTAGATAGGTCTGCTCACAGGCCGCGTACGCAACATGCAGGAGTTCCCGGGGAGATGGCCCATGACCCCTGGGGGCATAGGTTTAGTCCGGCGTGCTGGCCTCTCTATTAAGCCTTGGTCGGGTTGCGGCGTATTGTTTGGCCGAGGCCGGGCATGACCCAGGAAAGTGTGTCCGGCTGGAGTTAATCGAGCGTGGTGGGTAAGTTGGTGCACCCCTGCAGGGAAGAAAACATCTATCGATAGCCCGTCCTACGGTAACGGACACTTGGAGTTGTATCAGATCGATACAACTAGAACTAGATACTTGTGATGAGCACTGGATGGTGATGAGATTTGGAATGTGTTGACACTTGGATAGTATGGCTCTGGGATTGCTTTCTTGCAGGGAGTCGAGAAAGGATCTCTGGCCGAGGTTGATAACATTACTGCTACTTTACTTTATGCTACTCTACTCCCTCCTGTTGCTGCAATATGGTGGTTTCTAGAAGATGCTAGTCTTCGATAGGCTAGGCTTTCCCCTTTCCCTCAGGCATTCTACAATTTTAGTCCACAGATACAACCCTTTCCTTTGATACAGATGCATACTTAGTTATTTCTGTTGTAAGTCTTGCGAGTACTTTGGATGAGTACTCACGGTTGCTTTGCTACTTCTTTTCCCCCATACCCGATTGTTGCGACTAGATGACGGATCCCAGGAGCCAGACTACGCCACTGATGACTACTACTACCCGGAGGATGCCTACTACTACGTGAAAACCGTAGACGACTAGGAGTAGTTAGGAGGCTCCCAGGCAGGAGGCCTTGCCTTTTCAATCGTTGTTGCTTTTGTGCTAGCCTTCTTAAGGCAAACTTGTCTAACTTATGTTTGTACTCAGATATTGTTGCTTCCGCTGACTCTTGTGTATTCGAGCTTATGTATTCGAGCCCTCAAGGCCCTGGCTTGTAATATAAAGCTTGTATTATTTTAATTTGTGTCTAGAGTTGTGTTGTGATATCTTCCTGTGAGTCATTGATCTTGATCCTACACATTTGCATGTATGATTTGTGTATGATTGAATTGAGGGCGTCACATGAGCGATCGGTCCCACCGAGATTGCAATGCAAACTCTCTATTTCCCTTTCGTAACGTTTCAGTTCTACCGAGAGAGCGAATCGGTCCCACCGAGTTTGCCTGACCAACTCTCTGGTTAGTCTATTACCAAAATCGGTCTCACCGAGTTTGTGTAATCAGTCTCACCGAGATTACGTTATGTCCTAACCCCAATGATATCGGTCCCACCGAGTTGACATGTCGGTCCCACCAAAAACCCTAACGGTCACATTATGAACTAAATCGGTCTGACCGAGTTGTATGATTCGGTCCCACCGAGTTTGGTGATTTGTGTATAATGGTTAGATTTTGTGTGGAGGCTATATATACCCCTCCACCCACTCTTTATTCGTGGATAGAGCCATCAGAACATGCCTACACTTCCAACATACATTTTCTGAGAGAGAACCACCTACACTTGTGTTGCGGTCAAGATACTTCATTCCAATCACATAAATCTTGATCTCTAGCCTTCCCCAAGTTGCTTTCCACTCAAATCATCTTTCCACCAAATCCTATCCTATGAGAGAGAGTTGAGTGTTGGGGAGACTATCATTTGAAGCACAAGAGCAAGGAGTTCATCATCAACACGCCATTTGTTACCTCTTGGAGAGTGGTGTCTCCTAGATTGGTTAGGTGTCACTTGGGAGTCCCCGTCAAGATTGTGGAGTTGAACCAAGGAGTTTGTACGGGCAAGGAGATCGCCAACTTCGTGAAGATCTACCCTAGTGAGGCAAGTCCTTCGTGGGCGATGGCCATGGTGGGATAGACAAGGTTGCTTCTTCGTGGACCCTTCGTGGGTGGAGCCCTCCATGGACTCGTGCAACCGTTACCCTTCGTGGGTTGAAGTCTCCATCAACGTGGATGTACGATAGCACCACCTATCGGAACCACGCCAAAAATCTTCGTGTCTACATTGTGTTTTCTCCCTCTAAACTCCTCCCTTTACGTTCATATGCAATTGTTTTACATTCTGCTGCTATACTCTTAGAATTGCAGGTGTTTGTTGTTTGCTTGACTTGTGTTAAGTTGCTAAAATCTGCCAAGAATTAAAATTGGGAAAAGGCTAGATTTTTATTTGGTTAAGTAGTCTAATCACCCTCCTCTAGACTTACTTTCGATCCTACACTTAGCAACAAAGATCTTGCCTTCATATCTTGGTAGAAGGTATACCCAATAGTTTCTTTAGGGTATCCTATGAAGACACACTTCTCCGCTTTGGGTTCAAGCTTATCAGGCTGGAGCCTTTTGACATAAGTGTTGCATCCCCAAACTTTAAGAAACGACAACTTAGGTTTCTTGCCAAATGATATGTCTCCATCGTATCTACTTTTCCAAATTCTTTTGCCCTTGTTTTGGACTCTAATTTGCATGATTTGAATGGAACTAACCCGGACTGACGTTGTTTTCAGCAAAATTGCTATGGTGTTATTTTTGTGCAGAAATAGAAGTTCTCGGAATGACCTAAAAATTTAAGGAGAATATTTTAGGAATATATAAAAATATTGGCGCAGGAATTAACCAGAGGGGGTGCACCCAGAGGCCACAAGCCTACCCCCCTAAGGCCCACCTACAGGGCTTGTGGGCCCCCTAGACCTCCTCCGACCTCAACTCCAACTCTATATAACCCTATTTGGGGAGAAAAACAGGAAGGATGATTCATCATGTTTTATGATACGGAGTCGCCGCCGCCTCCTGTTCTTCATCGGGAGGGTTGATCTGGAGTCTGTTCGGGGCTCCGAAAAGGAGGATTCATCGCCATCATCATCACCAACCTTCCTCCATCACCAATTTCATGATGCTCACCATCGTGTGTGAGTAATTCCATCGTAGGCTTGCTGGACAGTGATGGGTTGGATGAGATTTATCATGTAATCGAGTTAGTTTTGTTAGGGTTTGATCCCTAGTATTCACTATGTTCTGAGATTGATGTTGCTATAACTTTACTATGCTTAATGCTTGTCACTAGGGCATGAGTGACATGATTTCAAATCTGAACCTATTATGTTTTCATGAATATTTTTTTTCTTGATCCGATCTTGCAAGTTGTAGACATCTATTACGAGTTCTGGTCCGCATACCCCAAGGTGACAGTAATTGGGATGCTTTGTTCTGGTTCTCTATTAAAAGGAAGCATTAATATCCCTTAGTTTCTATTAGGACCCCACTGCCACGGGAGGGTAGGACAAAAGATGTCATGCAAGTTCTTTTCCATAAGCACGTATGACTATATACGGAATACATGTCTACATTATATTGATGAGTTGGAGCTAGTTCTGTGTCAGCCTAGGTTATGACTGCTACAAGATGAATATCATCTGACACAATTATCATTGCCGACCCATTGCCTACGAGCTTTTTACATATTGGTCTTTGCTAAGTTACTTTTGTTGCTACTGCTGTTACAATCACTACAAACTGCTATTCTTACTTTTGCCACTGTTACCGTTACTTCCATATTACTTTGCTACTAAATACTTTGTTGCAGATATTAAGTCTTCCAGGTGTTGTTGAATTGACAACTTGGCTGCTAATACTCGTGAATATTCTTTGGCTCCCCTTGTGTCGAATCAATAAATTTGGGTTGAATACTCTACCCTCGAAAACTGTTGCAATCCCCTATACTTGTGGCTTATCAAGACCTTTTTCTATCGCTGTTGCCGGGGATCATAGCTCCATTCTCTGAGTCACTTGGATTTATATCTATTGGTCACTATGAGGAATTTTAAAGATACCAAAACCATGATTTTTGCTTCTACTACGAGATGAGGTAAGGAACTTCCATCACACTCTGCACTTGATTCACCTTCTGTTTTGAGTAAGCTTGCGACACCTACACCTGCTATTGATTCTGATATGTCGCATGTTATTGATGATGCTACTTCTGCTATGCATGATGCTTATGATGATACTACTACTTTGCTTGATAGTAATATGCCACTGGGTGAATTTCTGGATGAACAACTTGCTAGAGCTAAAAATATTGAGAATGTTGAAGATGGTGATATTACTGAGACTGATGAAATTATTGAAACTGAACACTTTGAAACACCTGTTAGACCTAGCTCTCCTAGATATGAATTGCCTATTATGCCTGACAGTTATGTTATGGATGGAGAGGTAGCTAGGGACTTTCTTGCTTGTAAGGATAGAGACAATCTTAAGAAATTACTGCAAGTGAAAAGAAAAATCTTTGAATGCTAGAATGCAATATGATCCTAAGTTTGCTACTTCACCTATCTTTGTTACTGATAAGGATTATGAATTCTCTGTCGATCCTGAGTTTTACTTTGCTTGAATATGATCCTTTCCATGGTTATGAATCCAGAATTGCTATGGCACATCTCACTAAATTGAATGACATAGCCACGCTATTTGCCCATGAGGAAAAAATTGCTATTACTATATACTTAAGTTGTTTCCTTTCTTGTTAAAGGGTGATGATAAGTTATGGTTTAATTCTCTTGCTCCTGGTTGTGTGCGTAGTCCCTAGGATATGATATATTATTTCTCTGGAAAAAAATTCCCGCTCATAAGAAACAAGCTGCTTTACAGGAAATATTTAACTTTGTGCAAACTAAAGAAGAGAGTCTTCCACAAGCTTGGGGGAGGCTTCTCCAATTACTTAATGCTTTGCCTGATCATCTTCTCAAGAAAAATGAAATACTTGATTTCTTTTGTAATGGACTAACCGATGCTTCCAGGGACCACCTAGATAGTTGTGCTGGTTGTGTTTTCAGGGAACAAACTGTGAACAAGCGAAAGTGCTATTGAATAATATATTAAGCAATGATAATGATTGGACTCTTCCTGAACGACCTCCTAAGCCAACTCCGAAGAAGAGAGGTATTCTATTTCTTAGTCCTGAAGGTATGTAAGAGGCATAAAATCTATGAAAGAAAAAGGTATTAAAGCTGAAGATGTTAAGAATTTACCACCTATTGAAGAAATACATGGTCTTGATAACCTGACACGGGTAGTTGAGGTAAATTTTCTCATAGATTTGATGAAGGTGACATTCCTTATAATAAGTCTGCTAGTCAATGCTAGATGAATTTGATAACTTTATTGTTAAGCAACAAAACTTCAATGCATATGTTAGTAGATAATTGAAACGTAATGCTTATATGCTTGATTGCTTCCATGGTAAAAACTCAAGTAGAGCAAGTTCTGAAGGCACAAAATGATTTGTTGAATGAGATGAATAATAAGAACAATGATAATGCTGTTAGAGTTATGACTAGAGGTGGTAAAATAACTCAGGAACCTTTGTATCCTGAGGGTCATCCTAAGAGAGTAGAACAAGACTCTCAGAGAATTAATACTGACGCACCTAGTCCTTCTAAAAGGAAGAAAGAAGGATGGTAGGACTTTGCATGCTTCTAGTGAACCCGTTATAGATACACCTGAGAACCCAAATGATATTTCTATTTTTGATGCTAAAACACTATGTGGTGATGAACATGAACCTAGTGATAATGTTAATGACGATCTTCATGTTGATGCTCAACCTAGTAATAATAATGATGTGGAGATAGAACCTGCTGTTGATCTTGATAACCCACAACCTAAGAATAAAAGATATGATAAAAGAGACTTCATTGCTAGGAAACATGGTAAAGAAAGAGAACCATGGGTTCAGAAACCCATGCCCTTTCCTCCTAAACCATCCAAGAAAAAAGGATGATGAGGAATTTGAGTGCTTTGTTGAAATGCTTAGACATGACTTTTTGCGTATGCGTTTGACTGATATTCTGAAAATGTCTCCTTATGCTAAGTATATGAAAGATATTGTTACAAATAAAAGAAAGATACCGGAACCTGAAATTTTCACCATGCTTGATAATTACACTTTTAAGGGTGGAATACCAAAGAAACTAGGAGATCCAGGAATACCAACTATACCATGCCCCATTAAAAGAAACTATGTTAAAACTATTTTATGTGATTTGGGAGCCTGTGTTAGTGTTATGCCTTTCTCTTTATATCATAGAATTGACTTGAATAAGTTGACACCAACTGAAATCTCTTTGCAAATGGCCGATAAATCAACTGCTATACCCATCGGTATTTGTGAGGATGTGCCTCTTGTAGTTGCAAATGTTACTATCATAACGGATTTTGTTATTCTTGGTATTCCTGAGGACGACAGTATGTCAATCATCCTTGGTAGACCCTTTTTGAATACCGCAGGGGCTGTTATTGATTGCAATAAAGGCAATGCCACTTTTCATGTTAATGGTAATGTGCATACGGTACACTTTCCGAAGAAACAACCTCAAGTTAATAGCATCAATTCTATTGGAAAAATCTCAAGTCTTGCTGTTGGAGGTTTTGAATTCCCTATTCCTACTGTCAAAAAGAAATATGATATTCTTATTGTTGGGGACATGCATATCCCCGTTGAGGTAACCTAGTGTTATACGAAGATTCTCCGGTTTCATGTCATCCGAAAGAAGTTTGTTAATAAGACTTGATCAACCTTGTTAATGGATTCCTTTTGATGGGCATGAGATGGATGAATTTAGTAAACACAACTCTCTATACCTACTCTCTATGTTCTGTTATTTAGAGTAAATAAAGCAAAATACTATTATTTGTCAGTTTTCTGAATTATCCGTGCAATAAAAGATGACCAAAAAATAGAAGTTCTCCAAATGCCCTGAAAATTTAGTATGATTTTTTTAGAATATTTAAGAATTTTTGGCACTTGAAACACCTCAGGGAGGTGCACTAGTGGGCCACAAGCCCAAAGGGTTCCCCCACGCCCCTGGGCGCACCTATAGGGATTGTGGGTCCCACGTGGGTCCCCCTCACTTATGCCAGCACCCATCCACTTCGTCTTCCTCTAGAAAAAATCCCACCATTGCTCAAACATGTGTTCTTACTCATTTTCTTCCCTTTTTGATCTCCTTGCTCGGAGCTCCATTTCTGAAACTGTTTCGGGGATTTGTTCATCGGTATGTGACTCCTCCAATGGTCCAATTAGTTTTTGTTCTAGTGCTTTATATATTGCAAAATTTTGCTGCTGTGGTGACCTTGTTCTTGAGCATGCATGTCAGATTTATATGGTCCAGAGTAGTTTTGTTGCATGATATAGCCTCTAGACACTTGTGGGAGTAGTTGCTATCAATCTTGTTGAGTTTTGTTCACTTTTATTTTTAGTTACTAATTTTTTTAGAGAAAAGATAAACCATGAGGAGGTGGTTAAGGGGTTCTTCAAGTCGGAATTCATAGGGAAATGAGAATGAGGAGAAGAAGAAGCCCAAGTACAACCTTCCTCGCACTGCAGAGGTTCGGCCGTGTGATTGGCAAGTGATGTATTCTTGAGGGAGGCCGGGATTTATGATGATTTCTATTATTTGGTGGAGAAAGTTGGCAGCACCGCCTTCCTCCAAGATAAGTGTGACTAGTATCTCCTCCTCACTAATACCTAAGTGTAAAACTTTCATTTTTATCCTAGGAAATCACCACCCACGATAGAGTTTCATTTATATGATGAGCCTAAGGAGAAGACACTTTATGATTTTTGCAATGTTTGCAAATTACCTTATGAGTGCAGCGTCAGTGAACCACGTCCTAGAGACGTGGAGGACTTTATTGTTGAAACTACTATGGGGGAAGAGAGAGGGGTGTCGGAAGTGAGAGTGGCTAGCTTACATTTTCCTGTTTTGCGCTATTATTCATTATTGCTGGGAGATGTTTGATTGGCCGTGGGGAGAGTGGAGGCCTTAGTGCCCCTGACCTTGCTATTTTGCGCCATGCTTTATATTGTGATAGAACTTTTAGTTTGGGCGCTATTGTTGCTCGGCGGTTAAACACAAACCGCTCGAAGGGCCCCATCTTTGGAGGTATGTATGCCTCTCACCTTGCTAGACATTTTGAGATACCCATTAGGCATGATGAGGAGGAGGAGATGTTGTTACCCGTTAAGTATTTAAACTATGCTAGTATAGCACATGATTTTATTAAGAAATATGATGACAAACGAGTCCTCTAGAACCTAGTATTTAGTCAGGGTACTTGTGAGACTATTGCTCTGCCTGTACCTTCTTTGTTCAATATTTATTCAGGCAGGTACACTATTATGCCCGAGGACATCTACAGATTTGGGGTCTTTCACAACCCCCAGCACCTGAGCCAACACCAGTTCCGATCCGTGTCAGGAGCCTATTTATCAGTGGGAGCCATAGGAGCTCGCTTGGAACCCCCAGGACCCTCAGGAGTATCAAGGAGAGGGTTATTTCGAGCCATGTCCCTAGACCAACTTAGGCCAAAAGCCTAAGCTTGGGGGAGTACGTATTTCTCACCGACATTACATTCATGTTCACACACTCATTTCAGTTGTCGGTGTTCATCCTTTTTCACTATATTATCCATGTTAGTTTATTTTTCTCTTTCTTGCTTTCTTCTTGTGTGTTTGAAAAACTTTGAGGAAATCCAAAAAATTAGTTTTTGTTTCTTTTTAGCTTTTCTTTCTAGTTTAATTAGTAGTAGTATTGAAAGAAAATTGTCAGTGCAACAAACCCTGGTGCGTGTTGCCCGAACTGTACACAGGCCCAAGGGCAAGGTTACAACATCCAAGACAAGGGCAAGCAGAAGAGATATCTCTTTGAGAAATTAAAGGGCAGATCAAGAAGACCAAGACAAGCCAAAGGAGCAAGATATCACTAAGGAAAAACCTCCCTTGCCGGGCAAGCGAGCCCGTTCAGGACGAGGCCACACCAAAGACAAGTCTCAAGACCCCCTCCCCGGCAAGCTTGCCGGGGAGGCTGAGGGCAGAACACCCCGCCAAGATTCCACAACTCCACCTCACATCAATGCAAGTCACCTATCAGTACGGTGTTGAGCCCCCAGGTGATTAAGCGGCAGCCATTTCTGAGGAAGAGCGCCCCTAAATGACACCCGTCCAGAGGTGTGTCACGCAGGCAGGCAAGAAGGTGGTTGAATAGCACGACAAGGCTTGCCGGCTTACGCCCATGACGTGACACTAAGTGGTGCATTTAATGCGCCTTGTCCTCTCTACAGAGTTAGGTATGATAACACTGTTTGCTATCTAATCAGTGCATAATGACTGCTTTGCCACTGTGGTAACCCCTTGACCTGTAAAAGGAGGCCGCCTTAGAAAGGATTCGGGCCCTTGTACACTTAGATGCGCATAGCCGCTCTCGTCTTGAGGAGACCTTGGCGGGCTTGAGCGCTGCGCGTTCATCACGGTCCTCACATCAATCCACCAAAGTAGGAGTAGGGTTTTACGCCTCGCGGCGGCCTGAACCTGGGTAAAAACCATCACGTCACCATTGTCGTGCTGCCCTACGGCCTCCGCTCTTTCTGCAACGCACCCTTCCCCCTTGCCGAACCACAAGGGGCCAATGGACCCATAGGTGGCCGTGTTGAATCACGACATCTTTGGTGTGCCAGGTAGGGGGAGCACCTGTGCAAACCCGAGGTCGTAAGCAGCGCGTCAATCTTCATCACCATCATCTTCATCAACGGCTTCATCATCCATGGCGCCCAAGAATAAGTCCAGAGCTACAACTCAACCGTCCACCTCGAAGGCCCCCTCGCATGCAGCCACTAATGCCATGGGGGCTGCGGGGACGCACGGGGACGTGGACGCCGTGAGGAATGTGACCGGCGCGGGCGTCACCATCACCCGTTCCCCCCGCGGCTAAAGCAGGAGCAGGAGGCATCGGAGGAGGACATCAGCAACAGCACCCTAGGGGCCACGGACTAGAAGATGCAGGTGGGGAGAACATTCCATGTCCGTCTCTGCACCTCGCTGAAGGACGCAGCCACAGCGATGGCGCTCACTCTGGTGCGAATCGCAACCCTCTAGCTGCCCCTGCTGCGGGTGCGACCACGGGGCCCGTGCCATCCCTAGGGCAAGTTAACCAAGATGATGCGCCGAATAGGGTCGCGAATCCCCAAGCGCACCCGCCTCGTCACCACGCCACCTTGGCGACCGGCTCGCGACAACAAGAACACAACACTGCCACTACCAGCACCTTCAGAAGCCAGGCGACGTCGTGATCTACACCGTCGTCTATGCCAAGCACCGCTTCGGAAGCCATGGCGCGGGCCCAACTTCTGTTGATATTTCCGCCAGCGGCCGATCAAATGGATGAGTGGAGAGATACCATTCAGAGCCTGATTGGTTTCGCTGAGGTAGGAGGATCACAGCGGGCACGCCCACCACGTCCTCCATAGACAACGACAACGGCCCGAGCTGCTGGCTGTACCGAAGGGGCCACTCCTATGGTGTAGTCCCCTCCACAGCAACTAGTGTAGGGGTCGTAGCTAGAGCCACGCGATCAAGAACCTGACAATGTGTCGATGGCTTCGTCTGATCCTCAAGCCTATCGAGACCAGTGGCAGGTCCTGGAAGACATGTGAAGGGAAGATGCACGCGTCATCATAGAATGACGCCATGAAACCCGCCGCCAGTTTGATAGGTGAAATGGTCCCGACGTCGACGAGCCCGCGCCTGGTGAAGACGGATACCTACCTTTCGAGGTTGGGTGTCCTGCCATCACCCACGAGCTGCGGCAAGTCCGTTGGCCATCTGCTCGTATGTTCAAGCCAGAGTTACGGGAAAAGTATGATGGAAGACTGAACCCGCCAGAGTTCTTGAGCATCTACACCATCATCGTACAAGCTGTCGGAGGAAGAGATGAGAAGGTATTCGCCAACTACTTCCCTTTGGCGCTCAAGACAAACGTAAGGTCATGGCTTATGCACTTGGCGGAGAACTCCATCTCGATGTAGGCCGACCTATGCCACGAGTTTTTGGTGCCTTCACAGGCGGCCATCAAGAACCAGGGTGGCCCAGTGATTTGCAGATCCTTCCACAGAAGGAAGGAGAGAGTTTGCGGAAGTACATGTAGAGGTTCAGCCGGGTGCAAAGGAACATTCTAGATATCCACACAGCAGTTGTGATTGTTGCATTCCAGTCCAACGTACGCAAACGCATGATACGTTCCAAGATGAACGTCTGGTTGCCCAAGACTGTGAATGAGCTTTACACCTTGGTAGATAAGTGTGACCGTATAGAGGAGGGGAGGCGGCTCCCCGGAGAAGAAGATGGCATCGACATCGACTCAGAAGATGATGACGATACTCCCAGCCAGAAGACGAAGAACAAGAAACGCAACAAGAAGCGCAATGATAAAGAATTTCTAGCTGTTGAAGGATCAAGCACTCTAGTATCGGCAGGAAGGCCAAGACCGAGGCTCCCGGCAAGGAACTTGCCGCGTGCACTACTTGTCAAGAAGCACGACTACTGAGAAGGCTGGGAAGGCAGACATGCCGTACTGCAAGATCCTTCGGACCAAGAGCCATGATCTCCAAGAGTATCATCAAGTTGAGCAACTCGTCAAGAAGCAAAAAGCCGAGTATGAGAAGCGTGAAAAGGAAAGAGACCAAGATGGCGTTGGCGGGAAGGGCCGAGGTGGCTGAGGAGGTCGTCCCAGCAAGGTCCTTCAGCATCAAGGGGAACCTGCCAAAGGCCGCAAGAAGAAGGAATGCGATGACGAGAGTGATGAAGGGGATGAAGAGGAAACTAGTGAGCAGGAGTTCCAGAAGGCCACTAACACCCCGTGCATTGACGGAGGTGCGTCCTTGCACTCCTCTCACCGTGAGCTTAAACAATGCGCGCGTGAGATCAATGTTGTGGAGCTAGCGGCAGATTATCATAAACCACTCAAGTGGTCCCGCACACCCATCATCTTTGACGAAGAGGACCACCCTGACTGCACCACCGCGGTAGGGTGCTTGCCATTGTTGGTTTCACCAACAATCCGTAACCTCAAGGTCACAAAGATGTTGGTTGATGGCGGGGCTAGGTTGAAGCTGATTTCTCCCAAAGTCATCAGCAAGCTGCAGATAACAGAAGAAGAGCTCAAGGTTACTGGCATCTTTCAAGGGATCAACCCTGGCAGGAGTCGCCCAAAGGGGAAGATCGTCTGCTAGTACTGTTTCCATGTCCAAGGAAGATGAAGAGAAGACCGCATTCATAACCCCATGTGGCACATACTATTTTGTATGGATGCCCTTTGGGTTAAAGAGCGCTGGATCCACTTTTCCAAGAGGAGTGCAAAATGGTTTTGAGCCCGAGCTACACAGGAATATTGAAGCCTACATGGATGACATAGTGATCAAAACCAAGGACAAATAAACTCTCATTCAGGACTTGGAAGAGACCTTTGCAAATCTGTGCAAGATCAACTTGAAGCTAAACCCAGAGAAGTGTGTGTTTGGCGTTCCTTCCGGCAAGCTACTTGCCTTCTTCATGTCCCACCGGGGGATAGAGGCCAACCCCGACAAGATCAAGGCAATCGAGCAGATTCAAGCACCCTAGACAGTTAAATATGTGAGGCATTTGACTGGATGTGTTGCTGCGCTGAGCAGGTTCATTTCCAAGTCCGCCGAGCACGCCTTGCCGTTCTTCAAAATCTTGAAGAAAGCAGGGACCGTGGAGTGGACCCCGGAGGCAGACACCGTGCTGCAAGATTTGAAGTCCTACCTTTCCTTTGTTCCCACCTTAGTCGCTCCTAAACCACAAGAACCGTTGCTGCTATACCTAGCGGTAACCAATCAAGTGGTTAGTGCAGCGCGGGTGGCGGAGCGGAAGTAGATGAAGGAACAGAAGCGACTACCGTCCCCTCCGGAGAGGAAACTAAACTCGTCCCGGCAAGATCAAGTGCAGATCAGAACAAAGAGGAGCGGGGCCATGGAGACAATTCCAAGATCACAACAAGGAAGAAGGTGGTGCAGTGGCCAGTTGTGACGCCCCAAGACCGGAGATTCAGATGCCTTCCATGTTTTCCGAGATTCGTCGTGTGATTGGTTTGGTTCATTGCATTCATTTTTGCATCAAGTGCATTGCATCATGTCATTTAATTTTGTAAAACTCAACTAAATAAATTGCATGGATCTTCGGTCCATTTAAATGGAGGGATATTCACTATGGTGATTTCTCTTTAAAACATATACTTCCAATATTAGGGAGCTATAATAAATATTCCATTCTTTTGGAATTAACCATAACACACGTGCAAAATAATTCCCATGCCTTTTCTGCTTCGAGTTGATCTCCAAACCTTGCCAATAATTATTTCTCCATTTTTTAGGCTCCTCCAAAAGTCTCAACATTTTTTTGGACCTTCCCTAACCTCACTTCCCATTCGAATGAGTTTGAATTCAACTTCAACCGCGTGCCCACTTCTATTTTTCCGGGATCAAGCTCATTTTTGTGAGTCCGAGAAAATAATCCCCTTGCCCAAACTCTTTTTCTAACCTTTTATTTTCTTACCTTTTTTTCTCTTTAGTTTTCTGTTATGAAAAGAGAGGCTAAGAGAGAGAGAGGCGGCCTGCACCGCTGGCCTCTTGGGCCTGACTCCTAGGTCAGCCCAGCCACCTTCCTAACCCTAGGCCTCGAGCCCCGACCTCCTCCTCTCGTTCTCTCCCTCCCTCCAGCGCCGCAACACATGAGAGGAGCTCCTCCCTTGACCTGACCCCTCCTCCTCATTCCCTTGCGATGCTCGGAGGCTGCCGCCCGCTCCTCCCTCGATCCCGCCGGAATCGAGGACCGCCGAGCAGCTCCCTCACCTGCTCCTCGTCCCGTCCCCTCTGCCTCCGCCATGCCCCTCGCTGCCATCTCTTCCAGCCTCGGGACAGCGCCACCTCCCACCTACCGCCGAGCGTCACCCCTCCTCTGCCATGGCCTTCTCCTCCAGCGCGTGCCTCCGCCCCCAGTGACCTTGGCCGCCTCGTCATCGAGCTCGCCTTCGTCTCTCAGGCGCCATAGCTCCTCCATGCAACATCCGCCCGAGCTTCGGCAGCCGTTGTCGCATGCCCGCAGTGCTCGGCCTCCTGCCCTACTCCCCTGCATCAGCCCTAGAGATCACCGCCGCCGGGAATCATCAGGTCCGACAACCCCTCGTCCAGCATGTCGTCTCCTTCCTCGCCGGAGTTCCTCATGAGCCTCCCCCTTGTTCACATCCACAGCCGCCAGGCAAGGCCTCCTCACACGCTCGTGCTCCTCCTGATACTTGCGCTGCCTCACCCACCTATCAGGAACGTCGTGGCTGCCACCCCATGGAGTTCCATCGGCCCAGATCTGGCCGGGAACCAGACGAGCCCCGTGCTTGCCTTTTGCCGCTGACCACCACGATCTCCACCTTGCTAGTGCTCACTCGAGACCATCGTGTTGCATAACATGAGTACGACCACGGACGGCTACCTGCAGATGGATTTCGTCAAGTTCAGCGACCATCGACATGTACCCCTACACCGCACCGAAACGCTGAGTTCTCGCCGTGACCCCGAACATCTATGGAACCTTGTGCGACTATGGACGTGAACAACCACCGTCGACCCCAAGTTACACGGATTTGTCAAGTCCCTCTACGAAAACATGTACCGCTACCATCGCAAGAATCAAGACCGACAAGTCCGAAGATGCAAGTACCACTCCAAACCATTTACGACTACCGTCGCCGAAGACCCGTGTAACGCAAACATCAAGTTCAACCACCGTCGCGTGAACCGCTACTTCCACGACGGTCGTGAACGACTACTTCCCTCGACGAACTCGATACACTTCGAAAACGCACGCTTCAAAGGTATGACCCCGAGATGACCGTCCGAGAATGAATGCTTGTGTTGTATGAGATGCACCCTTTGTCTGCAGCGTGTCCGGAGTGTCTCTCGCTTCCATGCCATCGAATCGTGGGAACCCAGTAATTGTGATCACTCCACCATCTTTTGCACGTTCCCGCCGCACTTCCTTTTGCACCGCTATCTCCATGAGCTACCGGAACCGATATGTTGATGTGTCATCATTTTCAGATTCGTTGACGTGGCCCCCTTTTCCTTCCGCCATGGCGACAATGCTTCATATCAAGCTCATGTCAACTTTTAACAAAAATTGCATAAAACTTGCACATGTCATCCGCATCATGATAATAACATTTAAAATGTTTAAATTTGTTGTTGCAGTAAATTGCTAATGCACATGAGGAATTACCAGAATTGTTGTTTGATGTTTCCGGCCTCATTTAAAATGCCTAACTATGTATTTTACTCATGCTTTACCTCTTGCCATGTCTAACAACATTTAATATTGTTGAGTACATAACCGGGAGATAACTAAATAAGTCATGTGGTGTTTCGTCAATATGCAACTCGTTGCATGTTGAGCTCCACTTAACTTGTACTATTGTTTGTTGCACTTTGCCTTGCCATGCCATGCCTCTTTAAGCCGGACATGCATCATCCTTGGTTGTGCATCATGCCATGTTTATGCTTATGTGTTTACCTTGTTGCTTGCTTCTTTCCGATTTGTTTCTCTCGTTATCTTCGGTTTCGTTCTAGAGTTGTGAGGATCCGTTCGACTACGTTCGTTTGTCTTCTTCATGGACTCATTCTTCTTCCTTGCGGGATCTCAGGCAAGATGACCATACCCTTGAAATCACTTCTATCTTTGCTTGCTAGTTGTTCGCTCTATCACTATGTCGCGCTACCTACCACTTGCTATATCATGCCTCCCATATTGCCATGTCAAGCCTCTAACCCACCTTTCCTAGCAAACCGTTGTTTGGCTATGTTACAGATTTTGCTCAGCCCCTCTTATAGCATTTCTAGTTGCAGGTGAAGTTGAAGTTTGTTCCATGTTGGAACATGTTTTTGTTCGGATATCACAATATCTCTTATTTAATTAATGCATCTATATAAATGGTAAAGGGTGGAAGGCTTGGCCTTATGCCTAGTGTTTTGTTCCACTCTTGCCGCCCTAGTTTCTGTCATACTGGTGTTATGTTCCTTAATTTTGCGTTCCTTACGCGGTTGGGTGTTATGGGAATCCCTTGACAGTTCGCCTTAAATAAAACTCCTCCAGCAAGGCCCAACCTTGGTTTTAACATTTGCCACCTAAGCCTTTTTCCCTTGGGTTCTGCAGACTCAAGGGTCATGTTTATTTTAACCCCTGGGCCAGTGCTCCTCTGAGTGTTGGTCCAAAATAGAGCCACTTGTGGTGCCGCCCCTAGGCAACTTTGGGTATTGTCGGTTTTCATACGTAGTGTTCATCTGGTTTTCCCTGAGAACGAGATACATGCGACTCCTATCGGGACTGTCGGCACATCGGGCGGCTTGGCTGGTCTTGTTTTACCATTGTCGAAATGTCTTGTAACCGGGATACCGAGACTGATCGGGTCTTCCCGGGAGAAGGAATATCCTTCGTTGACCATGAGAGCTTGTGATGGGCTAAGTTGGGACACCCCAGTAGGGTATAAACTTTCGAGAGCCGTGCCCGCGGTTATGTGGCAGATGGTAATTTGTTAATATCTGGTTTTAGAGAACTTGACACTTAAGTTAATTAAAACGCATCAACCGCGTGTGTAGCCATGATGGTCTCTTTCCGGTGGAGTCCGGGAAGTGAACACGGTCTTGTGTTATGCTGGAACGTAAGTAGCTTCAGGATCACTTCTTGATCACTTCTAGCTTCTCGACCTTCGCGTTGCTTCTCTTCTCGCTCTTATTTGCATATGTTAGCCACCATATATGCTAATGCTTGCTGCAGCTCCACCTCACTACCCCTTTCCTACCCATAAGCTTAACTAGTCTTGATCTCGCGGGTGTGAGATTGCTGAGTCCTCGTGTCTCACGGATAGTTCCAAACAAATGCAGGTGCCGATGAAACCAGTGCAGGTGACGCAACCGAGCTCAAGTGGGAGCTTGATGAAGATCTTGATCGTTGTTTTGTTCCTTTTCCGGTTGATCAGTAGTGGAGCCCAGTTGGGACAATCGGGGATCTAGCATTTGGGGTTTATCTTCCTTTTATTCGGATTTGACCGTAGTCGGTCTTTGAGTGTATTTGGATGATGTATGAATTATTTATGTATTCTGTGAAGTGGCGATTGTAAGCCAACTCTTTATCCCTTTCTTATTCAGTACATGGGATTGTGTGAAGATTACCCCTCTTGCGACAAAACTACCATGCGGCTATGCCTCTAAGTCGTGCCTCGACACGTGGGAGATATAGCCGCATTGTGGGTGTTACAAGTTGGTAATCAGAGCCATCCCCGACTTAAGAGCCCCCTGCTTGATCGAATCGCTGACGTTGCTGAGTCTAGAACAAAATTTTTTGAGTCTAAGGATTATATATATATATATCGGAGAGTAGGATTATTTTTACTCCTCAGTCCCTTCGTCGCTCTGGTGAGGTCTCCTGACGTAGATGTTTTGACTTTCCCTCCTCAAATTTCATGATTTTTTAGGATCACACAGGTATCTTGGAATCGTTCTGATAGTCTTGTGACGAGAACATTGTTGTTGGTGCCTCCTGACATTTAGGGGTTGTGGCAGTGTCCCGGGGAGTTGAGCTCCGAGGTGTTGTCGTCATAATTTTATCATTGCAGTTCTGGAATACCTGAGTTCGCCGACATCGAAAATCTCTTTTATGCAGTTGTTGGTGAGATAACCTCAATGCCACTCAGTACTGGGGCGGGAGTTCGGGAGTATTGCCATAACTCGTATAACGGACGCTTCTTCGAAGGTTGAGGTACATGATTTCCGAAGGTTTCTTGGTTATGTGTTGAAGGATGGATATAGCTGGATGTAGGGATTCTTAGTTTGGGTGAGATATTATGCTTCCCCTATATCCCCAACACCTGATTGCATAACCACAAAGTTTCGGGAGTTTATAAGTGGGAATTCAAGTAGCTCCTAGAATATCTTTCCGACATATGCATGATATGGGACTGGGTAAATCTCTATCATATGTTTGTTTCCGGCTTATTTTGCAAGCCAATCCTATGTTTTGTTTTGGTTTGTGGTATTCGAGTTGCTTCAATGTCAAGTGTTGATTCCATACCTTTCCTAAGCAGTGTTCTCATATTTCTATGGGAGTAATAACCCTTTCGATCATCGAGATGGTCACGCCAATTCTTTTTCAATCGACGTACTTCTCTTCCAGTGGATCCGATCATTTTCAACAACCGCAAGATCAATTCTAAGTTTTCTCAATGGTGTTTGTTTCATCCGTCCCAAGTTGACTTTGTTTTCCCTCCCTCCCACCCTTTTGCTTAAAGGACTGATATTTCTTATTCAAGTATCCTTTTATCGATGGGAAGTCTCTCCATTCTTTTCCTTCAACGTTCTTATCCGGTGATTCTGAGGAAGATACTAACGGAGCTTCAAGTTAATCATTCTTTGTTCTTTTTCTTCTTCGGTGGATTAAATTCAAGCTTTGTCGATCATATATTTTCCTCGTTTCAAACGTTTTCTCATGCCGGTGCACCTCTTAATCATCCACTTCTCGCTATTCAATTGTTCCAGAGTGCTGAAGATATCTCAGAAGATTCAAGTTTCCATTCTCAATTCGCTCAAGTTCTTTTGAGGATGTTATCACATTCAAGCCGTTTAAATCAACTGGTGCAATCTACCTTTCAAGTAATCGTTCGAAGGTGTTTCTTTTGAGTGGGCCCTAACCCACAGGTCTTTTTCCAGGATCTTACCTGACTTTTCTAATGACATAAGAATGAGTTTTCAACAGTCAATTGCCTTCTCCAATATCACTTTCAATTTTTTCATCTTTGGCTCAACCTTTCCTCTTTTAATAATTCCAGAGTACCTCAACAATTCATGGTGGTGTTTCTCGTCGTCATTCTTGAATCTTGAAGACCGAAGAGGAGTTTCTCTTCAATCATATCTGCTCTCTTGAAGGTTCATGGTTCTAGCTTGAGGCCATCCTCTCATAATTGTTTTCGATTGTGAGAATTCTTTTCACCCATCAGGAGCAATTCAGGAGTCTTTTCAATCTGATTCTCCGAAGGCCATCATTTCGGGTTTATTCATTCTCAGCTTTCAGCTCTCATTCTCCAAATCTTTCTAGTGCATCGCTCAAGTATTCTCTAGTCAGCTCGTGATCTCTTTGTCATCTTGTATCTAAATTCCCTCAAGCATCTTCATTCTTTTTCCAATTCTTCCCGGTGAATTGTGCCTTTGCTACTTCCATTTTCAATTGTTACGGTGGTTCGTTCAAGAATTCTCTTCCATTGTTATTGTATCAATTCATTCGTTCTTTCCAAATCCTACTGGTGGTTCGTTGAAGTCCTTCTCAAGTTTGCGATATCTCTCTCTTAATACTTTCTACGAGAATAAGTAGTATGCCAAATCCTTGCTTGTCATCAATTTAAATTGGTGAAGGATACGCATAATGTAATTCTTATTATTGTTTCATCCAAGTGATCTAATCTCTTCTTTCCAGAGTTGTTCATCTTGTCACATTTCTCGGTTGGAGATGCTTCATCTTTTCTTTCTGGAGTTTCAAGTTTTCCGCTTTATCTCGTCGCGAAGCTCCATCTAAATCATCGCAAGGCTTCACCTTGTGTTTTCAACTTCTCTTTCTTTTTATCATCTTTTTTACCGGAGCTCTTCATGAAGGCCCAACATGGTGGTTCGTCAAGGATTCTTTTCATTCTTCAATTGTTCTTCAAGATTCTCTCGAAGTTAAGATCCGCCAAGCTATACTCTAAAATGAACACGGTGCTCAACACATGTCTTGTTTTGAGGAGTTCAAGCATTCTTCATCTTACATTCCGAAGTGCGATTCTTTCTACCTTATCTTTTGAGGTGGTGCTATATCATTTCTTGAAAATTTCCCTTTGTGTTTCATGATTCACAAGTTATCAAGAATGAGGTATTTTAAATTCATTAATCTCTTCGTTGGAGTTATCTTGTGTAATATTTCACCTAAAACTTTCCCTAAGGATTGTGCTATTTATGGTGCTTATAAACGACCCAAGTTCTTTATTTATCATCCTGGTGAAATAAGTTTCTCGTCTCCTTGTTGATATCAATCCAATCTATTGTTTCCATTAGTGGCAGAATTTCACCTCATAATTTTGAGACGTTTTCCATAAGCCCACTACAAGCTTATTCGTTTCGTTGTTGGTTTTCCAACAACTCCGTTATAACCTTCTTGGAAGGGTGCTTTCCAAGCTCATTGGTGGTAGAAGTAGGCATTTTCTTCTCCATTTCTTTTATTGCAATGACCTATCTTCTATTCTTCCTTCCGGAGGCATTGTGATGTTGCTCTCTTCACTCATCATCTCGAATTGTGAGGATCGTGTTCTTTTCATGCTTATCCATTTAACCGGAGTGTTGTGTCCTCTGCTCAAGTTCTTTTCATCTTATCAAGTCTTGCATCTCTTCTCATCTGGAGTGTTGTCCGAATTTGTTCTTCCTTCTTCCTGTTTTCTAACAGAGTGTTTTCAACTTCGATCATCTCCATTGTATTCTTTTCTCAAAATGGTTTAACCTCTCAAGGTTCTTTGGTATCACTCGTTTGTCAAAAGAAGCAACTTTGTTTTACCTCTTCTCTTCATATTCCGTTTCTCTCCGGTGCCATCCTTAGATATCGAGATGAGATCTCTTGTAAGTGGAGGAGTGTTGTGACGCCCCAAGACTGGAGATTTAGACGCCTTCCATGTTTTCTGAGATTCGTCGTGTGATTGGTTTGGTTCGTTGCATTCATTTTTGCATCATGTCATTTAATTTTGTAAAACTCAACTAAATAAATTACATGGATCTCCGGTCCATTTAAATCGAGGGATATTCACTATGGTGATTTGTCTTTAAAACATATCCTTCCAATATTAAGGAGTTATAATAAATATTCCATTCTTTTGGAATTAACCATAACACACGTGCAAAATAATTCCCATGCCTTTTCTGCTTCGAGTTGATCTCCAAACCTTGCCGATAATTCTTTCTCCATTTTTTGAGGCTCCTACAAAAGTTTCAACATTTTTTTGGACCTTCCCTAACCTCACTTCCCATTCAAATCTTTTGGAATAAATTTCGAATGAGTTTGAATTCAACTTCAACCGCGTGCCCACTTCTATTTTTCCGGGATCAAGCTCGTTTTTGTGAGTCCAGGAAAATAATCCCCTTACCCAAACTCTTTTTCTAACATTTTATTTTCTTCCCTTTTATTTCTCTTTAGTTTTCTGTTATGAAAAGAGAGGCTAAGAGAAAGAGAGAGGTGACCTGCACCGCTGGCCTCTTGGGCCTGACTCCCAGGTCGGCCCAGCCCCCTTCCTAACCCTAGGTCGCGAGCCCCGACCCCCGACCTCCTCCTCTTGTTCTCTCCCTCCCTCCAGCGCCACAACACACGAGAGGAGATCCTCCCTCGACCTGACCCCTCCTCCTCATTCCCTTGCGATGCCCGGAGGCCGCCGCCCGCTCCTCCCTCGACCCCGCCGGAATCGAGCGCCGCTGAGCAGCTCCCTCACCTGCGCCTCGTTCCGTCCCCTCTGCCTCCGCCACGCGCCTCACTGCTATCTCCTCCAGCCGCGGGACAGCGCCGCCTCCCACCTACTGTCGAGCGTCGCCCCTCCTCTGCCATGGCCTTCTCCTCCAGCGCGTGCCTCCGCCGCCCGCGACCATGGCCGCCTTGTCATCAAGCTCGCCTTCGTCTCCCAGGCGTCGTAGCTCCTCCATGCAGCATCCGCCCGAGCTCCGGCAGCCGTTGTCACACGCCCGCAGCACTCGGCCTCCTGCCATAGTCCCCTGCATCAGCCCCGGAGATCACCGCCACTGGGAATCACCAGGTCCGGCGACCCCTCGTCTAGCGCGCCGTCTCCTTCCTCGCCGGAGTTCCTTGTGAGCCTCCCCCTTGTTCGCATCCACAGCTGCCTGGCAGGGCCTCCTCACGCGCTCGTGCTCCTCCTGATGTTTGCGCTGCCTCACCCGCCTACCAGGAACGCCATGGCTGCCACCCCATGGAGTTCCATCGGCCCGGATCTGGCTAGGAACCAGACGAGCCCCGTGCCTGCCTTTTGCCGCTGACCACCACGATCTCCACCTTGCTACTGCTCACTCGAGACCATCGTGTTGCATAACATGAGTATGACCACGGACGACTACCTGCAGATGGATTTCGTCAAGTTCAACGACCTTCGACATGTACCCCTACACCGCATCGAAACGCCGAGTTCCTCACCGTGACCCCGAACATCTACGGAACATTGTGCGACTATGGACGTGAATGACCACCATCGACCCCAAGTTACTCGGATTCGTCAAGTCCCTCTACGAAAACGTGTACTGCTACCGTCGCAAGAATCGAGACCAACAAATCCGAAGATGCAAGTACCACTCCGAACCATGTATGACTACCGTCGCCGAAGACCCGTGTAACGCAAGCGTCAAGTTCAACTACCGTCGCGTGAACCGCTACTTCCACGACGGTCGTGAACGACTACTTCCCTCGATGAACTCGATACGCTTCGAAAACACACGCTTCGAAGGTATAACCCCGAGACGACCGTCCGAGAACGAACGCCTGTGTTGTATGAGATGCACCCTTTGTCTGCACCGTGCCCGGAGTGTCTCTCGCTTCCATGCCATCGACTTATGAGAACCCGGTAACCTGGATCACCCCACCACCCTTTGCACGTTCCCGCCACACTTCCTTTTGCACCGCTATCTCCATGAGCTACCGGAACCTATATGTTGCTATGGCATCATTTTCGGATTCGTTGACGTGGCCCCCTTTTCCTTCCGCCATGGCAACAATGCTTCATATTATGCTCATGTCAAGTTTTAACAAAAATTGCATAAAACTTGCACATGTCATCTGCATCATGATAATAACATTTAAAATGTTTAAATTTGTTGTTGCATTAAATTGCTAATGCACATGAGGAATTACCGAAATTGTTGTTTGATGTTTCCGGCCTCATTTAAAATGCCTAACTATGTATTTTACTTATGCTTCACCTCTTGCCATGTCTAACAACATTTAATATTGTTGAGTACATAACCGGGAGAGAACGAAATAAGTCGTGTGGTGTTTCGTCAATATGCAACTCATTGCATATTGAGCTCCACTTAACTTGTAGTACTAAGGAGTTGTTCGACTATATGCAACTCATATGCCATGTTTATGCTTGTGTGTTTACCTTGTTGCTTGCTTCTTTCTGGTTTGTTTCTCTCGTTAGCTTCGGTTTCGTTCCGGAGTTGTGAGGAGTTGTTCGACTACGTCCGTTTGTCTTCTTCATGGACTCGTTCTTCTTCCTTGCGGGATCTCAGGCAAGATGACCATACCCTCAAAATCACTTCTATCTTTGCTTGCTAGTTGTTCGCTCTATCGCTATGTCGCGCTACCTACCACTTGCTATATCATGCCTACCATATTGCCATGTCAAGCCTCTAACCCACCTTTCCTAGCAAACCGTTGTTTTGCTATGTTACCGCTTTTTCTCAACCCCTCTTATAGCGTTGCTAGTTGCAGGTGAAGTTGAAGTTTGTTCCATGTTGGAACATGTTTTTGGTGGGATATCACAATATCTCTTATTTAATTAATGCATCTATATACTTGGTAAAGGGTGGAAGGTTCGGCCTTATGCCTAGTGTTTTGTTCCACTCTTGTCGCCCTAGTTTCCGTCATACTGGTGTTATGTTCCTTGATTTTGTGTTCCTTACGCGGTTGGGTGTTATGGGAACCCCTTGACAGTTCGCCTTGAATAAAACTCCTCCAGCAAGTCCCAACCTTAGTTTTAACATTTGCCACCTAAGCCTTTTTCCCTTGGGTTCTGCAGACTCAAGGGTCATCTTTATTTTAACCCCTGGGCTAGTGCTCCTCTGAGTGTTGGTCCAAAACAGAGCCACTTGCGGTGCCGCCCCTAGGAAACTTGGGGTATCGTCGGTTGCCGTACGTAGTATTCATCCGGTGTGCCCTAAGAACGAGATACGTGCGACTCCTATCGAGATTGTCGGCACATCGGGCGGCTTTGCTGGTCTTCTTTTACTATTGTTGAAATGTCTTGTAACCGGGATTCCGAGACTGATCGGGTCTTCCCGGGAGAAGGAATATCCTTCATTGACCGTGAGAGCTTGTGATGGGCTAAGTTGGGACACCCCTGCAGGGTATAAACTTTGGAGAGCCGTGCCTGCGGTTATGTGGCAGATGTGAATTTGTTAATATCCAGTTGTAGAGAACTTGACACTTAACTTAACTAAAACGCATCAGCCGCATGTGCAGCCGTGATGGTCTCTTTCCGGCGGAGTCCGGGAAGTGAACACGGTCTTGTGTTATGCTTGAACGTAAGTAGCTTCAGGATCACTTCTTGATCACTTCTAGCTTCTTGGCCGTCGCGTTGCTTCTCTTCTTGCTCTTATTTGCGTATGTTAGCCACCATATATGCTAGTGCTTGCTGCAGCTCCACCTCACTACCCCTTTCCTACCCATAAGCTTAAATAGTCTTGATCTCGCGGGTGTGAGATTGTTGAGTCCTTGTGACTCACAGATACTTCCAAACTGTTGCAGGTGCCCATGATACTAGTGTAGGTGACGCAACCAAGCTCAAGTGAGAGCTCGATGAATATCTTTATCGTTGTTTTGTTTCTTTTCCGGATGATCAGTATTGGAGCCCGGTTGGGATGATCAGGGATCTAGCATTTGGTGTTTATCTTCCTTTTTATTCGGATTTGACCGTAGTCGGTCTTTGAGTGTATTTGGACGATGTATGAATTATTTATGTATTGTGTGAAGTGGCGATTATAAGCCAACTCTTTATCCCTTTCTTATTCAGTACATGGGATTCTGTGAAGATTACCCCTCTTGCGACGAAACTACCATGCGGCTATGCCTCTAAGTCATGCCCCGACATGTGGGAGATATAGCCGCATTGTGGGTGTTACACCAGTGTACTTTGTTAGCTCCCTGCTGCAGTGGGCTAGATCGAGGTATTCTAGCGTGCAAAAGATCTTTGGCCTCAAGGAAACTGCACCACTACTTCCAAGCCCACGAGATCACGGTTGTCACCCACTTCCCCTTGCAACACATACTGAGGAACCCCGAGGCCACTGGCAGAATCGTGGAATGGGCTTTGGAGTTATCAAGCTTTGGTTTGAAGTTTGAGAGCACGTCAACTATTCAGAGCAAAGCACTGGCGGAGTTTACTGCGGAGTGGATGCCTACCCCTAACGAAGAAGCACTGGAGATAGTTATCCCTGGTAAGTAAGCGCCCCAAAAATGGATCATGTACTTTGATGGTGCCTTCTCCCTACAAGGTGCAGGAGCTGGCGTGCTTCTCATCACACCCACTGGGGAGCACCTCAAGTAGGTGGTTCAAATGCATCTCCCGCGGGTGAAGGCTACCAACAACACTGCGGAATATGAAGGACTCCTTGCCGGGCTCAGGATCACAACAAAATTGGGAATCAAGAAGTTGATCATTCATGGAGACTCACAACCTATGGTGAGGCAGGTGAACAATGATTATCAATGCCCATTGATGGAGGCATACGTGGAGGAAATAAGAAAGTTGGAGGAGCACTTTGATGGATTACAAACAGAGCACGTGCCACGTGCGGAAAACAACATTGCTGACCATCTATCAAAGTGCACTTCGCAAAAACTTCCTGTGGAACCAGGGACTTTTGTTCTCCATCTGACTCAGCCCTTCGTATCCCCGACAAAAATGGCTAGAAAGTGCAGGAAACTGGACTCCGGCAAGCCTCTCCCGGCAGAGCTTCCCGAAGCCCTCGACAGAGAACTTGGCGGGAACAACTCCACTTCGCTCAGTGAGCAGCACCTCCTGCAGAACTACCAGTCTTTGTGGTTGAGGCATGCACTCCCACGAATGAGGAGGTGCATGACACATAGTCCATTACCTTCAAACAGGAGAACTTCTCGAAGAGCAAGAAGAAGCTGAAAGAGTAGCCCATAGGGCCAGTATGTATCAGTTCGTCGATAAAACGCTATGCAGAAGGAGGACCAACGGTGTGAAATTGAAGTGCATTTTCCGGGAAGAGGGGAAGGAACTGTTGGCAGAGATACACAAAGGCATGTGCGGCTCCCATATTGGATCAAGGGCCCTGGTTGGAAAAGCTTTCCGGCAAGGTTTCTGCTGGCCCACGGCCCTCCAAGATGCATTTGAGTTAGTCACTAGATGTGAAGTCTACCAGTTCCACTCCAAGAATATCCATCAGCCTGCTCAAGCTCTCCAGATGATTCCTTTGTCATGGCCATTTTTGGTCTCGGGGCTCGACATCTTGGGCCCCTTTCCCCATGCTACCAGGGGGCTTTGAATTCTTGTATGTCACCATCGGCAAGTTTACAAAGTGTCCGGAAGTGGAACCCGTGGGGAAGGTAACTGCACAGTCAGCTATCAAGTTCTTAAAGGGATTGGTGTGCCAATTCAGAGTACCCGCCAGAGTGATCACTGACAACGGCACCCAATTCACAAGTCGCGCCTTCATGCAATATGTTCAAACCCTCGCAAGCAAGGTCTCATTTGACTTTGTTTCCCATCCCAGAAGCAACGGACAAGCTGAGAGGGTGAACGTTGTAGTGCGGCGAGGACTCAAGACAAGAACTTTTGATAGGCTGCAAAAGTGTGGTAGGCGCTGGATTGATGAGCTGCCGGTGGTTCTTTGGTCCCTCCATACGACACCAAATGAAGTAGAGAAAGAGCAACACCAGCATGATGATGTCGTGTTCCTCGAGGAGAACTGTCTCCGGTCTGCTACGCGTGCCGCACGCTACTAGCAAGCTCTGCGTCGTTATCACAGCCGTAGGGTTCATGCCCGGAGCCTTGAGGAAGGCGACCTTGTCCTTAGGCGTGTTTAGTTTGCCAAGGGTACAAACAAGTTGATGCCAAAGTGGGAAGGCCCGTACCGGGTAGTACGAGTAACCAAACCTGACGCAGTCCGTCTGGAGACCGGAGATGGCATTTAGTTGCATAACTCATGGAACATTGAGCATCTCTGTAAGTTCTCCCCGTGAGGCGCGGCTGTCGGGCCTTGCCCGACAGCCACCCTTTTGTACAAGCCTAGCCGATGTTGCATGTAACCCTTTGTACAAAGACACACGCAGACCTTGAGCAACAGATAAATAAACGAAGCGTCGGGGCCCCAAAAACTTGCATGCATGCATAAAGCATATCATGAGCATAGCATGATCATGTAGATAAGATCATATGTAGCTTTGTTTTCATCTGCGCTAAGCTGCAGGGTTCTTGGCACGGACTCAGTCCCGAAGAGAAGAGACGGAGACAAGCCTAATATCGGTCCCCAATAAGACAAACATATAAGTTCCTTGTTATCCATACGCGTACTGTAAAGTGAAAACTTGTGCATATGAAAACCTCGACACCTTCAAAGCATAGGTGCTCCCATCCTATGTCCCAAACATTGCTTCAGGTCAGGTGGTTGTAGTGGCCTCTGGCGGAGGAGGTTCGACGAGGAGCTGGTCCCTTTCCATAATTTTGTGCCCGGCAGGCCAAGCCCTGCAGCAACAAACAGAAGGCACCAGCAGGATAGCTTGCTGGAGAAAACTTGTTTACTTAAACGTATAGAGGCATTTCACCTCTGCATGGACATGGTACATGCACAAGTACCCGACAAGGCTTGTCTTGTTTCATTAATATGCGGATAAGCAAGTACAAATCTTACAAAACACAAACATGGGTAAAGAAGATTACATATTTTAGACTAAAGTTTGGCAAATGCCTACACATTTTAGACTGAAAAAAGATAAGTGCCCCGTAATCCCTTTGTTGTCCCTCTCCTCCTAGGAACTACCGCGGGAGGTTAAGAGGGCAAAAGGAGTGCCTGAACAGGAGCCCAGCCCGACCCCGTAAGGACCTACCGGGCGTAGCCTGACAAGATCGAGAGTGGCGAGGCTGCGAAGGAGGGGGCGAAGAGAGTAGCTTGGCGATGCCCTGGCACCACCCCCAGGGCCAGCAAGACGCCCCAGCATAGGCACCGGCGGGGAGAGACTGCCGGAGCTCAGCTGGAAGACTGCTGGAGGAGGCGAAGGCACCAAGAGAGCATCCCCCTCCTCGGCAGCCGTCTGGAAGAGGCGATGATGATTGTGCCGGGGAAGGAGGGGACAAGCGGAAATATGAGGTAGCGGGCAGGCAATACGAGATGAAGGCGTTGGTGCCATCGTACTCCGACCTGACGGCTGCCACCCGCTTTCTCCGTCTTCCCTCATTTTTTCTTCATCACCATCGCTCCGGGAGGACGCCGACCCCTCGGCCCGTCACCTCCCCCGAAGAAGAGGCAGACGGCGGCGGCGACCGTGGCATGCGAGGAGCGCCACTCCCCACCTTGGTGGATAGGAAGACACTGCCATCTTCAGAATCAACCCCGACCCCGCTAGAAGGAGCAGTTCTGGGATTACTAAGGATCCCGAGCACTGCACTATAGGCGGGCACAGGAAGCCCTAGAGGCCTCGCCGACAGGATGACAAGCTCGACTTGCGGCAAGGGCAAGTACTCCCCTCCAGGTGGCTGGCTTGTGTGGGGGAAACGAGTTCTCCACCATTTTGGGGAAGCGCAATGCCTCCTACACTGCAATCAATTCGGCGCCCACATCTGTGACCGCCGCATCTCCTACAACCCCGGACCAGACACACTCCCCGAACATCAACATGAGTACTCAACGTCATCACCCCTGAGCTAGAGCCCGGGGCCTGGCCCTGGTCTCCCCCCTCGACATAACAAAGGAGAAGGCAAGAAATAAAAAGGAAGAGGTGTGTGGATGGGCACCTCCGCTCCCTCTCGCACCCCCTTTTTTATAGGAAAGCTGGGGCTGGGGGCTGATCCTTCACCCCCACCCCTGAGGGGCTCATTCTGATCCGACCCGTCCAAGCTACCACTAATGGCCGGATCCAATTACTGCCCCTTACACCAATCCAAGAAGACCCAACCTTCGCCATGACACTGTTTTCCGCACCACGCGCCTCCGTTACCTACCCCACTCGATGCATGCAGCACATGTGGCAAAGGATAAGGGCGTGGTGGGATGAGTAAATTGGTAGTTAGTCCACCGTGGGTTAAAGTCATTCATGGGCCATTAAAGAGATGGCCCCACTAAAACTGGTATCACGTGATGCGGGCAAAAACCGGAAACTAACTCAAGCGCATGTTAATGAAGAAGCAAAGAAATCTCAAGAGATGAGCTACCACAAACTCTTCGCCTATATACTAGATAGGGCCTACCCCGACGACGCTCGGTAGCGCGTTCGTGCCAGGCCCGAGAGCTCCTGTGCGTGCAACAAACCCTGGTGTGTGTTGTCCAGACTATACACAGGCCCAAGGGCAAGGTTACAACATCCAAGACAAGGCCACACAGAATAGATAGCTCTGTGAGAAATTAAAGGGTGGATCAAGAAGACGAAGACAAGCCAAAGGAGCAAGATATCACTAAGGAAAAACCTCCCTCACTAGGCAGGCGAGCCTGGTTAGGTCGAGGCCACACCGAAGACAAGTCTCAAGACTCTTGCCAGGGACACCAAGGGTGGAACACCCCGCCAAGGCTCCACCGCTCCACCTCACAGCAACGCAAGCCACCTATCAGTGCGGTGTCGAGCCCCTAGGTGATTAAGTGGCAGTCATTTGGCACGTGGCAACCATTTCTGAGGAAGATCACCCCTAAATGATACTCATCTAGAGGCATGTCACACAGGCAGGAGAGAAGGTTGTGAATAGCATGGCAAGGCTTGCTGGGCTACGCCCATGACGTGACACTAAGCGGTGCATTTAATGTGCCTTGTCATGTCTGCATAGTTAGGTATGATAGCACTATTTGCTATCTAATCAGTTCATAATGACCGATTTGCCACTGTGGTAACCCCTTGACCTATAAAAGGAGGACTGAGGCAACCTTAGAAAGGATTTAGACCCTTGTGCACTTATACGTGCGTAGCCGCTCTCGTCCTGAGGCGACCATGCCGGGCTTGAGCATTGCGTGTTCATCATGGTCCTCCCATCAATCCACCAAAGTAGAAGTAGGGTTTATGCCTCACGGCAGCCCGAACCACTGCGTCACCATTGTCGTGCTGCCCTACGGCCTCCGCTCTTTGTGCAACGTGCCCTTCCCCCTTGCTGAACTACAAGGGGCCGATGGCCCCATAGGTGGCCATGTTGAACCATGACAAAAAACCCAAAAATATTTCTCGTTCTTCTTTTGCTTGTTGGGAGCTTTCCCATGTAAAGGGTTTTTATCGTTCTTGTTTTACTTTCTTCAGAAAAACAGAACTCCAAAAATATTTCAGTGTGTTTCTTTGAAATTATTTTCTTTTCTTTGGGTCGAAAGGAGAAGACCATGATGAAAACTTTGAGTGGCTCTCATAAGCATTGTTGTTGATCCAACAAAGAGGCCATATTACCTTGTCTTCTCCTTTGAATAAATGTTTACATATTCCATCTTAGTTCAATGCATGTGCACTCTTAATATTATTCACATCGTTCGTACCGTTCGGTCGTGCAAGTGAAAGGCAATAATGACGATATTGATGAAAAGATTGAGATTGAGAAAAGCTGGTATGAACTCGACCTATTTTGTTTTTGTAAATATGATTAGCTCATCATTCTTAATTCAGCTCATTATGAATGAAACATGTTATAATGACAATTAGATATTATAATTACTCATGCCATGCTTAATTAGCTAGTAGTTGATAATGGTATACCTTGTGTGCCAACATGTTTTTTTAAATAGTTATGATGTAGTATGATAGGATGGTATCCTCCTACGAATGATTTAAGTGGCTTGACTTAGCACATGCTCATGAATGTAACTGAATCAAAAACAACAGAGCCTCTACGATATTTATGTTCATGGTGTCTTATATCCTACTCATACTTGCACTCAGTGTTGATTAATTTCAATGCATGTTTATGATCGTTGGCGCTCTCTAGTTGGTCGCTCCTCAATCTTTTGCTAGCCTTCACTTGTACTAAGCAGGAATACTACTTTTGCATCCACTTCCTTAAACCCAAAGTTGTTCCATGTGAGTCCACCATACCTACCTATATGTGGTATTTACCTACCGTTCCAAGTATATTTGCATGTGCCAAACTCTAAACTTTCAAATAATAATCTGTTTTGTATGCCCGAATCGCTTATATAGCGACTGGGGGCTGTCAGTATCTTCCATGCTAGGTGGGTTATTCTCATGATGAGTGTTTATTCACTTGTCATTCACGAGAAAGTGGTTGGTAATCGGGATGCCCAGTTCTATGCTCAAAATCAAATCAAAATATAACAATAAAACAAAACTCCCCCAGGACTGTTGTTGCTATGGACGGCACCCGTGGATGCAGCTAGCCGTGGAATGTGATCGTTGGTGGAGGGGGAGTAAAAACTTTACCATTCTGTTTTGGGACCCGCCTATAATGTATCTAGCATGGAAGATAGTGAGATCTCTTGGTTGTTATGTTGACAATGAAAGCATATCGCTCAAAATTATATTCATATCTAATTTAAAATATCTGGGCTCTGGCACCTCTGCAAATCACTGCTTCCCTCTACGAAGGACCTATCTATTTACTTGTATTGTTGAGTCATCATCCTCTTATAAAAAGCACCAGCTGGAGAGCACCACTGTCATTTAAATGCTTTGTTTTTAATTGATGTTGAGTATGAGTGTGAATGGATCTCTTTTGCCATGAATTATAATGTATAGTTAGTCCTTGATCTCCAGGGGTGCTCTGCATTTATGTTTTGCGGTCTCAGAAAGGGCTAGCGAGATACCATTTTGTCATATTATATCATGATTGTTTTGAAAAAGTGTTCTCATCCGAGATTTATTATTATTACTCGCTAGTTGATTATGCCATTGATATGAGTAAATGTGAGACCAAAATGTTATTGTGAATATGGTTACTTCATAATCTTTGCTGAAAACCTAAATATTGGCTAGACATATTTGCAACAATAAGATCAAACAGAGTTTGTAAAAGTTTTTCTTTGTCATTTTCAGTTTGTCAACTGAATTGCTTGAGGACAAGCAATGGGTTAAGCTTGGGGGAGTTGATACGTGTCCATCGTATCTACTTTTCCAAACTCTTTTGCCCTTGTGTTGGGCCCTAATTTGCATGATTTGAATGGAACTAACCCGGACTAACGTTGTTTTCAGCAGAATTGCTATGGTGTTATTTTTGTGCAGAAATAAAAGTTCTCGGATTGACCTGAAAAATGTACGGAGAATATTTTTGGAATATATAAAAAATACTAGCACAGGAATTAACTAGAGGGGGTCCACCCAGAGACCACAAGCCTGGGGGTCACGCCCCCTAGTGCGCGCCTACAGGGCTTGTGGGCCCCCTGAACCTCCTTCGACCTCAACTCCAACTCTATATAACCCTATTCGGGGAGAAAAATCAGGGAGAGGGATTCATTGCGTTTTACGATTCGGAGCCATCGCCGCCTCCTATTCCTCATAGGGAGGGCTGATCTGGAGTCCGTTCAGGGCTCCGGAGAGGGGGATTCATCGCCATTATCATCAGCAACCTTCCTCCATCACCAATTTCATGATGCTCACCGCCGTGTGTGAGTAATTCCATCATAGGCTTGCGGGGCGGTGATGGGTTGGATGAGATTTATCATGTAATCGAGTTAGTTTTGTTAGGGTTTGATCCCTAGTATCCACTACGTTTTGAGATTGATGTTGCTATGACTTTGCTATGCTTAATGCTTGTCACTAGTGCCCGAGTGCCATGATTTCAGATCTGAACCTATTATGTTTTCATGAATATATTTGTGTTCTTGATCCTATCTTACAAGTTGTAGAAACCTATTACGAGTTATGATCCGCATACCCCAAGGTGAAAAAATTGGGATTCTTTCCGGCGATTACCGTAGTTTGAGCAGTTCATGTATTCACTTAGTGCTAATGCTTTGTTCCGGTTCTCTATTAAAAGGAAACCTTAATATCCCTTAGTTTCCATTGGGACCCTGCTGACACAGGAGGGTAGGTCAAAATATGTCATGCAAGTTCTTTTCCATAAGCACGTATGACTATATACGAAATACATGCCTACATTATATTGATGAATTGGAGCTAGTTCTGTGTCACCCTAGGTTATGACTGCTACATGATGAATATCATCCACACAATTTTTATTGTCGATCCATTGCCTACGAGCTTTTCACATATTGATCTTTGCTAAGATATTTTCGTTGCTACTGCTGTTACAATCACTACAAACTGCTATTATTACTTTCTGCACCGCTACCGTTACTTCCATATTACTTTGCTACTAACTACTTTGCTGCAGATATTAAGTCTTCCGGGTGTGGTTGAATTGACAACTTAGCTGCTAATACTCGTGAATATTCTTTGGCTCCCCTTGTGTCGAATCAATAAATTTGGGTTGAATACTCTACCCTCAAAAACTGTTGTGATCCCCTATACTTGTGGGTTATCACCAAACCAAAGTTCATATGGTGTCGTCTCAACGGATTTAGATGGTACCCTATTTAACATGAATGCGACTGTCTCTAATGCATAACCCCAAAACAATACAGGCAAATCGGTAAGATACATCATAGAACACACCATATCTAATAAAGTACGGTTACAACGTTCAAACACACCATTACGCTGTGGTGTTCCAGGTGGCATGAATTATGGAATAGTTTCACATTGTCTTAAATGAAGGCTAAACACGTAACTCAAATATTCGCCTCTGCGCTCAGATCGTAGAAACTTTATTTTCTTGTTATGATGATCTCCACTTCACTCTGAAATTCTTTAGACTTTCCAAATGATCTAGACTTGTGGTTCATCAAGTAGATATACCCATACCTACTTAAATCATCTATGAAGGTTAGAAAATAACGATACCCACCGCGTGCTTCAACACTCATCGGACCGCATACATCGGTATGTATTATTTCCAATAAGTCATTAGCTCGCTCCATTGTTTCGGAGAATGGAGTTTTAGTCATCTTACCCATGAGGCATGGTTCACAAGTATCAAGTGATTCCAAAAGTACATCCGCATGGAGTTTCTTCATGCGTTTTACACCAATATGACCTAAATGGCAGTGCCACAAGTATGTTGCACTATCATTATCAACTTTGCATCTTTTGGCATCGATATTATGAATATGTGTATCACTACGATCGAGATTCAACAAGAATAGACCATTAATCAAAGGTGCATGACCATAAAAGATATTACTCATGTAAATAGAACAACCATTATTCTCTGACTTAAATGAATAATTATCTCGCAATAAACAAGATCCAGATATAATGTTCATGCTCAACACTAGCACCAAATGTCCCTTGCCCTTTTTCTTAAAACTGGTGGTCTTGTTAACCATCAACACTTCATGCTCTTTCTTGATTTCTACCTCCGCCGATTTCAGCGAAGAGCTCGGGAATCATTTTCGTCATCCCTTTCATATTATAGTTCATCACGAAGCCTTTGTAGCTTGGTGGCATTGACTGAAGAACTCTGTCAATAACACTCTCATATGGAGGATCAATTCCCTACTGAGTTAAGTCGTTGTGGTACCAAGACATTCTGAGTATGTGTTCACTCACAGAACTGTCCTCATCTGACGAGGACATCAATACCACCTCGTGCATGCCAATTAAATTACCAGGTACTTACGTTTCTTGGTAATGATTCTAATGTTCATGAGAATATGATGCTGCCGAAATTGGATATAGTTGTTTTGCTTACAAATGAAGGGCCTAGCTTGGAGAAGGATGAACATTGGAGCAAGAAAAAGCATGGAGATGATGGCATGCGCAAGGGAAACAAGAACAGAGTTTCAAGTGATGATTTCAGGACTATGAAGCCACCGTAATAAGTGCATGAAGGCTTGGACAAAATATACAAGATGCCACTTCAAAAATTTCATCCAGAGGCTATTATAGGTGTTCCCTCACCTTATTGTTGGGCCAGGCCCATGTAATATCAAAATACATAAGTATAGGTTGTTTTTAGAGTCTGTATGTGTGGGGAAACAAAGTTAGGGTCGGTTTCGGACCCCTCCAACAAAGGGTCATGAAATTCCCCCTACTCCTCCATATATACAGCCCTTAGGGCGTCGTTTAGACTTTGGGTTTTGTTTAGATTAAAAGTTCGCCATAGCTGCAACTTCACGTACTTCGTTTGTGTTCAACGACCAGACCAAGATGTCATAGAACCCCGCCTTCATTAATTAAGTTTTCCTCTTATATTCGCAATATCCATATTGCAATTTTAGTTTCTTGCTTGTTCTTCATTTGCTTGTAGGAAATAGACCTTCGTGGTCAGGTTGATCATGCTCCGGCGTGGTCAATAACCTCTCGGAGTTGGTTTAGCGATTGCTAAGGCGCGACGTCCTCACACATTCGTAGTCAGACCGTCAAAGTATACTACACCAAAAACGATAGCCACCATTTCATCGAAAGACGGGACACCTTTGCCTCTATCATCATCCATCTTACAAGTAAAGAACTTGTTGGAGACTTCATATCTCTCAACCCGGGCATTAGCTTGAAATATCAACTTCATCTCTTGGAACATCTCATATGCTCAGTGGCGTTCAAAACATTTTTGAAGTCCCGGTTCCAAGCTATAAAGCATGGCACACTGAACTATCACGTAGTCATTAGATCGAGCCTGCCAGACATTCATAACATCTACATCAGCTCCTGCAGCAGGTCTGTCACCTAGTGGTGCATCAAGGGAATAATTCTTCAATGCAGCAATGAGGATAATCCTCAAGTTATAGACTTAGTCCGTGTAGTCTCTACCATCACCTTTCAACTAATCTAGGAATGCATTAAAATTCAAGGGAACGGTAGCACGGACCTATGATCTACAACATAGATTTGCAAAAACTATTAGGACTAAGTTCATGACAAATTTTAGTTCAATTAATCAAATTACTAATGAACTCACACTTAAATCAACATCCCTCAAGTTTTCTAAGTGATACATGATCCAAATCAACTAACCCATGTCCGATCATCACATGAGATGGGGTAGTCTTCAACGGTGAACATCTCTATGTTGATCATATCTACTATATGGATCGCGTTTGACCTTTCGGTCTCCAGTGTTCCGAGACCATGTCTATACATGCTAGGCTCATCAAGTTTAACCCAAGTATTCTTCATGTGCAAAACTGGCTTACACCCGTTGTATGTGAACATAGAATCTATCACACCCTATCATCACGAGGTGCTTCGGAATGACGAACTTTAGCAATGGTGCACACTCGGGGAGAACACTTTATCTTGAAATTAAGTGAAAGGATCATCTTATAATGCTACCACCATTCTAAGAAAAATAAGATGCATAAAGGATGAACATCACATGCAATCAAAAAATGTGACATGATATGGCCATCATCATTTGGTGCCTTTTATCTCCATCTCCAAAGCATCGGCGTGATCTCCAGCATCACCAGCATGACACCTTGGTCTCCATCGTTGCATCGGGGTCGTCTCGCCAACTATTTCTTGTACAACTATTGCTAACGCATGGCGATAAAGTAAAGCAATTACATGGCGCTTAGTGATTGACACGCAGGTCATACAATAATTACATGGCGCTAAGGCTCCCGCCGGTTGTCATACTCATCGACATGCAAGTTGTGAACTTATTAAAAAAACATGATCATCTCATACATCAACATATATCATATCATATCTTGACCATATCATATAACAACATGCCCTATAGAAACAAGTTAGACGTCATCTACTTTGTTGTTGCAAGTTTTACGTGGCTGCTAAGGGCAACTAGCAAGTACCGTTCTTACCTACGCATAACCACAACAGTGATTATCAAGTTGCCATTTAACCTTCTGCAAGGACCACCTTAGTCAAATCCGATTCAACTAAATTAGGAGAAACAGACACCCGCCAACCACCTTTATGCAAAACAAGTTGCATGTCTGTGAGTGGAACCGGTCTCATGTGCGTGGACATGTAAGGGTGGTCCGAGCCGCTTCATCCCACAATGTCGTCGAATCAAAATAAGACATTGGTGGGAAGCAATATGAACATCACTGCCACAACTCCTTTGTGTTCTACTCATGCATATCATCTACGCATAGACCTAGCTTTGATACCATTGTTGGGGAATGTTGCATGGAAAACAAAAACATTCTACACACATGCAAGATCAATCCATGGAGATGCATAGCTATGAGAGGGGGAGAGCATCTACATACCCTTGTAGATCGCCAAGCGCAACGCAATTGATGTAGTCGTACACCTTCACGGTCCATCCCGATCAAGTACCGAACGTACGACACCTCCGCGTTCAGCCCACGTTCAGCTCGATGACATCCTCGCCTTCTCGATCTAGCAACAGAGGCGAAGCAGTAGATGAGTTCCGGCAGCATGAGGTGTGGTGATGGTGGGGTGAAACTATTCAGTAGAGCTTCGCCGAGCTCAACGGTTTAGAACGGAGGACGAACTAGAGGGAGAGGGGGCACCGCACATGGCTTGGGAATCGTGGTGTGTGTTGCCTCCTCCCCTCCTCACATGTATATAGGTGGAGGGGAAGGGGAGGCAGCCCTAGGCACACTCCAAGGGGGGCGGCAGCCGCCCTAGGGGGCTTGCCATAGGCACACCCCTTCCTTCTTGGCGCGAGGGGGCAAAGGAAAGGGAGCTAGCTACCTTAAGGCTCCTCCCCTTCATTCTCCCTTGCACGGAGAAAGGCAGGAGGGGGCCAACCCCTCCTCTTTCCTTCCCCTAGGGCTGGCGGCCAGGAGGTGGGCGCGCCTGCCCCCTGTCGGGTGGGGTGCTCCCTTCTCCTTGGTCCGTTAAGCCCAATACCTCCCCGTGGCCTCTCGGAACCCCTTCCGGCACTCCGATGCATTTCGAAACCTTTCCGAAACCCGAATACATTCATCCTATATATCAATCTTTACCTCTGGACCATTCCAGAGCTCCTCGTCATGTCCGTGATCTTATCCAGGACTCCGAACAACATTTGGTCACCAATATACACAACTCATATAGTACTATATCGTCAACAAACGTTAAGAATGAGAACCCTACGGGTTCGAGAATGATGTAGACATGACAGAGACGCTTCTCTGGTCAATAACCAATAGAGGGACATGGATGCTCATATTGGTTCCTACACATTCTACAAAGATCTTTATCGGTCGCTCGGGCAAGTAACATACCGACAGACAAAGGGAACTACATATGTTGTCATAAAGGTAGATTCGATCATTGGTATCTCCATACCTAGTTCAATCTCGTTACCGGCAAGTGTCTTTAGTCATGCTGTAATACATAATCTTGCAACTAAATCCTTAGTCACTTTACTTGCAAGCTTCTTGTCATGTTGTATTACCGAGAGGGCCCAGAGATACCTCTCCATCATACAGAGTGACAAATCCCAATCTCGATTCACGCCAACTCAACAGACACCTTCAGAGATACCTGTAGAGCACCTTTACGATTACCTAGTTATGAAGTGACGTTTGATAGCACAGAAGGTATTCCTCCGGTATCTGAGAGTTGCATGATCTCATGGTCGAAGGAATATGTATTTGACATTAAGAATGCAGTAATAAAAACTAAACGATCATATGCTATGCTAATGGATGGATCTTGTCCATCACATCGTTCTCCTAATGATGTGATCCCGTTATCAAGTGACAACACATGCCTATGGTTAGGAAACCTTAACCATCTTTTGATCAACGAGCTAGTCTAGTATAGGCTCACTAGGGACATGGTATTTGTTTATGTATCCACACATGTATTTAAGTTTCCAATCAATACAATTATAGCATGAATAATAAACCTTTATCATGATTAAGGAAATATAGTAATAACCACTTCATTATTGCCTCTAGGGCATATTTCCAATAGAGGGATTGTTATATGATCCAATTATGTTATCATTGTTGAGAGATTTTGCAATAGTGAAAGTATGAACCCTAGGCCTTGTTTTCAAGCATTCAAATACAGTTTTTGCTCACTTTTGCTACTTGCTACCTTGCTGTTTTTATATTTTCAGATTACAAAAACCTATATCAACTATCCATATTACACTTGTATCAACATCTCTTCGCCGAACTAGTGCACCTATACGATTTACCATTGTATTGGGTGTGTTGGGGACATAAGAGACTCTTTGTTATTTGGTTGCAGGGTTGTTTGAGAGAGACCATCTTCGTCCTACGCCTCCCATGGATTGATAAACCTTAGGTCATCCACTTGAGGAAAATTAGCTACTGTCTGATAACCCACAAGTATAGGGGATCGCAATAGTTTTCGAGAGTAGAGTATTCGACCCAAATTTATTGATTTGACACAAGGGGAGCCAAAGAATATTCTCAAGTATTAGCAGTTGAGTTGTCAATTCAACCACACCTCAAAGACTTAATATCTGCAGCAAAGTATTTTGTAGCAAAGTAATATGGAAGTAATAGTAATGGTGGCAAAAATAACAGTAGCAGTTTTGTAGTGAGTGTGACAGCAGTAGCAACAAAAGTAACTTAGCAAAGATCAATATGTGAAAATCTCGTAGGCAAAGGATCGACAATGATAATTGTGTTGGATGATATTCATCATGTAGCAGTCATAACCTAGGGTGACACAGAACTAGCTCCAATTCATCAATGTAATGTAGGAATGTATTCCGTATATAGTCATACGGGCTTATGGAAAAGAAATTGCATAATATCTTTTGTCCTACCCTCTCGTGGCAGAAGGGTCCTAATGGAAACTAAGGGATATTAAGGCCTCCTTTTAATAGAGAACTGGACCAAAGCATTAGCACTTAGTGAATACATGAACTCCTCAAACTACGGTAATCACTGGAAAGAATCCCAATTATTGTCACCTTAGGGTATGCATATCATAACTCATAATAGGTGTATAGAACTTGCAAGATAGGATCAAGAACACACATATATTCATGAAAAATATAATAGGTTCAGATCTGAAATCATGCAACTTGGGCCCTAGTGACAAGCATTAAGCATAGCAAAGTCATAGCAACATCAATCTCAGAACATAGTGGATACTATGGATCAAACTCTAACAAAACTAACTCGATTACATGATGAATCACATCCAACCCATCACCGTCCAGCAAGCCTACGATGGAATTACTCACGCACGGCGGTGAGCATCATGAAATTGGTGATGGAGGAAGGTTGCTGATGATGATGGTGACAAATCCCCCTCTGCGGAGCCCCAAACAAACTCTACAACTTGGTGAAGAATGGGAGTCGGCGGCGGCTCTGTACCGTAAAACGCGAGAATCCTTCTCCCTGATTTTTTTCACTCTGGATGTGAAGATATAGAGTTGGACTTAGGGTCGGAGGAGGTCTAGGGGGCCCACAAGCCGCCAGGGCGCCCCCCTAGGTTTGTGGCCAATGGGTGGACCTCCTCTGGTTGATTCTTTCGCCAGTATTTTTTATATATTCCAGAAATATTCTTCATAAATTTTCATGTCATTCCGAGAACTTTTATTTATGCACAAAAAATAACACCAAGGCAATTCTGCTGAAAACATCGTCAGTCTAGGTTAGTTCCATTCAAACCATGCAAATTAGAGTCCGAAACAAGGGCAAAAGAGTTTGGAATAGTAGATACGATGGTGACATATCAACTCCCCCAAGCTTAACCCATTGCTTGTCCTCAAGCAATTCAGTTGACAAAATGACAGTGACAAAAAAAACTTTTATAAACTCTGTTTGATCTTGTTGTTGCAAATATGTATAGCCAGCATTCAGGTTTTCAGCAAAGATTATGAAGTAACCATATTCATAATAACATTTAGGTCTCACATTTACTCATATCAATGGCATAATCAACTAGTGAGCAATAATAATAAATCTTGGATGACAACACTTTTTTCAAAACAATCATGATATGATATAACAAAATGGTATCTCGCTAGCCCTTCTCGAGACCGCAAAACATAAATGCAGAGCACCCCTGAAGATCAAGGACTGACTAGACATTGTAATTCATGGTAAAAGAGATCCAGTCACACTCATACTCAATATCAATTAATAACAAAACATACAAATGACAGTGGTGCTCTCTAACTGGTGCTTTTTATAAGAGGATGATGACTCAGCAATAAAAGTAAATAGATAGGCCCTTCGTAGAGGGAAGCAGGGATTTGCAGAGGTGCCAGAGCTCGAGCTTTGTGATACAGAGATGAATATAATTTTGAGTGGTATGTTTTCATTGTCAACATAACAACCAAGAGATCTCATTATATTCCATGCTAGATATATTATAGGCAGTTCCCAAACAGAATGGTAAAGTTTTTACTCCCCCTCCACCAACAAGCACACTCCACGGCTGGTCCAAAAGAACGGGTACCGTCCATACCAACAACAGTCTTGGGGGAGTTCTTTTTGAAGTTATATTTTGATCTGACTTCGAGCATGGAACTGGGCACCCCGATTACCAGCCACTTTCTTGTGAATGACAAGTGAATAAACACTCATCATGAGAATAACCCACCTAGCATGGAAGATACTGACAGCCCCCAGTCGCTACATGAGTGATTCGGGCATACAAAACCAACTATTATTTGAAGGTTTAGAGTTTGGCACACGCAAATTTACTTGGAACGACAGGTAAATACCGCATATAAGTATGTATGGTGGACTCATATGGAACTACTTTGGGTTTATGGAAGTGGATGCAGAAGCAACATTCTCGCTTAGTACAAGTGAAGGCTAGCAAAAGATTGAGGAGCGGCCAACTAGAGAGCGATAAGAGTCATAAACATGCATTGAGATTAACCAACATTGAGTGCAAGCATGAGTAGGATATAAATCACCATGAACATAAATATCGTTGAGGCTATATTGATTTTGTTTCAACTACATGCGTGAACATGTGCCAAGTCAAGCCACTCGAATCATTCAAAGGAGGATACCATCCTATCATACTACATCACAACCATTTTAAAAGCATGTTGGCACGCAAGGTAAACCATTATAAACTCCTAGCTAATTAAGAATGGCATGAGTAACTATAATCTCTAATTGTCATTGCAAACATGTTTCATTCAGAAGGGGCTGAATCAAGAATGATGAACTAATCATATTTACAAAAACAAAATAGGTCGAGTTCATAGAAACTTTTCCTCATCTCAATCATTTTATCAAATGTCGTCATTATTGCCTTTCACTTGCACAACCGAACAGTGTGAATAATAATAAGAGTGCACGTTCATCGGACTAAGCTGGAATCTGCAAACATTTATTCAAAGGAGAAGACAAGGTAGTGTGGACTCTTTGTTAGATCAACCATAGTGCATATGATAGCCACGCAACATTTTCATCGTGGCCTTCTCCTGACGACCCAAAGAAAGGGAAAAGAAATCCAAAGAAACACACTGAAAATGTTTTTGGAGTATTTTTTTCTGAAGAAAGTAAAACAAGAACAAGAAAAACTATTTACACAGGAAAGCTCCCAACAAGCAAAAGAATAACGAGAAATCTTTTTGGGTTTTCTTTTAATACTACTACTAAATAAACATGGAAAGGATACTAAAAAGAAACAACCACTATTTTTTGGATTTTCTCAAAGTTTTTTAAACACATAAGAAGAAAGCAAGAAAAAGAAATAAACTAACATGGATAGTACAATGAAAAAGTATGAAAACCGACAACTGAAATGAATGTGTGGACATGAATGTAATGTCGGTGAGAAATACATACCACCCCAAGCTTAGGCTTTTGGCCTAAGTTGGTCTAGGGCCATGGCTGGCCTGGTGGATATCCAAAGTTATAGTCGGGGTTGTACTGGGATGCGGCAACTACTGCCTGAAGGGTTGTAGCATGGAGGCAAGCGGCCTCCACCTCTCTCTCATACTCGTCTGCCTCCTCTCTAGTTATAAAATATCTCCCTCTTACCTGAAAGTTAAAGACATGAGCAAGAATGGTAATATGGACAGCATGCTGCCCGTCAAAGATTAGTCGGTGCTGGGGGGGCGTTCGTTCCTATCAAGAAACTAGTAGCATACCATGGCATTATATTCAAAAAAAGCAGGTGATAACTCATTGTCATTCCCCCTTATGGGTACCCCAAAATAATTAGCTAAACGGGTTGCATAAATCCCACCAAATAAATCTCCATCTTTAGCATTAAGATGTAACCTCCTCGCAATAATGGCCCCCAGGTTATATCGTTTATCACCCAACACCGCACACTTGAGGACACTAAGATTCGATGCACAAAGGTGGTTATGATCATGTTTACCATTAATGCATCTACCTATGAAGAGAGAGAAATAATGTATGGAAGGAAAATGAATGCTCCCCATAGAGGCTTGTGTAATATTTCTAGTTTCTCCCACAACAATGCTAGCAAGGAAATCATTATACTCAGTTTTGGGAGGCTTGTTGTGAATGCCCCATTGTGGGATTTTGCATGCAGTATTAAAATCTCAAGGTCCATGGTATATGATTCATCATAACGATCAAATAAAACAATATGGGTATTGCGTTGAGATGTAAATTTAAACCTTCGGACAAATGAATCAGTGAGTTGATAGTATTGAGGACACTTATCTGACGAAGTCCTCAAGATCCGCATTTCGTACATACGCATTAAATTCCTATTTGAAACCTGCATGAACCATGAATTGATCCAACGACCATTCGCAAGGCCGTACTTGAGCTTCTCTTGGTGTTTTTCTTCCTCTGAAAATTTTCTGAAATTTTTAGTAACTCAAAATAAAAGTGAACCAAAGTCAACAAAATTGATAGCAACTACTCCAACAAGTGTCTAGAGGCTATGTCATGCATCAAAACTACTTCGGACCATATAAATTTTACATGCGAGCTCAAGAACAAGGTCACCACAATAGCAAAAATCTGCAATAAATAAAGCACTAGAACAAAAACTAATTGGAGCACTAGAGGAGTCACATACAGAAGAACAATCCCCCAAAATAGTTTTGCAAATGGACCTTTGCACAAGGAGATAAAAAATGGCAGCAAGATGAGCAAGAACACGGGTTTGAGCAACGGGATGATTTTTTCTGGAGGAAGACGAAGTGGATGGGTGCTATAATAAGTGAGGGGGACCCACGTGGGACCGACAAGGCAGGGGGCGTGCCCAGGGTGTAGGGCGCGCCCTCCACCCTTGTGGTCCACTGGTGCAGTCCCCTGTGCATGTGCAGTGCCAGAAATTCTAAAATGTTCTATAAAAATCATACTAAATTTTCAAGGCACTTGGAGAACTTTTATTTTTGGGACATTTTTTATTGGAGAGATAATTCAAAAAACAAACGAATAATACTATTTTGCTTTATTTATTCTAAATAACAGAAAGTAAAAAGTAGGTACAGAAAGTTGTGCTTTCCTAAATTCATCCATCTCATGCTCATCAAAAGGAATCCATTAACAAGGTTGATCAAGTCTTATTAACAAACTTCTTTCGAATAACATAAAACCAGAGAATTTTTGGATAACACTAGGTTACCTCAACGGGGATATGTATGTCCCCAAACATAAGAATATCATATTTCTTTTTGGCAGTAGGAAGAGGGAATTCAAACCTCCAATAGTAATAGTTGAAATTTTTCCAATAGAATTGATACTATGAACTTGAGGTTGTTTCTTCGGAATCTGTATCGTATGCTCATTACCATTAACATGAAAAGTGACATTGCCTTGGTTGCAATCAATAATAGCCCCTGCAATATTCAAAAAGGGTCTACCAAGGATGATCGACATATTGTCATCCTCGGGAATATCAAGAATAACAAAGTTCGTTGAGATAGTAATGTTTGCAACCATGACAGGCACATCCTCACAAATACCGATGTGTATAGCAGTTGATTTATCAGCCATTTGCAAACAAATTTCAGTAGGTGTCAACTTATTCAATTCAAGTCTACGGTATAAAGAGAAAGGCATAACACTAACACCGGCTCCAAGATCACATAAAGCAGTTTTAACATAGTTTCTTTTAATAGAGATGGTATAGTTGGTATTCCTGGATCTCCTAGTTTCTTTGGTATTCCACCCTTAAAAGTATAATTAACAAGCATGGTGGAAATTTCAGCCTCCGATATCTTTCTTTTATTTGTAACAATATCTTTCATATACTTAGCATAAGAAGACATTCTCATAATATCGGTCAAACACATAAGCAAAAGACAGGTCTAAGCATTTCAGCAAAGCGCTCCAAATCCTCATCATCCTTTTTCTTGGATGGTTTAGGAGGAAAGGGCATGGGTTTCTGAAACCATGGTTCTCTTTGTCTACCATGTTTCCTAGCAATGAAGTCTCGCTTATCATAATGTTGATTCTTTGATTGTGGGTTATCAAGATCAATAACAGGTTCTACCTCCACATCATTATCATTACTAGGTTGAGCATTAACCTAAACATCATCATTAACATTATCACTAGGTTCATGTTCATTACCAAATTGTGTATCAACATTAGAAATAGAAATATCATTCTCAGGTGTGTCTATGACAGGTTCACTAGAAGCATGCAAAGTCCTATCAGGTTTCCTTTTCTTTTTATTACTAGGAGGACTAGGTGCATCAATATTAATTCTCTGAGAATCTTACTACTCATCTCATTGAGCAAATCATCATGTGCCTTAATTACTTGTTCTACTTGAGTTTTAACCATGGAATCATCTTACTAATAAGCTTAAGATCATTAACAGTTCTACTCATATAATCACCCAAGCAGTCAAGCATGTAAGCATTACGTTTCAATTTTCTACTAACATAAGCATTGAAATTTTCCTATTTAACAATAAAATTATCAAACTCATCCAAGCATTGACTAGCTGACTTATTATGAGGAATATCACCTTCATCAAATCTATAGAGAGAGTTTACCTCTACTACCTGTGTTGGGTTCATAGATTTCTTTGCCTCTTACATATCTTCAGGACAGAGAAATATAATACCTCTTTTCTTCAGAGTTGGCTGAGGAGTTGGTTTCGGAAGTGTCCAATCATTATCATTACTAAATATATTATTCAATAGCAATTCAGCTTGCTCAACAGTTCGTTCCGTGCAAACACAACCAGCACAACTATCTAGGTGGTCCCTAGAAGCATCGGTTTGTCCATTATAAAAGATATCAAGTATTTCATTTTTCTTGAGGGGATGATCAGGCAAATCATTAAGTAATTGGAGAAGCCTCCCCCAAGCTTGTGGGAGACTCTCTTCTTCAAATTGCACAAAGTTAAATATTTCCTTTAAAGCGGCTTGTTTCTTATGAGCAGGGAAATATTTTTCAGAGAAGTAGTAAATCATATCCTGGGGACTACGCACACAACCAGGAGCAAGAGAATTAAACCATAACTTATCATCACCCTTTAACGAGAAAGGAAACAACTTAAGAATATAGTAATAGCAATTTTTTTCCTCATGAGAACATAGGGTAGCTATATCATTCAATTTAGTAAGATGCGCCACAACAGTTTCAGATTCATAACCATGGAAAGGATCAGATTCAACCAAAGCAATTAACTCAGGATCGACATAGAATTCATAATCCTTATTAGTAACAAAGATAGGCGAAGTAGCAAACTTAGGATTATATTGCATTCTAGCATTCAAAGATTTTTCTTTCCCCTTGCGTAATAATTTCTTAAGATCATCTCTATCCTTACAAGCAAGAAAGTCCCTAGCTACCTCTCCATCCATAACATAACCCTCAGGCATAACATGAAGTTCATATCTAGGAGAGCTAGTCTTATCAGGTGTCTCAAAGTTTTTAGTTTCAATAATTTCATCAGTTTCAGAAATATCATCATCTTTAGCATAATCAATAGTTCTAACTCTAGCAAGATGTTCATCAAGTAATTCACCCAGCGGCACAATTTTATCAAGCAAAGTAGTAGCATCATAAGCATCATCAATAACATGCGACATATCAGAATCTATAGCAGGTGTAGGTATCGCAAGCTTACTCAAAACAGAAGGTGAATCAAGTGCAGAGCTAGATGGCAGTTCCTTACCTCCCCTCGTAGTAGAGGAAAAAAATCTTGGTTCTATTATCTTTCAAATTCCTCATAGTGATCAACAAATATATATCCCAAGTGACTCAGAGAATAGAGCCATGCTCCCTGGAAATGGCGCCGGAAATTCTTCCTGCTACTTCTTGAACTTGCGTTGGTTTTTCTCTTGAAGATGAAAGGGTGATGCAGCAAAGTAGAGATAAGTGTTTCCCTCAGTTAAGAACCAAGGTATTAATCCATTAGGAGAAGAACGCACAAATCACCAATACCTGCACACACAATCAAACACTTGCACCCAACGCGACAAAGGGGTTGTCAATCCCTTCACTGTCACTTGCAAAGGTCAGATCCGGTAGAGATAGATAAATAAAACTAAACAAAAGAAACATATTTTTGGGTTTTTTGGTTTATAGATCTGAAAATAAAGATTGCAAAATAGCAGATCGGAAACTAATATGATGGAAAATAGACCCCGGGGCCATAGGTTTCACTAGAGGCTTCTCTCATGAAGGAAAATAATAAGGTGGGTGAACAAACTACTGTCGAGCAATTAATAGAAAAGTGCAAAGTTATGATGATATCCAAGGCAATGATTATGCAATATAGGCATCACGCCCATGTCAAGTAGACCGACTCCTGCCTGCATCTACTACTATTACTCCACACATCGACAGTTATCCAGCATGCATCTAGAGTATTAAGTTCATAAAGAACGGAGTAACGCCTTATGTAAGATGACATGATATAGAGGAATAACCTCATGCAATATGATGGAAACCCCATCTTTTTATCCTCAATGGCAACAATTCAATACATGTCTCGCTACCCCTACTTTGTCACTAGGTGAAATCACGCAAGATTGAACCCAAAGCTAAGCACCTTCCACCATTGCTAGCCTCTCTAGTACCGCGCAACTTTCGTCGATGCCATACACCCACCTATTACCTTCCTCAAAACAGCCACCATACCTATGTATTATGGCATTTCCATAGCCAGATATATTGACATGCAACTTCCACCGTTCCATTTATTATGACACAAACCATCATTGTCATATTGCTTTGCATGATCATGTAGTTGACATCGTATTTGTCAGAAAGCCACCTTTCATAATTTTTTCATACATGTCACTCTTGAGTCATTGCACATCCCGGTACACCGCCGGAGGCATTCATATAGAGTCATATTTTGTTCTAAGTATTGAGTTGTAATTCTTGAGTTGTATGTAAATAAAAGTGTGATGATCTTCATTATTAGAGCATTGCCCTATGTGAGGAAAAAAATAAAAGAGGCCAAAGAAGCCAAACAAAAAATGAGAGAAAAGAGAGAAGGGGCAATGTTACTATCCTTTTACCACACTTGTGCTTCAAAGTAGCACCATGATCTTCATGATAGGGAGTCTCCTATGTTGTCACTTTCATATACTAGTGGGAATTTTTCATTATAGAACTTGGCTTGTGTACTCCAACGATGGGCTTCCTCAAATTGCCCTGGGTCTTCGTTAGCAAGCAAGTTGGATGCACACCCACTTAGTTTTCTTTTGAGCTTTCATATACTTATAGCTCTAGTGCATCAGTTGCATGGCAATCCCTACTCACTCACATTGATATCTATTGATGGGCATCTCCATAGCCCGTTGATACGCCTAGTTGATGTGAGACTATCTCCTCCTTTTTTGTCTTCTTCACAACCACCATATCCTATTCCACCTATAGTGCTATGTCCATGGCTCACACTCATGTATTGCATGAAAGTTGAAAAGGTTTGAGAACATCAAAAGTATGAAATAATTGCTTGGCTTGTCATCGGGGTTGTGCATGATTTGCATATTTTGTGTGATGAAGATGGAGCATAGCCAGACTATATGATTTTGTAGGGATAACTTTCTTCGGCCATGTTATTTCGAGAAGACATAATTGCCTTGTTAGTATGCCTGAAGTATTATTGTTTTTATGTCAATATTAAACTTTGGTTTTCAATCTTATGGATCTAAACATTTTTTCCACAATAAAGAAAATTACATGGACAAATATGTTAGGTAGCATTCCACATCAAAAAAATCTGTTTTTATCATTTACCTACTCGAGGACGAGTAGGAATTAAGCTTGGGGATGCTTGATACGTCTCCAACCTATCTATAATTTTTGATTGTTCCATGCTATTATATTATCTGTTTTGGATGTTTTATATGCATTAATATTCTATTTTATATTTTTTGGGACTAACATATTAACCTAGGGCCCAGTGCTAGTTTCTATTTTTTCCTTATTTTTGAGCTTGGTAGAAAAGGAATACCAAACAGAGTCCACATGAAATAAAACTTTCGCGCTGCTTTTTCTTGGACCAGTAGACACCCAGGAGACTTGGAGTGCAAATCAGAAGAGCCACGAGGCGGCGGCAAGGGTGGAGGGCGTGCCCTTGCCCTAGTGGGGTGCGCCCCCTACCTTATGGGCCTCTCGTGACCCCCTTGACCTAGTTCCTCCTCCTATATATTCACATATATTCCCAAACCACCCGAAGCATCCACGAAAACACTATTCCGTCACTACAACCTTCTGTTGCCATGAGATCCCATCTTGGGGCCTTTTCCGGCATCCTGCCGGAGGGGGATTCGACCATGGAGGGTATCTACATCAACTCTATTGCCCTTCCGATGAAGCGTGAGTAGTTTACCACAGACCTACGGGTCCATAGCTAGTAGCTAGATGGCTTCTTCTCTCTCTTTGATTCTCAATACCATGTTCTCCTTGATGTTCTTGGAGATCTATCCGATGTAATCTTCTTTTGCGGTGTGTTTGTCGAGATCCGATGAATTGTGGATTTATGATCATCTTATCTATGAATATTATTTGAATCTTCTCTTAAATCTTGTATGCATGATTTGGTATCTTTGTATTTCTCTTCGAATTATTGGTTTGGTTTGGCCAACTAGATTGGTTTTTCTTGCAATGGGAGAGGTTCTTAGCTTTGGGTTCAAAGATCAATATTTGCATGATGCTGATTTTAAAGATTTAATTCAGAATTGTAAAGAAGGAAGAACATGGAACAACTTCGTTGTTAATGATGGATTTGTGTTCCGTGCTAACAAGCTATGCATTCCAGCTAGCTCCATTCGTCTTTTGTTGTTGCAGGAGGCTCATGGAGGAGATTGGACCGTTTGAGGTCTGGTCGCTACAAGATGGTATCAGAGCACACGCTGACTGTAGGACACAACCACTAAGCTAAAGACCTAGATCACTACTCACTCTCTTCTCTTTCTGACTTCTCACCTTTTCTACTCTTTTAGGATGGCGGATGCAAGGAACAAGTTCACACAACCGGATGAAGATACACCCTTTGGACGTCACTTGAAGGAAGTCACTAGATACCTAAACATAGGAGTACCAAGCTTCACCAGAACCTACAACGCCACTTTACCTGAAGAAGAGCGCTGGATGATTCAAGTTCAAGTTCCAGGAAGGACGTTCATGCCAGTCACTGAACCCATAGAGTTTTCTTTTGATGCACCAACATGGAGTCTAGGAAAGAGCATGGTAGCTCACATCGCCATGGGACGCATTGGAGAAGTCTACCGCAATGATCTCAAGGATACTATCTACCAGATTTGTGGGCGCAGAGATGAGCACTGGGAGATGATCAGCACCAGGAAGGATAGATCAGTTGCAGCTTTTATCCAAGAGTTAAACCAGTACATTCGACGTCAGGAGAACCAGATGTGCGCCGACATGATAGATCTGAAGAAGGCGAGGACAAGGATCAAGGAACTGGAGGAAGAACTCAAGGCTACACGTGAAGATTACGAAGAGGAAATCGAAGTATTAGTGGAGAAGAATGATGATCTGATCAAGAAGATCGGAATATTTATGGGAGGCCCTACACCAGTAGAAGAAGACGAAGAACCCAAGGAGATTCGCCCGGAAGACTACATCATCATCGACGACACCGACTCGGATCCAGATGATAGTGATGATGACTATGTTGATGAAGCTGGAGCAGATATAATGGAGTCTGCAACCGAAGAATATTTCTAGTAGACCACCTCATCAGTAGTAGTAGTCCACCATGTAAATATAGTAGTCCGGGCACTTTTGCGATAGTTAGATCGATTGTATGCCCTTGTTTGATTGATTGAATGAAGTGAATTGTTTGCTTTTGCCTCATGTGCATATGGGTAGTGTTTTCTCTTTAGACCCCTTATATTCTTAAATCTCATCTTTTCTGAAACCTCAGATGCCTCCGAGACATGACCCCGGATTTACCTTTCCACCGGAGCTCACCTAGTTGATCCAGCAGCAGAACACATTGATGCAGTTGTTAGTCCAGAATCAGAATCAGGGGAACAACAACAACAACCCACCACCACCACCTGTTGATCACTTAGCCCGTTTTCTTAGGCTGAATCCGCCGGTGTTTTCCAGTAGCACCGAGCCGATAGTAGCAGATGATTGGCTCCGCAAGACAGCTAGAGAGTTGACCACAGCAGGATGCACGGATGCAGAAAAGGTGAAGTTTGCCGCACATTAGCTTGAAGGACCCGCAACATCATGGTGGGAGAATTTCACAACCACTTTCCCTGTCGACACTGTCACGTGGGACCAGTGTCAGCAGGCTTTTCGAACTGCCCATGTTTCAGCAGGAGCTATGGCCATGAAGAAGCGAGAGTTTTGCAACTTGCGCCAAGGAGGACGGACAGTTGGCCAGTATGTGGAGGACTTTAGTAAATTAGCACGTTATGCCCCAGATGACGTTGCTACAGATGCAGCTAAGCAGGAGAAGTTTCTGGAAGGACTGAACAATGAGTTGAGCATGCAGTTGATGGTAGCAACCTTCAACAATTACCAGGAGTTGGTAGATCGTGCTCTCATGATTGAAGGGAAGCAGCAGCAGATTGAGAATCACAAGAGGAAGTATGGACAAGGGAAGTACAATTCAGGAGCTCAGCAGAAGCCACATTTTACCCCTAGACCGGGAGGACATTTTCAGCATACCCATGGAGGAGGTAGCTCGCACAATCACAATGGCACCAAGAATGGTAATGGGAATGGAGGAAGCAACGGCCAGAATCGCACCAACCCATCGACCCCAGCCAAGAGAGACCTGAGCCAAGTCACTTGCTTTAAGTGCCAGAAGACCAGACATTATGCCAATGAATGTCCTGAATCACAGAATGGTAATGGCAATGGAAGCTCTGGGAAGAAGCCGAACCCTTTCAACAGGGGACAGGTGAACCACATTAACGTGGAGGAGGTTGAAGAGCAGCCGGATGCAGTAATCGGTAAGTTTTTGGTTAAGTCATTTCTTTTTGATACTGGTGCATCGCATTCATACATATCAAGGGGATATGTGGATAAGTATAACCTACCCACCAAGGTTCTTAGAACACCTATGTTAGTAAGCTCACCAGGAGCGAAGTATATGGCTAGCCAAGGATGTTTTCAAGTGCCATTAAGTATTGGTAGGCATGTGTTCCCCTCGGATTTAATCATTTTGGAATCACAAGGTTTGGATGTAATTCTGGGTATGGATTGGCTGTCGATGTATGGAGGAAACATCGATTGCGCCAGTAAGTCAATCTTGCTTACCACCCCAGAAGGGAGAAGGATCAAGTATGTATCCCGGCATGTGCCGAAGAGGACTCAAGTAAATTGTTTAACAGGAGTTGTGCAGGAGGAAGTACCAGTAGTGAAGGAATTCCCCGATGTATTTCCAGAAGAATTGCCAGGCATGCCACCGGATAGAGATATTGAGTTTTTGATTGAGCTTTTGCCAGGCACATGGCCAATATCAAAGAGACCATATAGGATGCCCGCAAAGGATTTGGTGGAGATAAGAAGCAAATTAAGGAGTTACTGGATAAAGGATACATTCGCCCAAGTTCATCGCCTTGGGGATCGCCAGTATTTCTAGTGGAAAAGAAGGATGGATCGTTAAGGATGGTTGTTGATTATCGAGGTTTGAATGAAGTAACCATCAAGAACAAGTACCCACTACCGATGATCAATGATCTGTTTGATCGATTGCAAGGAGCTAAGGTATTTTCCAAGATCGATCTGCGATCAGGATACCACCAGTTGAAGATTCGAGAATAGGATATACCTAAGACGGCTTTTACCACCATGTATGGGCTGTACGAGTATACCGTTATGCCATTTGGTCTAACTAACGCACCTGCATATTTTATGAACATGATGAACAAAGTATTTATGGAGTTCTTGGATAAGTTCGTCGTAGTGTTCATTGATGATATCCTGGTTTACTCGAAGAATGAAGAGGAGCATAAGGAGCATTTGCGTTTGGTTCTTGGAAAGCTCAGAGAACATCAATTATATGCCAAGTTTAGCAAATGTGAGTTTTGGTTGAAAGAAGTTGGATTTCTTGGACACGTTATATCCGGAGAAGGTATAGCAGTAGATCCCACTAAAGTTGATACCGTGACCAAGTGGGAAGCGCCAACAACAGTTGGAGAGATCCGGAGTTTTCTTGGACTCGCAGGATACTACCGGAGGTTTATTAAGAATTTCTCAAAGATTGCGAAGCCTATGACGGAGTTGTTGAAGAAGGATACCAAGTTCATATGGACTGAGGAATGTGAGGCTAGTTTTCAGGAGTTGAAGAAACATTTGGTTACCACACCAGTGTTGATTTTACCGGATCAGACCAAGGATTATGAGATGTATTGTGACGCTTCACGTCGAGGACTTGGAGCAGTTCTTATGCAGGAAGGAAGAGTTGTTTCATATGCCTCCCGACAGCTTAAGCCCCATGAGTTGAATTATGCTATGCATGATTTGGAGTTAGCAACCGTAGTGCATGCATTGAAGACTTGGAGACATTTTCTGATTGGAAACCATTGCGAGGTGTACACGGATCACAAGAGTTTGAAGTATATTTTCACACAGAAGGAGTTGAACCTCAGACAAAGGAGATGGTTGGAGCTCATTAAGGATTATGATATGAAATTGCATTACCACCCCGGAAAGGCTAACGTAGTAGCTGACGCGTTGAGCCGTAAGAGCCATGTCAACACCCTAATGACGGGAGATTTACCAGATGAGTTAGCCGAAAATCTTCAGGAGCTATGTTTGGAAATAGTTCCAAGAGGCTATGTAGAAGCATTGGAGATTCAGTCTACGCTGATGGATAAGATCAGAGAAGCCCAGAAGACTGACAAGGAGATTGCTTCTATTAAGGAGAAAATGAGCAAAGGAAAAGCTAAGGGATTTCGTGAGGATGAGCATGATACCTTATGGTTTGAAGACCGTGTCTATGTACCAAATGATTCAGAGATCAGGAAGTTAATTTTACAAGAGGCCCATGATTCATCGTATTCGATTCACCCAGGAAATACCAAGATGTATCTGGATTTGAAGGATATTTTCTAGTGGACCAGAATGAAGAAGGATATTGCGGAATATGTAGCAGTTTGTGATGTATGTCAATGAGCAAAGGCAGAGCATTAGAAGCCATCCAGATTGCTACAGTCATTGCCGATACCCGAATGGAAGTGGGATAAGTTAGGCATGGATTTTATTACAGGATTGCCCAGAACACGTTCAGGCTATGACTCGATATGGGTTGTAGTCGATCGTTTGACAAAGGTAGCTCATTTCATTCCAGTGAAGACTACCTATACTAGTGCAAAGTTGGCAAAGATATACATGACTAGAATCGTTTTTCTGCATGGAGTTCCAAGGAGCATAGTATCAGATAGAGGAACCCAATTTACCTCAAAGTTCTGGAATCAGTTACATGAAACTTTGGGTACCAGACTGGAGTTTAGCACAGCTTTCCACCCGCAGACAGATGGACAGACTGAGAGAGTCAATCAGATTTTGGAGGATATGCTAAGAGCTTGTGCGCTAGATTACGGATCTAGTTGGGACGAGAATTTGCCGTATGCAGAGTTCTCTTACAACAACAGCTATCAATCTAGTTTGAAGATGGCCCCTTTCGAAGCCTTGTATGGAAGGAGGTGCAGGACCCCATTGTCTTGGGATGAAGTTGGAGACCGCCAGTTGTTTGGACCGGATCTAATAAAGAAGTCTGAACAGAAAGTGAAATTGATTCGCGATAGGCTCAAGGTAGCTCAATCCAGGCAGAAGAGTTATGCAGATTCTAAACGCAAGGAGACATTTTACGCAGTCAGAGACCGAGTTTATCTTCGAGTATCTCCACTTCGAGGAGTTAAGCGCTTTGGAGTTAAGGGAAAGTTAGCGCCACGTTTTGTAGGCCCATACAAAGTTTTGGAGCGTATGGGAGAAGTTGCCTATAAGTTGGAATTGCCCGAAGGATTGTCAGGAGTTCATGACGTGTTTCTTGTATCCCAGTTGAAGAAGTGCCACACATGGCTGACATACCGCTGAGAGATACGGTACCACTGGAAGCGATTCAGTTGGATAGTGATTTGACCAATGAGGAGAAACCAGTTAAGATACTAGAGTATGCCAGTCGAGTCACCCGCAGCAAGGTTATCAAGTTTTGCAAGGTTTAGTGGAGCCACCACACGAAGGATGAAGCCACCTGGGAACAAGAGGAAGATTTGCTAAAGGACCACCCTCACCTATTTTCTAGCCAACCCGAATCTTGAGGGCAAGATTCATCTTAAGGGGGGTAGGTTTGTAACATCCCAAATTTTCAATTTGGAATGTTATACACTAGATCATCATTGCATATCATATTTATTGCATTTTTGGTTGATCCTAGAAATTTCACGCAACTCAAGGACCCTCGAAGAGAGTTGGGGATTTCGTTATTTTCATATTTGAGTTGTCTCAAATTTTGAAAATAAGATCATTTGATTTTATTTATTTTATCTTCAATTATTTCTATTATAAAAATTATGAGAGAGGGAATAAAATGACTTTCCCAAAATAAAAAAATATTGGGGATTTAATAAAAAAATCAAATAAGATTTTATTTTGGTTTTATTCGCTATTTTATTTGAATTTAGGAAAAATGCGCGTTTTTCAAGATTGCATTTAGGCCCCAAATAAATGTTCATCCTGTGCGGCTTGATTTTAGAAGCCGGGGAAAATTTATTTCGGGATTTTTGGAGTCCGTTTAGTATTCCTTTTGTTTTTTTTCGAGCGTAATTATATAAAATAAAGTTCGAACCGACCTTGGGCCGTAACTGGCCAGGACTCCTCCTGGCCGGGCCTTCTTATAAGCGCCCCGAGGCCCCCGGCCAAGCCCAGCCGCGCCCCGCCCGAAACCCTAACCCTAGCCGGCCGCCGCCGCCGCCGCGCCGCCGCCCGCCCGCGCCGCCCCGCCGCCACCGCCGGAGCGCCGCCGCCGTTCACCGGAGTCGCCGGAGGTAGTTTTTTTTTCGCCGCCGTTTTTTCTTGAAAAACCGTTCGGTTTTCCGATGGTTTTGTTCGTTTTTTTAGTTTCGGTTTTTTTTAAATAGATCGGTTTTTCTGGTTTATTTAATTAGTGAGTGTTCGTCCGTTCGTTCGTTTTAACAAACGTTCGTCGTTTTTCTTTTTCTCGGATTAAATCCGCGGTTTTTCTGATCACGATTCCTGATCCGATTTTCGTTTTAGTCTAACTTTTCGCTCGTTTATTGGAATCAGGCGATTCAAGCGCCTGGAGTTTCGTCTCAAAACCCTCTTTCTGTTTAACCAACTCAAACAAGTTTTTGCCATTGTAAAAATTGCCCTAGATCCAGAATAGTAAATGAAGCCTGTTTCTTTTGTCGTTTGTCTTTCGTTGCTTCGTTCGATTTGATTCTTTTTGCCAACCGGAGTTCTTAAGTTGAACTTTCTGGTTAGATCTCTTATGTGAGTTTTACCTGTGCATTAGTTGAGTAGTTATTGTATGCTTGTTTGTTTGCGATAGAGTTCCCGGAGTGCGCCGCTTGCTACTTCGAATCACTAGGTTTCCCGGATCATCAGCAAGGCAAGTAACACTTTGATCATGCTTTTCTCTTTACCCAGTTTTATTGCATTAGATCAATTCTCACACATTGCATGATTAGGATCTAATTAAATTGTGGGTTTGGGAAGTAGATGAGGTAGAACCTATTACCTGTTATTATCAAACCTTTGGGAGTTACTTCTACGTTTGCTTATTATGCCATGCTATGCTAGTAGACGTGGATTGGGTGAGTGTATCCATGACAGATGTGAGATTGTTAATTAATGGTTTATTTAAAGTGGCAACTTAAACACACATCTGGGTGGATTGAGGCACCTGGGTATTCCAGCGATTGCCTATTTTCTTTATGGACCGCCACCCAGGCTCAAAGGGATCATGAGATTGTTCATGCTAAAAACTTCCGTGTGCAGCCACAAGCTATTATGGGCTCTAGCATAGTTGAGTAAGTTGTGCGAACTCTTACAGTGGTAGACTAGCAGATGTAGGGGAAAGTAGGTGTAACGGTCTACCTGATCGTAAGGTGCTAGCGCTTCTGAAAGACTGTGTCTCGGTCATCAGTCTTCTCAAACACCATGTAGTGCAAGAAACCAAATGGAGGAGATCGAGTCTTGTGGGGAAAAGTGCGCAAACCTCTGCAGAGTGTATAAACTAATCATGATTAGCCATGTCCCCGGTTATGGACATCTTGAGTATCTAGTACCTGGATTATCATGTGAATCTCAACATGTTACTCTAAAATTTAATTATGTTGGGTTTTGTTTAATGATGATGCTTAATTGGGATTGAGAATGCTGTCAACCATTCTCAATGTTTAACAAGTACCATGATAGTTAAATAAAATTTATTCCTTTGCAGTAGGGAAAAATTGGCTTTACGCAAAACTATAACCATAGAGCTTTCCACCAGCCAAATATGCATATAGAATAGCCTATTTCATTCCATTAATCTATATGTGTTATTTTTCCAGCATATTCCACGTGCTGACCCGTTTCGGGCTGCAACGTTAATGTTGCAGACTTTTCAGATGACGATTAAGGTGTTTTTAGGTCGTGGTTCTATACTCAGTGATGCCGTTGGAGTTGATGGACTCACTTATCTTCCAAGCCTTCCACTGTTATCGTTATTAGATGGCCTTAAGCCATATTTATTGTAATAAGTTGTCTTTTGAGACATTCGATGTAATAAGTGTGTGATTGCTACTCTGTTATAAATCCTTCAAGTACTGTGTGGTGTCAGCATTACTGATCCAGGGATGACACCTGAGCACAGAGATTGGACCGTTTGAGGTCTGGTCGCTACACTTGTTCCAAGTTCTACCCTCTCTGCAATTGAGCAATATATCTTTAAAATCGACATCATTAGCGTATTGCTCTTTTATAGTTTCAAGTCCAAAAATTTTGAAGTCAAGTTGTGATAACATGGTATAGCGTCTAGACAATGCATCGGCAATAACATTCTCCTTCCCTTTCTTGTGCTTAATAACATAAGGAAAAGATTCAATAAATTCAACCCATTTTGCATGTCTACGGTTCAGTTTGCTTTGACTTCTAATATGCTTGAGTGATTCATGATCAGAATGTATAACAAACTCCTTAGGCCATAAATAATGTTGCCATGTCTCCAAAGTCCGAACTAGTGCATAAAGTTCTTTATCGTATGTTGAATAATTCAGACTAGGCCCACTGAGTTTTTCACTAAAGTATGCTACTGGTTTGCCTTCTTGCAATAGAACACCACCTAAACCAATGCCGCTAGCATCAATCAAACATCTTACTGAAATCAAGTAATTGCAGCAAAGGGGCGTGCGTAAGCTTATCTTTAAGAATAGTGAAGGCTTCCTCTTGTGCGCTGCTCCAAACAAATGACACAATTTTCTTTGTGAGTTCATTAAGCGGTGCTGCGATGGTGCTAAAATCCTTCACAAACCGCTGGTAGAATCCAGCAAGTCCGAGAAAACTACGTACCTGTGTGACCGAGTTAGGGGTCGGCCAACTCTGGATCGCTTCAACCTTGGCTTTATCAACTTCAATTCCCTGTGCTGTCACAATATAGCCAAGAAAAGCGACTCGATCCGTGCAAAAAGTGCACTTCTCAATGTTACCAAATAAACGTGCATCACGTAGAGCAGAAAAAACAGCACGCAAATGGTCCAAGTGTTCCTCTAGTGACTTACTATAAATCAGAATATCATCGAAGTATACTACCACAAATCGTCCAATGAAAGCTCGAAAGACTTCATTCATTAGTCTCATGAAAGTACTAGGTGCATTAGTCAATCCAAAAGGCATAACTAACCACTCATATAAACCAAATTTAGTTGTGAAAGAAATTTTCCATTCATCACCTAGTTTCATACGAATTTGATGGTAGCCACTACGCAAGTCCACTTTAGAAAACACAACTGAGCCACTGAGTTCATCAAGCATGTCATCTAATCTAGGAATAGGATGATGATATCGAATTGTAATATTATTGATGGCTCTACAATCAACACACATACGTGAAGTACCATCTTTTTTAGGAACAAGTAAAATTGGTACAACACATGGACTAAGGGATTCACGAATGTAACCTTTTTCAAGTAGTTCTTGAACTTGTCGCTGAATCCCTTAGTCTCCTCGGGATTAGTCCGATACAACCCATGGTTGGGTAATGAGGCGCCAGGTATCAAGTCAATTTGATGTTCAATTCCTCTAATAGGTGGCAGCCTCGGTGGAACTTCCTTTGGGAAAACATCATGGTACTCCTGCAAAAGGTTAGCGACAACAGGAGGCAAAGAAGAAGGCATGTCCTCAAATGAAAACAAAACTTCTTTGCAAATAAGATCATAACATTCATCAGTATGAGCATCTAACTCAAAAATTTCAGCACGTGTAGCTAAGAAAGAAGCACCTTTCAATTTAATTTCTTTAGATGTGCTAGGATCAGATTTGTGCGTCTTATTAAATTGTTCTAACTCATCAACAACTTCCTGATTTTCAGATTTAGTACGCTCAGTATTTGTGTTTCTACTAGCCCTAGCAAGATCATCTTTTAAAATTTGCTCAGGAGACATAGGGTGTAGAATGATTTTCTTTCCTTTATGTGTGAGAGTGTAATGATTAGTTCTACCATCATGTAAACATTGTTTATCATACTGCCATGGCCTTCCTAGTAACATAGAACAAGCTTGCATAGGCACAATATTGCAATCAATAGTATCATGGTATGAACCTAAAGAAAAAGGAACTCTCACCATGTGTGTTACCTTTACTTTTCCACCATCATTAAACCATTGAATGTAGTAAGGTTGTGAATGTTGTCGGGAAGGTAGGGAGAGCTTCTCCACCATGTCAATGCTTGCTAAATTGTTACAACTCCCTCCATCAATGATTATGCGAACGGAATGCTCCTTGACGACTCCTTTGATGTGGAAGAGGTTGTGACATTGATCCTTCTTTGCTTTGACAATCTGAGCACTAAGTACATGATGTGATATAAGACTCATGTACTTATCGGCGTCGTCGGTGGTCACATCTTCTTCCTCTTGCTCTGGTCCTGTGTCATCATCTTCATGTGCAGCAAGCAAGGCATATGTGTCTTCATCAAAATCACTAGTGGAGTCGTACTCGCCGTCTTCACGAATGATCAATACACGCTTATTAGGACACTCCTTCATGACATGGACAAATCCCTTACAAGTGTGGCACTGGATATCCTCTGTTCTTTTGGAGGAAGTGGACGATGACGATGAACTTTTTGTTGGAATTTGTGTAGTACTTTTCAGTGGTGCCGAAGTGTGTGATGCTAAAGTTGATGAAGAAGGCCCCGGTCGAGAGGTTGCGGGTGCTGTTGTAGAGGTGCGAGTGGATGGGCCAGCAGGGGTGCACATCGCCCATGTGGAAGTACGACCTGCAGAAAAATTAGGACGCATTCTCGAACGACCCTGCACTTCATGTTCATCATGTATAGCAAGATGGAATAAATGGGTCATTGAATGATAATCCTTATAAGCAAGTATGTCATAAATTTCTCTGTTCAATCCACCCAAGAACCTAGCCATAGAGGCTTCCTCAGTCTCAACTAAACCACAACGTAACATGCCCATTTGCAATTCTTGATAATAGTCTTCAACAGATTTAGATCCTTGGTTCAAGCGTTGTAGTTTATTTAGCAAGTCACGTTCATAATATCCAGGAACAAAACGGTGATGCATTACTAATTTCAAAGCTTCCCAAGTGGCAGGAATATTATTAGGATGTTTACGACAATGTTCTCTCCACCAAACAGAAGCAAAATCACTAAACTCACTAGTTGCAGCCCTAACTCTTTTATCATCAGGAAAATCATGGCAAGCAAATTTTTGATCAACTAATAATTCCCAGTCAAGATAAACATCCACTTCATATTTCCCATCAAAAGGAGGCATGCCAAATTTAATTCTACCCAAAGAGTCGTCATGGCCACGTACCTGAGGACGCTGGTGTCGTCCCATACCTTGTTGATTATTACGTAGTCGATGATGATCACGATCATTGTTATCATTAACTGCATCAGGATCCTCGGAATCACCATCATAGTTGTCATCTTGGATGTCTTCATGCGGGCCGGCTATCGATTTGGCGTTGCAAGGATGGGGCTGGTCGACGGCACCGGTATATGAAAGAGGGTGCCTCGGGTCCCCTGGGAGCACCCGACATGCGCGTTGTAGACCTGTGTTGGTGGCTGGAAGACGTGGAGCGGTAGTGGAGGCGGCACCCAGACAGGCATCCTGGGCATCGAGACGTTTCATAATAGATGCAAGTGTTTGAGTGAATGTCTCATTGCTATCCTCGATCGACTTGAGACGCTTATCAAGTGCGCCCTCGAACGCTGTGAACCGCTCGGTGTATGCATGCACATCCTCCTCAAGGCATGCCACCGTGGCTTTCATGTTGTCTTCGTCACCTGCCATGGTTAGGACGAAACAAGAACAAAATCACAAGTATATGGTTCCTACAGTAACTACAGTGAGACGATGGAAAATTTTTCTCAACTCTCGAGCAATTACCAAGCTCTTACCAGTTCTTACCGTGCTGCAGTGGTTGTCGGCCGTTGGCGATGTCAAAAGTGATCAAAAGATTGATATAGCGATTACCAAGTGACCGAAAAAGGTGCAATATAGGAAGTGGAGCTTGGTGAAGGTTTCCTCAACTCACAATATGTGGCACAATTAAGGAAAAAGTAATGAAGCTGAATAATTGTTCAAACTCCTAATTAGTGATGGCAGTCGACTAGTAAGAGATAAAACAATCTAAGCCTAGATACTGAATCAAGGGAGTGGAAACCGATACAAATATAATAGCTCTAAATAGCTATGTAGAAGTGAGGTATAAACGTAGAGTATGGCGACCAAGAGCGAGAAACAAAATGTCCAGCAAGTATCACGTGTATAGCAGAGGAACAATTCTGAATGTTGAAAGAGATTGCACCAAGAGTGGTAGCCGGCCTGAATGTTGCAACCTTTTTTTTCTTTTTTGTCTCTTTTTTTCTTTTGCTTATTTCTTTTTTTTTTACTTTTTTACTTTTTTACTTTTCTTTTTCCTCAGGCCGGTTGCTAGCAGAAATCACGGACAGAAATTAAATCCCAAGAAAAGAAAGATGCAGAGCTACTGAACAAGTTGCAATGAGAGCTAGCTAGATGTACGTTCGGCGTTGAGATTAGCTAGCACTAATACTAGTGCAAAGGATCAGCCTGATGAATGTATCGCACGCGGAGGCAGACTGACACGGCTGGATGTCTGACGGCTTGCATCTCGCCTGTGGTGAAACGACACGAAGGGCCAGACAGGGTGTGCCTAGATGTCTGGCAGCTCGCGAAGCGTGTAGGGATAGAGCGTCGATGTACGCGTAGGGATCTGCAATGCTAATAAGCGCCGGATAAAAGTTGTAGGCAAGGAAATACTGACATCCAGAGTCTATTAAAATTGGAGTCAACAGATCGCTATCTCTCGCTTTTTTTCAGATGACGAACGAACTTGCGGCGGAAAATATGGTGGACAAAAACAGGGTTTGATCTAGTAGACAATTTTTTCCCAAACTAATCTAAACCAACACTAATTCTAGGATATATGCAACCAAAAATTCAACTATGCAAATACTAGATGCAAAAATTGCTAAAGGCTAAAAAGGTAGGTGTAATGGATGAACTAATCTAATTTTTTTGGCTTTATCGTGGGTTTATAGAACAGAAAAAGAAACTAAACTACGAAAACTATAAATCTCTCACCGATGAACCTGAAAACTGATACCACTTGATACGACGGCGGCCCGATCTTTCAATGAGAGTGTAGATAATTATCGATTTGGTGGATTTTGACCTTGACGATCCGGCTATACCGTATCCGGCGATACGCCTCGACAATCGCTAAACCAATCTCCAATGGTTATTGACCTTGTCGTAGGCACGATCAACCTGAACAATGCGGTTCGAATTCCTGCAAGCAATCGAAGAACTAGCAAGAACAAAGGTGAATTGCAACTGAAATTGCGGATGAAAAATTGAGTAGACGAACTAGATGAAAAATTGGGGTTCCACTGTGGATCTCACAAGGCGGTACTCCTACACGTCTCGTAGATGCGAAATTGTAGTGATGGCTAAACAATACAATAAAACCCAGGTCTAAAGTCTAATCTAGGATAGCTATTTATTAAAGCTAGACGTCGGTTTGCTGTGTCCCATCCGGACACGGACGGCTTCAGGCGTACGTCCACGCGTGGGCCTTCACAGGCCGCCAAATATTCTAATACCTATTCAAGTACTTTGGTCTTGGCCCTTCTACAACTCCTTTGGTCATGGCCCTTGTACACGTGATTGCATGCATGGATGGTTCGCTGTGGATGCATGCATGCAGGTGACATGGTTGATGGATTCGGTGGACATGCATGCATTGCTCCGTCTGATTTGAATGCGCAATTGACTTCATCTCTAATATCTCCATTATTCTTGAGTACAAGCAAATCGGAACATGAGTGTAGCATTGTATTTTTGTCAGTCAAATCATATGTACGAAGGAGCGATAGTACCTGGCCATTTATTTGACGCGCACGCGCTCTAGTTATAGGCCCAGATGGAATAACTGATGCAGGAGTGGCGGTAGGTGTAACTGCGGCAGATATGTCCTCAGTACTATCATAAACTCTTATCCGTCGCATTACATTATTTACCATTTGCCTCTCGTTTTCCTCTCCCCCACTTCACCCTTGCCATTTTATTCGTCCTCTTTTCTGTTTGCTTCTTTTCCGCTTGCTTCTTGTGTCGCCGTGTGTCATTATGGCTAATTCTCCTATCGTTGTTAGTACTCCCGAGCATGAAGTTCTCAATTTTAAACAAAGGGAGGGAGAAAATTTAAAATATGCTTGGAATAGAATTTGCAATGCTCAGAATAGATCCTCTAGGAAGCTATCCACTTTCGTTCTTCTTGGCAATTTTTATGTAGGCATCATCCCTTGGAACAGATATATTCTTGATACCATTACCGGAGGGAATTTCTTGGGTAGCCATACTTTTGATTCTTATAATGCTATGATAGATTTGTTTGACCCACCACCTCTCTTGGTTAATGGAACTATTTTAACTTTGGAACATGTGATGCAAAGGCTTGAAATTATTGAAAATAAAATTGCCTCTGTGGAGTTGATTGAAAATTTGGATAAAAATATCAACAACCAAATCACTCAATATGGACCTAAGATAGGAGCTACTCTTAATTTTTTTAAAGAAAAAGAACCTATAGTTAACGAAAGAATAGATCTAGATTCCACAAGAATTGGTAAACTTGAGGATATTATTACTAATTTAGGATATGCCTTCTCATCTGTTAAAAATACTCCAAATCCTCCTACTACCAAGGTTGCCAAATTTATGTATGTTCCTAAAAATAAGGGTGAAACTTCTAGTAAGGAAATTGGGAATCTCAAATCTATAAGTGTTCACCCCAACTTCTTCAATATCATTAAAGAACCTTTTGCTACAAATGAATTTCTTGATTTCTTGCCTAGGAGTTTGATCATTAATAAAACGAAGGAAACTCCCAAGAGTTATAAGTGTTCTATTGAAGAATTGCATACCAAAGATGATAATACCTAGATCTATTCTTGCTTTTATGCCTAGCTAGGGGCGTTAAACGATAGCGTTTGTTGAGAGGCTACCCAATTTTATTTTTGTTTCTTGATTTTTGTTCCTGTTTAGTAATAAATAATTCATATAGCCTCTGTTTAGATATGGTTTTATGTTTTTAATTAGTGTTTGTGCCAAGTAGAACCTTTGGGAAGACTTGGAGAAAGTCTTTGCGATCTTGCTGTATAAAACGTAAACTTTAGCGCTCACGAGATTTGCTGCCATTTTTTTACTGGAGAGTGCGATTAGGTTGATTCTTTTTGAAGATGATTAATAGATAAATTCCTCACTTCCTTAAATTTATTTCCGAATTTTTGGGCTTACAAAAGTATTCTAAACTTACAGATTATTACAGACTGTTCTGTTTTTGACAGATTCTGTTTTTCGTGTGTTGTTTCCTTATTTTGATGCATCTATGGCTAGTATCGGAGGGTATGAACCATAGATAAGTTGGAATATAGTAGGTTTAACACAAATATAAATAAATAATGAGTTCATTACATTACCTTAAGTGGTGGTTTGTTTTCTTATACTAACGGAGCTCATGAGATTTTCTGTTGAGTTTGGTGTTGTGAAGTTTTCAAGTTTTGGGTAAAGATTTGATGGATTATGTAATAAGGAGTGGCAAGAGCCTAAGCTTGGGGATGCCCAAGGCACCCCAAGGTAAAATTAAAGGACAACCAAAAGCCTAAGCTTGGGGATGCCCCGTAAGTCATCCCCTCTTTCGTCTTCGTCCATCGGTAACTTTACTTGAGGCTATATTTTTATTCACCACATGATATGTGTTTTACTTGGAGCGTCTTGTATGATTTGAGTCTTTGCTTTTTAGTTTACCACAGTCATCCTTGTTGTACACACCTTTTTGGAGAGACACACATGAATTAGAATTTATTAGAATACTCTATGTGCTTCACTTATATCTTTTGAGATAGATAATTTTGCTCTAGTTCTTCACTTATATCTTTTAGAGCACGGTGGTGGTTTTATTTTATAGAAATTATTGATCTCTCATGCTTCAGTTATATTATTTTGAGAGTCCTTTAGAACAGCATGGTAATTTGTTTTGGTTATAAAATTTAGTCGTAATATGATAGGCATCCAAGATGGGTATAATAAAAACTATCATAAAAAGTGCACTGAATACTATGAGAAGTTTGATACTTGATGATTGTTTTGAGATATGAAGATGGTGATATTAGAGTCATGCTAGTTGAGTAGTTGCAAATTTGAGAAATACTTGTTCTAAAGTTTTTGATTCCCGTAGCATGCACATATGGTGAACCGTTATGTGATGAAGTCGGAGCATGAATTATTTATTGATTGTCTTCCTTATGAGTGGCGGTCGGGGACGAGCGATGGTCTTTCCCTACCAATCTATCCCCCTGGGAGCATGCGCATAGTACTTTGTTTCGATAACTAATAAATTTTTGAAATAATTATGTGAGTTCTTTATGACTAATGTTGAGTCCATGGATTATATGCACCCTCACCCTTCCATCATTGCTAGCCTCCCTAGTACTGCGCAACTTTCGCCGGTACCATAAACCCACCATATACCTTCCTCAAAACAGCCACCATACCTACCTATTATGGCATTTCCATATCCATTCCGAGATATATAGCCATGCAACTTTCCACGGTTCCTTTTATTATGACACGCTTCATCATTGTCATATTGCTTTGCATGATCATGTAGTTGACATCATATTTGTGGCAAAGCCACCGTTCATAATTATTTCATACATGTCACTCATGAATCATTGCACATCTCGGTACACCGCCAGAGGCATTCACATAGAGTCATATTTTGTTCTAAGAATTGAGTTGAGTTGTAAGTAAATAAAGTGTGATGATCATCATTATTAGAGCATTGTCCCATGTGAGGATAGGATGATGGAGACTATGATTCCCCCACAAGTCGGGATGAGACTCCAGACAAAAAATAAATAAAAAAGAGGGCATAAAAAAGAGAGAGGAAAGGCACAGATAAAAAAATGAGAGAAAAAGAGAGAAGGGGCAATGTTACTATCCTTTTACCACACTTGTGCTTCAAAGTAGCACCACGATCTTCATGATAGAGAGTCTCCTATGTTGTCACTTTCATATACTAGTGGGAGTTTTACATTATATAACTTGGCTTGTATATTCCAATGATGGGCTTCCTCAAAATGCCCTAGGTCTTCATGAGCAAGCAAGTTGGATGCACACCCACTTAGTTTATTTTGTTGAGCTTTCATACAATTATAGCTCTAGTGCATCTGTTGCATGGCAATCCCTACTCACTCACATTGATATCTATTGATGGGCATCTCCATAGCCCGTTGATACGCCTAGTTGATGTGAGACTATCTTCATCTTTTTGTCTTCTCCACAACCACTATTCTATTCCACCTATAGTGCTATGTCCATTGCTCACGCTCATGTATTGCGTGAAGATTGAAAAAGTTTGAGAACATCCAAAGTATGAAACAATTGCTTGGCTTGTCATCGGGGTTGTGCATGATTTAAATATTTTGTGTGGTGAAGATAGAGCATAGCCAGACTATATGATTTTGTAGGGATAACTTTCTTTGGCCATGTTATTTTGAGAAGACATAATAGCTTAGTTAGTATGGTTGAAGTATTATTATTTTTATGTCAACATTAAACATTTTCTTGGATCTTTCGAATCTGAACATGCATGCCACAATAAAGAAAATTACATTGAGAATTATGCTAGGTAGCATTCCACTTCAAAAATTCTGTTTTTATCATTTACCTACTCGAGGATGAGCAGGAATTAAGCTTGGGGATGCTTGATACGTCTCCAACGTATCTGTAATTTTTGATTGTTCCATGCTATTATTTTATCTTTTTTGGATGTTTATGGGCTTTATTATACACTTTTATATTATTTTTGGGACTAACCTACTAACCCAAAGCTCAGTGCAAATTGTTTTTTTGCCTATTTCAATGTTTCACAGAAAAGGAATATCAAGCGGAATCCAAACGGAATGAAACCTTCAGGAGAGTTATTTTTGGAACAAACGTGATCCAAGGGTCTTGGAGTAGACATCAAGAAATCAACGAGGAGGCCATGAGGTAGGGAGGCACGCCTACCCCCTGGGCGTGCCCCCACCCTCGTGGGCCCCTCATAGCTCCACCGACCTACTTCTTCCTCCTATATATGTCCATATACCCCGAAAACATCCAGGAGCACCACGAAACCCTATTTCCAGTGCCGCAACCTTCTATACCCAAGAGATCCCATCTTGGGGCCTTTTCTGGAGCTCCGCCAGAGGGGGAGTCGATCACGGAGGACTTCTACATCAACACCATAACCTCTTCGATGATATGTGAGTAGTTTACCACAGACCTTCGGGTCCATAGTTCTTAGCTAGATGCCTTCTTCTCTTTCTTTGGATCTCAATACAATGTTCTCCTGGATCTTCTTGGAGATCTATTTGATGTAACTCTTTTTGCGGTGTGTTTGTCGAGATCTGCTGAATTGTGGGTTTATGATCAAGTTTATCTATGAACAATATTTGATTCTTCTCTGAAATCTTTTATGTATGATTAGTTATCTTTGCAAGTCTCTTCGAATTATCTATTTGGTTTGGCCTACTCGATTGATCTTTCTTGCAATGGGAGAAGTGCTTAGCTTTGGGTTCAATCTTGCGGTGTCCTTTCCCAGTGACAGTAGGGGCAGCAAGGCACGTATTGTATTGTTGCCATCGAGGATAAAAAGATGGGGTTTATATCATATTCCTTGAGTTTATCCCTCTACATCATGTCATCTTGCCTAATGCATTACTCTGTTCTTAATGAACTTAATACTCTAGATGCATGATGGATAGCGGTCGGTGTGTGGAGTAATAGTAGTAGATGCAGAACCGTTTCGGTCTACTTGTCGCGGACATGATGCCTATATACATGATCATGCCGAGATATTCTCATAATTATGCACTTTTCTATCAATTGCTCGACAGTAATTTGTTCAGCCACTGTAATACTTATGCTATTTTGAGAGAAGCCACTAGTGAAACCTATGGCCCCCGGGTCTATCTTTTATCATATAAGTTTCCAATCTATTTTATTTTGCAATCTTTACTTTCAATCTATATTATAAAATTCCAAAAGTATTTATCTTATTATTATCTCTATTAGATCTCACTCTCGTAAGTGACCGTGAAGGGATTGACAACCCCTTTATCGCGTTGGTTGCGAGGTTCTTATTTGTTTGTGCAGGTACGAGGGACTTGCGTGTAGTTTCCTACTGGATTGCTACCTTGGTTCTCAAAAACTGAGGGAAATACTTACGCTACTTTGTTGCATCACCCTTTCCTCTTCAAGGGAAAACTAACGCAGCGCTTAAGAGGTAGTAGCGCGTGTTGGAAATATGCCCTAGAGGCAATAATAAATTAGTTATTATTATATTTCCTTGTTCATGATAATCGTTTATTATCCATGCTAGAATTGTATTGATAGGAAACTCAGATACATGTGTGGATACATAGACAACACCATGTCCCTAGTAAGCCTCTAGTTGACTAGCTCGTTGATCAATAGATGGTTACGGTTTCCTGACCATGGACATTGGATGTCATTGATAACGGGATCACATCATTAGGAGAATGATGTGATGGACAAGACCCAATCCTAAGCCTAGCACAAGATCATGTAGTTCGTATGCTAAAGCTTTTCTAATGTCAAGTATCATTTCCTTAGACCATGAGATTGTGCAACTCCCAGATACCGTAGGAGTGCTTTGGGTGTGCAAAACGTCACAACGTAACTGGGTGGCTATAAAGGTACATTACAGGTATCTCCGAAAGTGTCTGTTGGGTTGGCACGAATCGAGACTGGGATTTGTCACTCCGTGTGACGGAGAGGTATCTCTGGGCCCACTCGGTAGGACATCATCATAATGTGCACAATGTGATCAAGGAGTTGATCACGGGATGATGTGTTACGGAACGAGTAAAGAGACTTGCCGGTAACGAGATTGAACAAGGTATCGGGATACGGACGATCGAATCTCGGGCAAGTATCGTACAGATAGACAAAGGGAATTGTATACGGGATTGATTAAGTCCTTGACATCGTGGTTCATCCGATGAGATCATCGAGGAGCATGTGGGAGCCAACATGGGTATCCAGATCCCGCTGTTGGTTATTGGCCGGAGAGTCGTCTCGTTCATGTCTAAGTGTCTCCCGAACCCGTAGGGTCTACACACTTAAGGTTCGGTGACACTAGGGTTATAGAGATATTAGTATGCGGTAACCCGAAAGTTGTTCGGAGTCCCGGATGAGATCCCGGACGTCACGAGGAGTTCCGGAATGGTCCGGAGGTAAAGATTTATATATAGGAAGTGCTATTTCGGCCATCGGGACAAGTTTCGGGGTCACCGGTATTGTACCGGGACCACCGGAAGGGTCCCGGGGGTCCACCGGGTGGGGCCACCTACCCCAGGGGGCCACATGGGCTGTAGGGGGTGCGCCTTGGCCTATATGGGCCAAGGGAACCAGCCCCAAGAGGCCCATGCGCCAAGAGATGAGGGAAAGGAAGAGTCCTAAAGGGGGAAGGCACCTCCTAGGTGCCTTGGGGAGGTGGGACTCCTCCCTGGCCGCACCCTTCCTTGGAGGAAGGGCCAAGGCTGCGCCCCCCCTCTCCCTTGGCCCTATATATAGTGGGGGGAAGGGAGGGCAACCATACCTAAGCCCTGGCGCCTCCCTCTCCCTCCCATGACACATCTCCCTCCTCCCGCAGCGCTTGGCGGAGCCCTGTTGGAATCCCTCTACTTCCACCACACCGTCGTGCTACTGGATCTCCATCAACCTCTCCTTCCCCCTTGCTGGATCAAGAAGGAGGAGACGTCGCTGCTCCGTACGTGTGTTGAATGCGGAGGCGCCGTCCGTTCGGCGCTAGGATCATCGGTGATTTGGATCACGACGAGTACGACTCCATCAACCCCGTTCTCTTGAACGCTTCCGCGCGTGATCTACAAGGGTATGTAGATCCACTCCTCCCTCGTTGCTAGATGACTCCATAGATTGATCTTGGTGATACGTAGAAAATTTTGAATTATTGCTACGTTCCCCAGCAGTGGCATCATGAGCTAGGTCTATGCGTAGTTTCTATGCATGAGTAGAACACAAAGTAGTTGTGGGCGTTGATTTTGTTCAATATGCTTACCGTTACTAGTCCAATCTTGATTCGGTGGCATTGTGGGATGAAGCGGCCCGGACCGACCTTACACGTACTCTTACGTGAGACTGGTTCCACCGACTGACATGCACTAGTTGCATAAGGTGGCTAGCGGGTGTCTGTCTCTCCCACTTTAGTCAGATCGGATTCGATGAAAAGGGTCCTTATGAAGGGTAAATAGCAATTGGCATATCACGTTGTGGTTTTTGGGTAGGTAAGAAACGTTCTTGCTAGAAACCCATAGCAGCCACGTAAAACATGCAAACAACAATTAGAGGACGTCTAACTTGTTTTTGCAGGGTATGCTATGTGATGTGATATGGCCAAAGGATGTGATGAATGATATATGTGATGTATGAGATGATCATGTTCTTGTAATAGGAATCACGACTTGCATGTCGATGAGTATGACAACCGGCAGGAGCCATAGGAGTTGTCTTTATTTATTATATGACCTGCGTGTCATTGAACAACGTCATGTAATTACTTTACTTTATTGCTAACCGTTAGCTGTAGTAGTAGAAGTAATAGTTGACGAGACAACTTCATGGAGACACGATGATGGGATCATGATGATGGAGATCATGGTGTCATGCCGGTGACGATGATGATCATGGAGCCCCGAAGATGAAGATCAAAAGGAGCAATATGATATTGGCCATATCATGTCACTATTTGATTGCATGTGATGTTTATCATGTTTATACATCTTATTTGCTTAGAACGACGGTAGTAAATAAGATGATCCCTCATTAAAATTTCAAGAAAGTGTTTCCCCTAACTGTGCACCGTTGTGAAAGTTCATCGTTTCGAAGCACCACGTGATGATCGGGTGTATAGATTCTTACGTTCCAATACAACGGGTGTTGACGAGCCTAGCATGTACAGACATGGCCTCGGAACACATGCGAAACACTTAGGTTAACTTGACGAGCCTAGCATGTACAGACATGGCCTCGGAACACAAGAGACCGAAAGGTCGAGCATGAGTCGTATGGTAGATACGATCAACATGAAGATGTTCACCAATGTTGACTAGTCCGTCTCACGTGATGATCGGACACGGCCTAGTTGACTCGAATCATGTAATCACTTAGATGACTGGAGTGATGTCTATCTGAGTGGGACTTCATAAGGTGAACTTAATTATCCTGAACATAGTCAAAAGGTCTTCGCAAATTATGTCGTAGCTCGCGCTTCAGTTCTACTGTTTAGATATGTTCCTAGAGAAAATTTAGTTGAAAGTTGATAGTAGCAATTATGCGGACTAGGTCCGTAAACTGAGGATTGTCCTCATTGCTTCATAGAAGGCTTATGTCCTTAATGCACCGCTCAGTGTGCTGAACCTCGAACGTCATCTATGGATGTTGCGAACATCTGACATACACGTTTTGATGACTACATGATAGTTCAGTGCGTAATGCTAAATGGTTTAGAATTGAGGCACCAAAGACGTTTTTGAAACATCGCAGAACATATGAGATGTTCCAAGGACTGAAATTGGGATTTCAGGCTCGTGCCCACGTCAAGAGGTATAAGACCTCCGACGATTTTTCTTAGCCTGCAAACTAAGGGAGAAAAGCTCAATTGTTGAGCTTGTGCTCAGATTGTCTGAGTACAACAATCGCTTGAATCGAGTGGGAGTTGATCTTCCAAATGAAATAGTGATGGTTCTCCGAAGTCATTACCACCAAGCTGCTTGAGCTTCATTATGAACTATAATATATCAGGGACATATATGATGATCCTTGAGATATTCGCGATGTTTGACACCACAAAAGTAGAGATCAAGAAGGAGCATCAATTGTTGATGGTTTGTGAAACCACTAGTTTCAAGAAGGGCAAGGGCAAAAAGGGATGCTTCATGAAATGGCAAATCAGCTGCTGCTCTAGTGAAGAAACCCAAGGTTGAACCCAAACCCGAGACTAAGTGCTTCTGTAATAAGGGGAACATCCACTGGAGCAGAATTACCCTAGATACTTGGTAGATGAGAAGGCTGTCGATAGAAGTATATTGGATATACATTATGTTAATGTGTACTTTACTAGTACTCCTAGTAGCACCAGGGTATTAGATACCGGTTCAGTTACTAAGTGTTAGTAACTCGAAACAAAAGCTACGGAATAAACGGAGACTAGCTAAAGGTGAGATGACGATATGTGTTGGAAGTATTTCCAAGGTTGATCAAATATCGTACGCTCCCTCTACCATCGAGATTGGTGTTTGCGTTGAGCATAGACATGATTGGATTATGTCTATCACAATACGGTTATTCATTTAAGGAGAATAATGGTTACTCTGTTTATTTGAATAATACCTTCAATGGTCTTACACCTAAAATGAATGGTTTATTGAATCTCGATCGTAGTGATACACATGTTCATGTCAAAAGATAGTAATGATAGTACCACCTACTTGTGGCACTGCCACGTAAGTCTTATCGGTATAAAACGCATGAAGAAGCTCCATGTTGATGGATCTTTGGGCTCACTCATTTTTGAAAAGTTTGAGGCATGCGAACCATGTCTATTGGTGTATATGCATGAAGAAACTCCATGCAAATGGACCGTTTGGACTCACTTGATTTTGAATCACTTGAGACATGCAAATCATACCACATGGGCAAGATGACTGAAAGCCTCGTTTTCAGTAAAATGGAACTAGAAAGCAACTTGTTGGAAGTAATACATTTTGATGTGTGCAGTCCAATGAGTGCTGAGGCATGTAGCGGATATCGTTATGTTCTTACTTCACAAATGATTTGAGTAGATGTTGAGTATATTTACTTGATGAATCACGAGTCTGAATTATTGAAAGGTTCAAGTAATTTCAGGGTGAAGTTGAAAGATCGTCGTGACAACAACAACAACAACAAAGCCTTTAGTCCCAAACAAGTTGGGGTAGGCTAGAGGTGAAACCCATAAGATCTCGCAACCAACTCATGGCTCTGGCACATGGATAGCAAGCTTCCACGCACCCCTGTCCATAGCTAGCTCTTTGTCGATACTCCAATCCTTCAGGTCTCTCTTAACGGACTCCTCCCATGTCAAAATCGGTCGACCCCACCCTCTCTTGACATTCTCCGCACGCTTTAGCCGTCCGCTATGCACTGGAGCTTCTGGAGGCCGGCGCTGAATATGCCCAAACCATCTCAAACGATGTTGGACAAGCTTCTCCTCAATTGGTGCTACCCCAACTCTATCTCGTATATCATCATTCCGGACTCGATCCTTCCTCGTGTGGCCACACATCCATCTCAACATACGCATCTCCGCCACACCTAACTGTTGAACATGTCGCCTTTTAGTCGGCCAACACTCCGCGCCATACAACATTGTGGGTCGAACCGCCGTCCTGTAGAACTTGCCTTTTAGCTTTTGTGGCACTCTCTTGTCACAGAGAATGCTAGAAGCTTGGCGCCACTTCATCCATCCGGCTTTTATTCGATGGTTCACATCTTCATCAATACCCCCATCCTCCTGCAACATTGACCCCAAACATCGAAAGGTGTCCTTCCGAGGTACCACCTGGCCATCAAGGCTAACCTCCTCCTCCTCACAGCTAGTAGTACTGAAACCGCACATCATGTACTCAGTTTTAGTTCTACTAAGCCTAAACCCTTTCGATTCCAAGGTTTGTCTCCATAACTCTAACTTCCTATTTACCCCCGTCCGACTATCGTCAACTAGCACCACATCATCCGCAAAGAGCATACACCATGGGATATCTCCTTGTATACCCCTTGTGAGCTCATCCATCACCAATGCAAAAAGATAAGGGCTCAAAGCTGACCCCTGATGCAGTCCTATCTTAATCGGGAAGTCATCGGTGTCGACATCACTTGTTCGAACACTTGTCACAACATTATTGTACATGTCCTTGATGAGGGTAATGTACTTTGCTGGGACTTTGTGTTTCTCCAAGGCCCACCACATGACATTCCGCGGTATCTTATCATAGGCCTTCTCCAAGTCAATGAACACCATATGCAAGTCCTTCTTATGCTCCCTATATCTCTCCATAAGTTGTCATACCAAGAAAATGGCTTCCATGGTCGACCTCCCAGGCATGAAACCAAACTGATTTTTGGTCACGCTTGTCATTCTTCTTAAGCGGTGCTCAATGACTCTCTCCCATAGCTTCATTGTATGGCTCATCAGCTTAATTCCACGGTAATTAGTACAACTCTAAACATCCCCCTTGTTCTTGAAGATTGGTACTAATATACTCCGTCTCCATTCTTCTGGCATCTCGTTTGCCCGAAAAATGAGGTTGAAAAGCTTGGTTAGCCATACTATCGCTATGTCCCCGAGACCTTTCCACACCTTAATGGGGATACAATCAGGGCCCATCGCCTTGCCTCCTTTCATCCTTTTTAAAGCCTCCTTCACCTCAGACTCCTGGATGCGCCGCACAAAACGCATGCTGGTCTCATCAAAGGAGTCATTCAGTTCAATGGTAGAACTCTCATTCTCCCCATTGAACAGCTTGTCGAAGTACTCCCGCCATCTATGCTTAATCTCTTCGTCCTTCACCAAGAGTTGGCCTGCTCCGTCCTTGATGCATTTGACTTGGCCAATATCCCTCGTCTTCCTCTCCCGGATCTTAGCCATCTTATAGATGTCCCTTTCACCTTCCTTCGTGCCTAACCGTTGGTAGAGGTCCTCATATGCCCGACCCCTTGCTTCACCAACAGCTCGCTTTGCGGCCTTCTTCGCCATCTTGTACTTCTCTATGTTGTCTGCACTCCTATCCAGGTATAGGCATCTGAAGCAATCTTTCTTCTCTTTAAGCGCCTTCTGGACATCATCATTCCACCACCAGGTATCCTTATCTTCGCTTCTCCTTCCCCTGGACACTCCAAACTCCTCTGAGGCCACCTTACGAATGCAAGTCGCCATCTTCATCCACACATTGTCCGCATCCCCTCCTTCCTCCCAAGGGCCCTCCTTAAATACCCTCTCCTTGAACACCTGAGCTACCTCCCCCTTGAGCTTCCACCACTTTGTTCTAGCGACCTTGGCACGCTTATCCTGCTGGACACGAATCCGAAAGCGGAAGTCAGCAACCACCAGCTTATGCTGGGGTACAACACTCTCCCCAGGTATCACCTTACAGTCTAGGCACGCACGCCTATCTTCTCTTCTCGAGAGGATGAAATCAATCTGGCTAGAGTGTTGGCCACTACTAAAAGTCACCAGATGTGATTCTCTCTTTCTAAAGAGGGTGTTAGCTACAATCATGTTGTAGGCTAGAGCAAAGCTTAAGACATCTTCTCCTTCTTGATTCCTGATGCCATAGCCAAAGCCCCCATGCGCCCCTTCAAAACCTGTGTTAGATGTACCCACGTGGCCATTGAGGTCTCCTCCTATGAAGAGCTTCTCACCAATCGGTACACTCCTAACCATGTCTTCCAAGCCTTCCCAGAACTCCCTCTTGGTGTTCTCATTGTGGCCTACTTGCGGGGCATATGCGCTGATAACATTGAGAACCAAGTCCTCAGCTACCAGCTTGACCAGGATAATCCGGTCCCCACGTCTCCTGACGTCTACCACTCCATACTTGAGGCTCTTGTTGATCAAGATGCCTACGCCATTTCTGTTTGCAGCCGTCCCTGTGTACCACAGCTTGAAGCCGATATCCTCCACCTCCTTCGCCTTTTGCCCTCTCCATTTGGTTTCTTGGACGCAAAGGATATCAACACCTCTCCTCACTGCTGCATCAACTAGCTCCCGAAGCTTCCCTGTCAGAGACCCTACGTTCCAGCTACCTAAGGAATCCTCCTAGGCTCGGCTAGCTTCCTTACCCTTCGCACTCGTCGAGTCAAATGCGAAGACCCTTGCTCATTTTCCACTACATCCGGGCGCCGATGTAGCGCGCCACTAAGGATGCGACGACCCGATCCTCGCTCACTTGCCACCGTATCCGAATCAAGATACGGCGCGCCACTTGGGGGGTGACGGCCCGGCCCTTGCCCATTCTCCATAAGAGTGGCTGAGTTTTTACGTTGGCTCGCCAAGCCTATCACAACCCTCCTCCTTTACCCGGGATTGGGACCGGCTATGTTGAGACAACATAGGCGGAGTTGAAAGATCGTCGTGACAAGAGGATAAAATATCTATGATATGATCATAGAGATGAATATCTGAATTACGAGTTTGGCATAGAATTAAGACATTGTGGAAATTGTTTCACAACTAATACAGCCTGGAACACCATAGCGTGATGGTGTGTCCGAACATCATAACTGCACCCTATTGGATATGATGCATACCATGATGTCTCTTATCGAATTACCACGATAGTTTATGGGTTAGGCATTAGAGACAACCACATTCACTTTAAATAGGGCACCACATAATTCCGATGAGATGACACCGTATGAACTATGGTTTAGAGAAACCTAAGCTGTCATTTCTTAAAAGTTTGGGGCTGCGACGCTTATGTGAAAAAGTTTCAGGCTGATAAGCTCGAACCCAAAGCGGATAAATGCATCTTCATAGGACACCCAAAACAGTTGGGTATACCTCCTGTCTCAGATTCGAAAGCAATAAGAGATTGTTTCTAGAATCGGGTCCTTTCTCGAGGAAAAGTTTCTCTCGAAAGAATTGAGTGGGAGGATGGTGGAGACTTGATGAGGTTATTGAACCTTCACTTCAACTAGTGTGTAGCAGGGCACAGGAAGTTGTTCCTGTGGCACCTACACCAACTGAAGTGGAAGCTTATGATAGTGATCATAAAACTTCAGATCAAGTCACTACCAAACCTCGTGGGATGACAAGGATGCGTACTACTTCAGAGTGGTACGTAATCCTGTCTTGGAAGTCATGTTGCTAGACAACAATGAACCTACGAGCCATGGAAAAGCGATGGTGGGCCCGGATTCCGATAAATGGCTTGAGGCCATAAAATCCGAGATAGGATCCATGTATGAAAACAAAGTGTAGACTTTGGAAGAACTACTTGATGGCCGTAAGGCTGTTAGGTACATATGGATTTTAAAAGGAAGACGGACAATGATGGTAAGTATCACCATTAAGAAAGCTCGACTTGTCGTTAAGATGTTTTCCGACAAGTTCAAGGAGTTGACTACAATGAGACTTTCTCACTCATAGCGATGCTAAGAGTCTGTTGGAATTATATTAGCGATTGCTGCATTATTTATGAAATCTTGCAGATAGGATGTCAAAACATTGTTTCCTCGACGATTTTCTTGAGGAAAGGTTGTATGTGATACAACCGGAAGGTTTTGTCAATCCTGAAAGATGCTAATAAGTATGCAAAGCTCCAGCAATCCTTCTAAGGACTGGAGTAAGCATCTCGGAGTTGGAATGTACGCTTTGATGAGATGATCAAAGATTTTGGGTTTATACAAAGTTTAGAGAAACTTGTATTTCCAAAGAAGTGAGTGGGAGCACTATAGAATTTCTGATAAATATATGTTGTTGACATATTGTTGATCAGAAATGACATAGAATTTCTGCAAAGCATATAGGGTTATTTGGAAAGTGTTTTTCAATGGAAAGCTTGGATTAAGCTACTTGAACATTGAGCATCAAGATCTATAAGGATAGATCAAAATGCTTAATGGTACTTTCAAATGAGCACATACCTTGACATGATCTTGAAGGTGTTCAAGATGGATCAGTCAAAGAAGGAGTTCTTGCCTGAGTTGTAAGGTATGAAGTTAAGACTTAAAACTCGACCACGGCAGAATAGAGAGAAAGGACGAAGGTCGTCCCCTATGCTTAAGACATAGGCCCTACAGTATGCTATGCTATGTACTGCACCTGAAATGTGCCTTGCCATGAGTCAGTCAAGGGGTACAAGAGTGATCCAAGAATGGATCACAAGACAGCGGTCAAATTTATCCTTAGTAACTAGTGGACTAAGGAATTTTCTCGATTATGGAGGTGGTAAAAGAGTTCGTCGTAAAGGGTTACGCTGATGCAAACTTTGACACTAATCCAAATTATTCTGAGTAGTAAACTGGATTCGTATAGTAGAACAGTTATTTGGAATAGCTCCAAATGTGGCGCAGTAGTTGCGTCTACAAGATGACATAGAGATTTGCGAAGTACATACGGATCTGAAAGATTCAGACCCGTTGACTATAACATCTCTCACAAGCATAACATGTTCAAACCCAGAACTCATCGAGTGTTAATCACATGGTAATGTGAACTAGATTATTGACTCTAGTAAACTCTTTGGGTGTTAGTCACATGGGGATGTGACCTTGAGTGTTAATCACATATCGATGTGAACTGGATTATTGACTCTAGTGCAAGTGGGAGACTGTTGGAAATATGCCCTAGAGGCAATAATAAATTAGTTATTATTATATTTCCTTGTTCATGATAATCATTTATTATCCATGCTAGAATTGTATTCATAGGAAACTCAGATACATGTGTGGATACATAGACAACACCATGTCCCTAGTAAGCCTCTAGTTGACTAGCTCGTTGATCAATAGATGGTTACGGTTTCCCGACCATGGACATTGGATGTCATTGATAACGGGATCACATCATTAGGAGAATGATGTGATGGACAAGACCCAATCCTAAGCCTAGCACAAGATCATGTAGTTCGTATGCTAAAGCTTTTCTAATGTCAATTATCATTTCCTTAGACCATAAGATTGTGCAACTCCCGGATACCGTAGGAGTGCTTTGGGTGTGCCAAACGTCACAACGTAACTGGGTGGCTATAAAGGTACATTACAGGTATCTCCGAAAGTGTCTGTTGGGTTGGCACGAATCGAGACTGGGATTTGTCACTCCGTGTGACGGAGAGGTATCTCTGGGCCCACTCGGTAGGACATCATCATAATGTGCACAATGTGATCAAGGAGTTGATCACGGGATGATGTGTTACGGAACGAGTAAAGAGACTTGCCGGTAATGAGATTGAACAAGGTATCGGGATACCCACGATCGAATCTCGGGCAAGTATCGTACCGATAGACAAAGGGAATTGTATACGGGATTGATTAAGTCCTCGACATCGTGGTTCATCCGATGAGATCATCGAGGAGCATGTGGGAGCCAACATGGTTATCCAGATCCCGCTGTTGGTTATTGGCCGGAGAGTCGTCTCGGTCATGTCTACGTGTCTCCCGAACCCGTAGGGTCTACACACTTAAGGTTCGGTGACGCTAGGGTTATAGAGATATTAGTATGCGGTAACCCGAAAGTTGTTTGGAGTCCCGGATGAGATCCCGGACGTCACGAGGAGTTCCGGAATGGTCCGGAGGTAAAGATTTATATATAGGAAGTGCTATTTCGGCCATCGGGACACGTTTTGGGGTCACCGGTATTGTACCGGGACCACCGGAAGGGTCCTGGGGGTCCACCGGGTGGGGCCACCTACCCCGGGGGGCCACATGGGCTGTAGGGGGGTGCGCCTTGGCCTATATGGGCCAAGGGCACCAGCCCCAAGAGGCCCATGCGCCAAGAGATGAGGGAAAGGAAGAGTCCTAAAGGGGGAAGGCACCTCCTAGGTGCCTTGGGGAGGTGGGACTCCTCCCTGGCCGCACCCTTCCTTGGAGGAAGGGCCAAGGCTGCGCCCCCCCCTCTCCCTTGGCCCTATATATAGTGGGGGGAAGGGAGGGCAACCATACCTAAGCCCTGGCGCCTCCCTCTCCCTCCCATGACACATCTCCCTCCTCCCGCAGCGCTTGGCGAAGCCCTGTTGGAATCCCGCTACTTCCACCACGCCGTCGTGCTGCTGGATCTCCATCAACCTCTCCTTCCCCCTTGCTGGATCAAGAAGGAGGAGACATCGCTGCTCCGTACGTGTGTTGAACGCGAAGGTGCCGTCTGTTCGGCGCTAGGATCATCGGTGTTTTGGATCACGACGAGTACGACTCCATCAACCCCGTTCTCTTGAACGCTTCCGCGCGCGATCTACAAGGGTATGTAGATCCACTCCTCCCTCGTTGCTAGATGACTCCATAGACTGATCTTGGTGATACGTAGAAAATTTTGAATTATTGCTACGTTCCCCAACAGCGCGTTAGTGCGATGCGAGGTGGTGACGGGCGAGACGAGCTTCCTTGCCATCCCTGATAAAGTGAGGAGGCACGTCGACAGCACATTAAATGCGTTTGTCCTACGGTACCAGGCGATAGACTCGTATACAGTACAAATTTTCCACCTCCTATGTGCCACTATGGCGACCCCTTTGGCTATAAAAGGAGGCCTGAGGCATACAAGAGAAGGATTCAGACTTTTTGGACCCTGTACGCTTTGTAGCTAAGTCCAAGAACACCAGATAAACACAAACCAGTAGGAGTAGGGTATTATGCATCACTTGCAGCCTGAACCTGGATAAATTCCCCCTTGTTGATCTTCTAAACCCGCTCTTTCCACAGCCCCGCGCCCTCCAACCATAGAAGGGATTCCCTGTGATCCCATAGGTGTCGTTCTCACTGACATCTTTGGCGCGCCAGGTAGGGGGCGCAAGCTATGAAAATCCGGTTTTGGAGTCAACTTACCGACTCCTTCATTGCAATGCCTCGAGAAGAGAAGGCGACGTCAATCAACCGCGCTCTGGAGCCGTTCGCAGCCGCAACGGCCGTCCGCGTGGCCGCAAAAAGCTAAGTCACGCACAACCTTGAGCATTTGTTCTTAATATAAGGTTACTCTCCTCGAAAGATCTTGCTCTTTGTACGGAAAACCTGCACGCAATGGGACCCTTCCACTATTGGCAACACCCTTGTTCTGTTTCGAGTCTGCTCAACAGTTCAAGCGGCCGTGCTGAGAACGGCAAGGTGACCTACCCGCTATTAGCAACGGCCTTGTTCTGTTTCGAGTCCACTCAACAGTTCAAGCGGCCGCGCTGAGAGCGGCAAGGTGGTTTGTCCGGCAGCAAGCACCCCCCGGCAGGCTGCAAAGGATCCGTCATTGAAGCCCCATAGCATGGGTTTACGCACCAGCGAACCTATCCTACTGGGTGTAAGGTGTATACGTACAAAGAAAGATCGACACAGGAAGATAGCATGTTTCATCTTGAAGTGTTTGCAGAGTTATATTACATTAATTGTTGCTGCGGTTCTAACTTAAGATAAAATCGTCTTGGTCATGAACTCGCAGCGGCAATGAGAAACGAGGTTCCTAGTCTCGGCGCTGGCCCTCCACCCTCTTGACTCTATCGACGTGGCTGATGATGGGCTCAATACGCTCTTCGAGCGCCGTGAGGTCGACACCCTCCGGCAAGCTCTCCAGCGCGTCGGCAAAGTCGACGTTGGGGTTCTAGTACGCCACCTTGGTGAGGACCTTGGTCAGGGCACCTCGGTAGAGCTTCCGGGCCTCATGGGCCAGAGAGGTCGCTCAGTTGGAACGAAGCTGCTCCAGGGCTTCAAGGACGCCCTCGAAGAACAAGGTCAGCCTGGCGTTGGGGCTCACGTTCACCTCCGGGAGTACTTGAAGTTCAGCATGCCCATGGCGGCCAGCTGCGTGTGAGCCTCTCCGTGACATTGATGAGGCGGCTAACCCAGAGGTTTACGATCTTCGTGTAATCCTTGTGTTCAGCGGCGTCGTTGCTCCGCAGCCGCTTCTCGTCCTCCAGGGCCTTGTTCAGGGTCTCCTCACGAGCTCCAGCCTCTGTAAGCTTCCCCTACAAGTCGTCCAGTTTCAGCTTAAGGTCATTGATGGAGTCGTCAGCCTCGGAGAGCATCTTGGCCTTGTCAGAGACTATGGCCTGGGCATCCGCCAAGCCGCGTTTGGCCGTGTCCCTCTCCCCCATCAGCTCCAAGACCACTTTCTTCAACCCACCCCACTCTAGCTCTAGCTTCTCCACTTTGCTAGTGTGAACCCAAGTCCGAGCATCGAGCGCGTCCTTGTGCCTCTGCTCCAGCTCCTGGGTCCGCTGCACAATGATCTTCTCAACCTCCTCATCCTTGCCGCGGAGTGTGGCAGCGAGCGCCTCCTCACGGGCAGCAAGATCCTCCTCCTAGGAGTTCAGCAGAGCCTGGTGTTGTTGCCGAGCAGCCTCGTCCTTGGTGGCCTGCTCTTTTGCCACCTCCTGGGTCTTCTCAACGTTAGCCTGCTTCAGGGTGAGCTCCTGTTTGCGCTCAGCCAGCTCGCCCTGGGTAGCCTTGAGTTCTTCCTAAGCCTCACAGAACTAGGCCTGCGTCTGAGCGACAAGCTCCTCAAGATCCGCCTCCGCCTTGTCCGCTACCACCATCCTGGATTTCTCCTTGTCTAGGCGGGCATGGTGGAGCTCCTGGAGCTTTTGGAAGTTGACGCTCATGGCCCGGAGAAGCTGCTCCTCTTGAGAACCGCCACCGCTAGTGCTCTGTTCATCAACAACCTGGAGCCCGATGGTGGCAAGTGCCTCGTCGTCAAACACCTCCCCTCAGTTGGCGCCCTAGTGCCCGCGGGAGGTCGATGAACAGGTCGTCGCCCACCTTCAAGTACTTTCCCGGGACAGGGACTGTAGGGGAGGAAGGTTGGTTGCTGGCCACCTCCTACCCGGCAGGCCCCTTGCCGGCCTCCTCGGTAGCAGCCTTGGCGGCCTCTTTGGCAGCGGCCTTGCCGGCCTCCCCGGTAGGACCCTTGGCGGACTCCTCAGCGGCGGTCTTGGCGGCCTCCTCGGCAGCAATCTTGTCGTTCTCGGCCTCGGCGTCCTTGGCGACCTCCTCGATGACGGTATCAATATCCTCCTGGTCCGCTGGGGGAGGGTCTGGATACCAAGAAGAAGAATGAGACGAGGCCAAAGTCAAGTTCAAAAGGAAGAAGAAGAAAAGACAAGGACAGAGGCAGGCCACGTACCCGTGCCAAGCTGGGGAGAAGTGGTTCCCTCCCTGCCAACATTCGTTGCCGGGATGGAGCCACTACCACCCAAGTTCACCTCCTCCTCCTCCGTGCGTGTGGGATCGGTGCTTGGTGCCCTTGTTAGGCACGACCCTCTGGGTGGCATGGTCGACGGGGGCAGCATGTTGGGGGTGGCCCTCAGCGGCTCCTCCTGCTGCCGTTCTCCTCCTACGAACCCGGCAAGGTGAGCACCACGGGATCGTGCCCCAACACACATCAACGGGAAGTGAGTAGTGATCTCACGCTGGGGGCTGAAGCGAGGGCTACGTCGGGGCTGTCGTCTGGGCTAATCACTACCAACTCCGGCATGCGCGGAGTGCTCGACGAGGGCTTGTCGCCCATCGAGGCCCTAGCCCTCTTCGCCACCCTCTAGGCCAACGCCTCCGTGTCCCTGTGAGGATAACATCAAGTTGAAGGAGGATAACACAGGCATGGGCTCAGGAGATGATGAAGGTGAAGGAAATATGCCCTATAGGCACTAATAAAGTTATTATTTATTTCCTTATATCATGATAAATGTTTATTATTCATGCTAGAGTTTTATTAACCTGAAACATGATACATATGTGAATACATAGACAAACAGAGTGTCACTAGTATATCTCTACTTGACTAGCTCGTTGATCAAAGATGGTTATGTTTCCTAGCCATAGACAAAGAGTTGTCATTTGATTAATGGGATCACATCATTAGGAGAATGATGTGATTGACTTGACCCATTCCGTTAGCTTAGCACTTGATCGTTTAGTTTGTTGCTATTGCTTTCTTCATGACTTATACATGTTCCTATGACTATGAGATTATGCAACTCCCGTTTGCCGGAGGAACACTTTGTGTGCTACCAAACGTCACAACATAACTGGGTGATTATAAAGGTGCTCTCAAGGTGTCTCCGAAGGTACTTGTTGGGTTGGCGTATTTCGAGATTATGATGTGTCACTCCGATTGTCGAAGAGGTATCTCGGGGCCCACTTGGTAATACACATCACTTAAGCCTTGCAAGCATGCAACTAATGATTTAGTTGCGGGATGATGTATTACGGAACGAGTAAAGAGACTTGTCGGTAACGAGATTGAACTTGGTATTGAGATACCGACGATCGAATCTCGGGCAAGTAACATACTGATGACAAAGGGAACAACGTATGTTGTTATGCGTTTTGACCGATAAAGATCTTCGTAGAATATATAGGAGCCAATATGAGCATCCAGGTTCCGCTATTGGTTATTGACCGGAGACGTGTCTTGGTCATGTCTACATAGTTCTTGAACTCGTAGGGTCCGCATGCTTAAAGTTCGATGACGGTTATATTATGAGTTTATGTGTTTTGATGTACCGAAGGTAGTTCGGAGTCCCTGATGAGATCGGGGACATGACGGGGAGTCTCGAAATGGTTGAGACATAAAGGTCGATATATTGGACGACTATATTCCGACATCGGAAAGGTTCCAAGTGGTTCGGGTATTTTTCGGAGTACCGGGGAGTTACGGGAATACGGGGGAAGAAATATATTGGCCTTATTGGGCTTTAGGGGAGAGAGAGAGGCAGGCCGCCCCCCCCCCCAATGACTAGTCCGAATTGGACTAGGGGGAAGGGCGGCACCCCCTCCTTCCTTCTCTTCCCTCTTCCCCTTCCTTGTCTCCTACTCCTACTACTTGGAAGGGGAGGACTCCTACTCCCGGTGGGAGTAGGACTCCTCCAGGGCGCGCCATAGGGGCCGGCCCTCTCCCCCTCCTCCACTCCTTTATATACGTGGCCAGGGGCACCCCATAGACACAACAATTAATCTCTTTGATATTTTAGCCGTGTGCGGTGCCCCTCTCCACCATAGTCCACATCGATAATATCGTAGCGGTGCTTAGGCGAAGCTCTAGGCTGGTAGAACATCAACATAGTCACCACGCCATCATGCTGACGGAACTCTCCCTCAAAGTTCGGCTGGATCGAAGTTCGAGGGATGTCATCGAGTTGAACGTGTGCTGAACTCGGAGGTGTTGTGTGTTCGGTACTTGGATCGGTCGGATAGTGAAGACGTACGACTACATCAACCGTGTTGTGCTAACGCTTCCGCTTACGGTCTACGAGGGTACATGGACGATACTCTTCCCTCTCGTTGCTATGCATCACCATGATCCCGTGTGTGCGTAGGAAATTTTTGAAATTACTATGTTCCCCATCAGTGGCATCCGAGCCAGGTTTTATGCGTTGATGTTATATGCACGAGTAGAACACAAGTGGGTTGTGGGCGATACAAGTCATACTGCTTACCAGCATGTCATAGTTTGGTTCGGCGGTATTGTTGGATGAAGCGGCCCGGACCGACATTACGCGTACGCTTACGCGAGACTGGTTCTACCGACGTGCTTTGCACACAGGTGGCTGGCGGGTGTCAGTTTCTCCAACTTTAGTTGAACCGAGTGTGTCTACACCCGGTCCTTGAGAAGATTAAAACAACACTAACTTGACGAACTATCGTTGTGGTTTTGATGCGTAGGTAAGAACGGTTCTTTCTCAGCCCGTAGCAGCCACGTAAAACTTGCAACAACAAAGTAGAGGACGTCTAACTTGTTTTTGCAGGGCATGTTGTGATGTGATATGGTCAATACATGATGCTATACTTTATTGTATGAGACGATCATGTTTTGTAACCGAGTTATCGGTAACTGGCAGGAGCCATATGGTTGTCGCTTTATTGTATGCAATGCAATCGCCCTGTAATTGCTTTACTTTATCACTAAGCGATAGTGAGAGTCGTAGAAATAATAGTTGGAGAGACAACAATGGTGCTACGATGGAGATCAAGGTGTTGCACCGGTGACGATGGTGATCATGACGGTGCTTCAGAGATGGATATCACAAGCACAAAAATGTTATTAGCAATGTTGCGGATTGGATCAGTGATCTGAGGATTATCCTCATTGCTGCACAGAAGAATTATGTCCTTGATGCACCGCTAGGTGACAGACCTATTGCAGGAGCAGATGCAGATGTCATGAATGTTTGGCTAGCTCAATATGATGACTACTTGATAGTTTAGTGCACCATGCTTAACAGCTTAGAATCGGGACTTCAAAGATGTTTTGAACGTCATGAATCATATGAGATGTTCCAGGAGTTGAAGTTAATATTTCAAGCAAATACCCGAGTTGAGAGATATGAAGTCTCCAACAAGTTCTATAGCTAAAAGATGGAGGAGAATAGCTCAAGCAGTGAGAATGTGTTCATATTGTCTGGGTACTACAATCGCTTGAATCAAGTGGGAGTTAATCTTCCAAATAAAATAGAGATTGACAGAATTCTCTAGTCACCATCACCAAGTTAGTAGAACTTCGTGATGAACTATGGTATGCAAGGGATGACGAAAACGATTCCCGAGCTTTTCATGATGATGAAATCGATGAAGGTAGAAATCAAGAAAGAGCATCAGGTGTTGATGATTAACAAGACCACTAGTTTCAACAAAATGGCAAAGGGGAAGAAAGGGAACTTCAAGAAGAACGGCAAGCAAGTTGTTGCTCAAGTGAAGAAGCCCAAGTCTGGACCTAAGCCTGAGACTAGTATATCTCTACTTGACTAGCTCGTTGATCAAAGATGGTTATGTTTCCTAGCCATAGACAAAGAGTTGTCATTTGATTAACGGGATCACATAATTAGGAGAATGATGTGATTGACTTGACCCATTCCGTTAGCTTAGCACTTGATCGTTTAGTTTGTTGCTATTGCTTTCTTCATGACTTATACATGTTCCTATGACTATGAGATTATGCAACTCCCGTTTGCCGGAGGAACACTTTGTGTGCTACCAAACGTCACAACATAACTGGGTGATTATAAAGGTGCTCTAAAGGTGTCTCCAAAGGTACTTGTTGGGTTGACATATTTCAAGATTAGGATTTGTCACTCCGATTGTTGGAGAGGTATCTCTGGGCCCACTCGGCAATACACATCAGTTAAGCCTTGCAAGCATTGCAACTAATGAGTTAGTTGCGGGTTGATGTATTACGGAGCAAGTAAAGAGACTTGTTGGTAACGAGATTGAACTAGGTATTGAGATACCGACGATCGAATCTCGGGCAAGTAACATACCGATGACAAAGGGAACAACGTATGTTGTTATGGAGTTTGACCGATAAAGATCTTTGTAGAATATGTTGGAGCCAATATGAGCATCCAGGTTCCGCTATTGGTTATTGACCGGAGACATGTCTCGGTCATGTCTACATAGTTCTCGAACCCGTAGGGTCCGCACGCTTGAAGTTTGATGACGGTTATATTATGAGTTTATGTGTTTTGATGTATCGAAGGTAGTTCGGAGTCCCTGTTGAGATTGGGGAGATGACGAGGAGTCTCAAAATGGTCGAGACGTAAAGATCGATATATTGGACGACTATATTCGGACATCGGAAAGGTTCCGAGTGGTTCGGGTATTTTTTAGAGTACCGGGGAGTTACGGGAATACGGGGGAAGAAGTATACGAGCCTTATTGGGCTTTAGGGGAGAGAGAGAGAGGCAGGCCGCGCGCCCCCCAATGACTAGTCCGAATTGGACTAGGGGGAGGGGCGCCGCTCCCTCCTTCCTTCTCTTCCCTCTTCCCCTTCCTTGTCTCCTACTCCTACTACTTGGAAGGGGAGGAATCCTACTCTTGGTGGGAGTATGACTCCTCCAGGGCGCGCCATAGGGGCCGGCCCTCTCCCCTACCTCCACTCCTTTATATACGTGGCCAGGGACCACCCCATAGACACAACAATTGATCTCTTGGATCTTTTAACTGTGTGTGGTGCCCCTCTCCATCATAGTCCACATCGATAATATCGTAGCGATGCTTAGGCGAAGCCCTGCGACAGTAGAAAATCAACATAGTCACCACGCCGTCGTGCTGACGGAACTCTTCCTCAAAGCTCTGCTGGATCGGAGTTCGAGGGACGTCATCGAGCTGAACGTGTGCTGATTTCGTAGGTGTCATGCGTTCGGTACTTGGATCGGTCGGATTGTGAAGACGTACGACTACATCAACCGTGTTGTGCTAACGCTTCCACTTACGGTCTACGAGGGTACGTGGACGATACTCTTCCCTCTCGTTGCTATGCATCACCATGATCCTGTGTGTGCGTAGGAAATTTTTGAAATTACTACGTTCCCCAACAGAAGGGCAAAGTGCTTACTTGTCCTCTGCCTCTTCTTCCACTAGCCTCCTCTTCCTCTTCGGGCTGAAGGACCCAAGGTCAAAATTAACCTCCGAGGTGCCATCCGAAGGATGAGGAAGCGGCCGCCGTTTTCTTCGCTACCGCGGCCTTCACCGCCTTCTTCGCTGCCGCGGCCTTCATCGCCGCGGCCCTCGTCTGGCGCACGGACTGGTCCTGGACTTGTTGCCATTGCGCGGTCCTACCGGGCCAGACCGGCTCGCCGGAGCTAGCCCGCCGCAGGATGCGTC